>NC_044549.1:196443495-196743495 GCF_007565055.1 Rhinopithecus roxellana | reverse complement strand
TCCGGCAAGAAGATTCCAGGCTGGGTCATCTCCTCTGACCCTAGCAGAGTATGAGAATCCTTAAGAAGGAAGTGTAGAAAGCTCAGGAAGAGAGGAACTCAGGCTAAGCTAGAGGGAGGAGGGCAGAGCTGGGGGAGTTGTAGCACAGTGGAGACCACACTGAGCCCTAAGCATGCTCCTTTTTTTTAAAAGAAGAGAGAGAGAGAGAGACAGAAACTCAGCTAGTGTTTACTTCGTCCTGTCTTACAGAATATTTGAAGTAAACCTGTACCTTTAGTTTCATTTATGTATGAAATAAACACGTGTGTTATTTGGTGCCAGGTAAAGTTTTAACTCATTTCACAAGTTTTAACTCATTTAGTACCCATGACAGTTGGAGATAGTTAGTATGGTTATTCCCATTGCACCGTGAGGAAATGGAGGCACAGAACACTTGAGTGACTGGTCCCCACAGTTGTATGACTGGTGAGGAGGAGCTGAGATTTCACTCTAGGCAGCCTGGCTTCCAAATCTGTGCTCTTGACCCTTGACTCAGATTTTTTAAAATAGACTTTATTTTTTAGAACAGATTTATAGAAAATTAAGAAGACAGTATTGAGAGATCCAATATATTCCGTATCTAGTTTATGCTATTATGAGCATCTTATGTTAGTATGGCACATTTGTTACAATTAATGAAGCACTATTGATACACTATTATTAACCAAAGTTCACAGTTCATTTGGATTTCCTTGATTTTTACCTAATTCTTTTTTTCTGTTCCAGGATCCTATCCAGAATTCAACATTACATTTAATCATAATTTGTCCTTGGGCTTCTCTTGGCTGTGACAGTTTCTCCAACTTTCCTTGTTTTTGATGACCTTGATGATGTTGAGGAGTGATGGTCAGGTGTCTGGTGATGTGTCTGATTATTTTTTTCTCATGATTAGACTGGGGCTCAGTCCTTGATTCTTGATAGGTATAATGCAGAATTCCACACTAGTTTTGGTTTTTGTTGTTGTTGTTTTACATACTTGTTTCTTTTTGGAGGGAAAAAGAGACTCCTGTTTTGTAGTTGTTCTGGGTCATCCAGTTCCATTTAAAAAGAATAATCTTAACACAGACTCTCCAGTAGCTATGAGGCAAAAGGGCCCTTGGTCTGTGTTAGCCTCCATATTTCAGGATTGCTGGTTGCATTCGGCTCCTTCACACCCCCGGCTGGCCCTGTTCATTCATCCCTCTTAAAACTGGGCCCTGGCACAGAAAAAGGTAAAAGGAACACTGTTGGGGGCTTGGCACTGTAGGGCTCTGCCCTACCCACTTATCTGTCATCTGGTTGTACTTGTTTCCTGGTAAGCAACTCTTCCTCATGCCTTTGTCTTACCCCACTTAACCCAGAGTAACAGCCTGCAGCATGCACATGGCTAGCTACCTCCCAGCTCTGGACCCTTGATGCTGTCTCTGTAACCTCTTGTGTTTTTTCTGCTGTCTCTGCAGAGGCATCTCCTCAGTTTCTCCTGCTTGTGCACATCTGTAGGATTGCCACCCCCAACACCTTCCTTAGGACCCAGGCACCCAGCAAACCCACCATCCCAGGCTACAGCACTGTCAGATGCCTCCTTATAGTCCAGACTGGGGTCACATCCATTTTTTCTTCTCAAAGGGAATTCAGATCATAAAGATATTTACATATGGGAGAAGTACTTGAGATATGGTCTTGAGATTATAAAAATACACTCAACCTTTTAAAACCATAGCAACACAAGAGACAAGGCGGCTGAAAATTAAAGTGCATTTAAAATATGGCTGTAGGCTACAGGTTTCGAAATACAGTTTTTTAGGGAAACAATTAGAGGGAATAGAGTCCTGCATTCATTCTCACCTGTATCACCTCCCAGCTCAGAGCCTCACCAAGCTCTAAGCCCAAACCCCAATACATGTCTGTTGGCTGCATGAGTGAATGAACCTAAAGAAGGCATTTCCCAGCTGCCTCCAACAGGTCATAGCCCATCCCTTCTCCATCCCTTTTCCTCCTTTCCTTTGGTCTGGACAGTCAGATAACAGGTTTGTGGCTCATGTTACCTTCTCCACCCTCCTTGTGCTACGCTGAGTTCTTGGCCTCAATTCTTCGCCTTTTGCCGCATCCACACCCTTTGCCATGGAACTTTGCTGATCCTTTCACAACTTTGGAAGAACACTTCCCCACCTCTTAACTTTGGGCTTGGCCGTGGAATATTAGCAGATGTGGTGCACAGAGGGGTTGAAATGTGCTTGTGGGACTGTGTGTGTCCTCTTGTACCTCTGCCATTGCCATGAGAAGAGCATGCCCCAGCTAGCTTGCTGGTCCTGGGAGGACGACAAGCATTTGGAGCAGATCTGGACCAAACTGCAGCCTGGGGCACAACCCCGCTGATCCAAGCCAAGATCAGCCAAATACCCACTGATCTGTGATGTGTGAGCAAGAAACAACTGCTCAGGGGTATGCTACTGAGGTTTTGGGTTGTTTGGTGCCCAGTAATAGCTGATGGAGACACCACTCTACCTTCCAGTCTCTCCTGGAAATCTATACAGGCAGAAGGCTTCTGGGAAAAGGAGTCTTCATGTCATATCCTGTCCCCAGAGACCATTCCTTCCTTATGTGATCCTAGTGTGACTCACCACTCCCAGAAAGAATTAGTGTGTTAGTAGCCATAGTAATTAGTGTTTACCTGGGGTTTTATTAGCAGAAGGTCGCTGTAACATACAACTGTCTTAGGCGGTAGAGAGGCCAGGATTATTGCACCCATTTTGCAAAGAGAAAATAAAACACTCAGACAAAGTGAGTGATTCACCAGGGCTGGATGAGGAGGCAACAGTCTGAAGGGAGAATGAGATAAGGAGTTCCTCACACCCAGGGGGAAGTCACATTTGTGTGTGCATGTTTTTATTTTTATAACTTTTTCATCATAAAAGGGGATGTATGTCAATTGTAGAAAAATAGGAAAATGTAAAAAGCATTGAAAAATTTCCTGTACTACCTACTAGTGTTTTTATTTATTCTCTTTATTTTAATGTGTGTATATTTGTTATATATCTTTCATAAGTTAGAATTATGTTGTATATAAAAGCACTTTCCCCATGACATTTAACTTTCTTTAAAGACCTAGTTTCTAATATGTAGTATAATGTTCTATAGACTAATTCTAAGTTGTGTAAGTAAGCATTCTCTATTTTTCTAAATGTAGCTTGTTTACAATTTTTTCTATTAAAAACAACGCTTTTGTGAACATCTTTGTTGGTGTGGGAGATAATTTATGTATTAAGTGTGTGGCACATGGTATACTCCCTTCAGCATAATAAATGGTAACTAGTATAAATATTTGCCTAAATCCCTGATTATTTCCTTTAGAGTAAACTTTTAGATGAATTTGCAGAGTTAATGAGTTTTAATATTTAAGCAGTTTTTGATACATATTGTTGAATTGCTTTCCAGAAAGGATGTCGCATTTATTTTACTAATGATAGGGTTGAAGGAGCCCATCTCACAGCCTCCTGGCTGGCATTGAGTATTCTCCGGGAAAAAAAAAGCACTGCTAATTTGACAGGTGAAAAAGAGTAGCTCTTTGTTGCATTGTTGATTACTAGTGAGGCTAAAAATTCCTGCATAATTATTAACCATCAGTAACAGGATGACTCAGAGGGACATTTGGGTCAGGCCCTGGCTAATAAATAGTTTTGAATGAATGAATTATCAAAGGCGGCCATGCTGTGGGTTTGAGTAGAATTGCTAAGTCTAGATGCTAAGGACTGGAGTGGTTCAAGTGTTGACTTTATGGGCAGGAGTTTATCCCCAGTCCTGCCTTGCTCAATGGAAAGTACTTTCCAATGGACAACATTCTGATGTAGAAGTGAGACAGGACTGAGAAGGGGATGCTGGGCTTTGGAGTTGGCCGATCAGTCAGTGAGAGCCCCAGTCAAAAAAGGAGCTGGGAAAAAAGCCCCTGGTCAGCTTCTTGGGGACCGGGATTGCCAGTGGTGCTCCCACTCCTCCAGGCTCCCCTCAGCACCTCCAGTACACATGAGGGTCCCTGAGGATCCAACAGGTGTATTTGGACCTACAGGCAAGTCTGTTCTCAGGGAGCATGTGGGAATATGAACTCAAGTTTTCCCATCTGATGATTTTGTGAAATGACTCAGCCACCAAACTCGTTGAACTAGACCAGCCCCTGCCACACTCCTGTGTTTCTATTCCTCTAGGCATGGCTGACATCCTCTTCTCCTTCCCCATGACTCCCCAGCCCCAAACCAGAGTTCTCTTGCAATCGCTTACTACCCTGTGTTGTCACTTTTTTCATTCACAAGTTACACTCCTCCTCTTGATGCAAGCTACTTGAGAGTAGAGATAGGATTTTATTATCTCTGCGTCTTCAACAGATATGAATGTGAGAATGAATGAATGACCCAGTAGCATCTAGAGTACACCAAGAATAAACAAGGGCCTCAGAATCTAGTTGGGAGAAACAGCCAAAGTTTATTCTTTATCAATCTGTTTCACCACAGAGTTTTGCTGGATAGAAAAGTTATACCTCAGATATTAGGTTCTGTGGTTGGTCAGGTATTTGGCAGACAGTACATCACACATCCTGGTGCCCTGAAAGGTTTCTGTTTTTGCTCTGCTTTGACTTTGCACTGAGAGCCAAGTCTCAGCAAAAGGAGGATTTTGTTTTAACCACCTGCCCAGCTTTCTTCTAATGCAGTGGTCCTCAAACTTTGTTGAGAATCAGAATCACCTGGAGGGCTTGTTAAAACACAGAGAGCTGAGTTCAAACCCCTAAGTTTCTGATTTTATCATTTCTAACAAGTTCCCACTTGGTGCTGTGGCTGCTGGCCTGGGACCACAGTTTGAGAACCACTGGTCCACATGTTTTCATCTGGCCCTGGACAAGATACCAGATTAACCTCCCAAATCCAAGAAAATAGGTATATAGAATATTCGGCCACTGTGCCAGGGCCCAACTCTGCTCATCCCCATGTCAGGACTGGGCTATCTTTTTTTGACAGGGAGGCATAAGCAGACTGGGCCATCCAAGCCTGGGTTAGAAGGCCTTCAGGGCCTACAAATCACTGTTGCAGGGTCTGAAACCTTATCAGGGTATTCAGTAGCTTCCTGTAGAAGCACATAAAGTTGAAGGAAGATAGAATTTTATATCCTGAGAAAACCCCAAGCTCTAGGACCCCAACTTTGTCCATGAGGCAGTGGCCAGGTGTCTCACCAGTCCCCTTCCAGAGCTCATTCAAGAGATGGCCCAGCTCATGGTTGTCCATGAGGGCCTCTGGGTCCTCTCCAGTCTGTGACCTTGATCTTTATAGAAGAAGCTGAGAACCTAGGCTAAGACTTGCTTTCCACCGGCATTATCACCACACTTTAAATAAAATCTGAACTCCTTACCATGGCCTGAGGGTGCTTGGTGCTTGGACCTTGTCTCCCTGCTCTCCAACGGGTCAACTTCACTGCTGTCCCTCAAAAACCAGGCTTGTCCCACCTGGCACCGCAGCTGCTCTGCCTAAAAGCTGGAACCCCACATGGAACACTAGGCTGGCTGTTCAGGCATCTCCTCTCCAGAAAGAGCTTCAGTTCACCCTCTATAAAGCAGCCCCACCTTCCACCTGTACTTCTGTCCCTAGCTTCCCAGTACTTGTCACCGTCTGCTACATGCTTACTAATCTGTTTACTTGTTTATGATCTGCCTGCCTGTCCCCTCCAGAATGTGAGCCCCACGAAGGCAGGAACCTTGTCTGCCTTCCTCAGCTGTGTACCCAGCATCTAGAACATGCCTGGCACATTGTACATGTTCCATTGAGACTTATAGAATATACTTGTAGACTCTGCCAGATATACCATGGAAGGCAGGGTCTGAAATGCTTAAATAACATACCCCAGACCCTGACTTGGAAATCCAGAATCAAGCTCCAGGTTCACTTCCTAACAGCTTGTTAAGATGAGAAGAGACAGGGTCATAGGTGAGGCTTCTGTCCCCACCCCTGTTGCTCTGGACGGGCCCCTCAACTTGTGTTGGCCCAACCTGCCTCACCTGCCAGCGGGTTGGATAACATTTGTGTTGCCCGTCCCCAAGACTATGTCAAGGTTCAAAGGTAGTAGTTGCTGGGAAAGTGCTCTGCTAGGAAAAAGGTGTGGGGCAAATTTGAGTTTGGGGCTGGTTGTACATCTCCATGGCTTTAAAATCTGCACATGGCATTTAATTTTAAATGAATTCTCTGTTCTTGTTGTGGTTTAAAAAATAAAGTAGTAGTTAACTTCTTCATAAGCATAAGGCAAGTTAGTGACAGATTAAAAATCTAAGGAGCTACATTGGAAATAGGGATTCTGGAATTTGAGGCTCTGCCAAGGAATTCTTTCCTTGGTCATTTTTTTGGCCTTCATTTCCTGACCCATGAACACACTTCCCAGGAACAGTTAGGGGAAGACCTTAAAAAGCAATTTTCTTTGACCTCAGATCAATAGCTTGCTTAGGGAGATCTGAACTCCCTATCCAGCCTGATATGAAGTCCTCTTTAGCCACCTGGCCTCCCACTTCTGACCTCAGCAGGGAATTAAAGGAGAAAAGTTCTTGTGGTGAAGTCCTTGGGGTAGGGTTGCCAGAGCTAGCAAATAAAAATACAGGATGCCCAGTTACATTTGAATTTCAGATAAGCAACAAAAAAAGTTTCACTCTAAGTATGTCCCATGAGATATTTGGGACATACTTATACTAACAAAAGAGTATCTGTTATTTATCTGCACTCTGGATTTAACTGTGTGGCCTCTATTTAATCCGGCAGCTGTAGTCTTGGACACTCCCTCCTATCTGCCAGTCTTTGGTCCTAGGAGGAACAGGAAGACTACCTGGACTTTTCCTAACCTGTTTTACCCTACAAATGGGAATGTTTTGCTATTAGTCTCCACTCACTCCAGCCCCTTTTGACTCTTTCCTGGTCCTGGCCTGTGGGTCATGGGCAATAGATGGACATGACCTTAAGTAACCCGCCTGCCAGGGCTGCTGCTGAAATGCTGCCCTTGGAATCAGCAAGGTACTTACCAAAGCCTGATGCCAGCAAAATGCTCAGTTCGTAAGACAAACCAGGGCAGGAATGTGTTATAGCTGTGGGAGCATTTGATTCTTAGATAAAGGGCCTAGGATACCCAGAACACTCCCTTGAATGCAGAGCCAAACTTCTGGGTCAGCTTATTTATTTTGGTATTACTAAATACCACTTTGATTACTAATAATACCTTGCACTCATGTTGTGCTTTTCATCTAGGGATCTCTAGGTGCTTTATTAACATTAGGCAGCATAGCCTTAGAACCCTTGGATTACATAATTGTACAGAGAGTTTTTTTTTTTTTTTTTTTTTTTTTTTTCCTGAGATCGAAGGCTTGGCCCTTCGTGGAAGAGACCTAGACAGAAGTTAGAAATAGTTAAGCCCAAACCTGGCCTAGGTGATAGACATTTGGGTACATATTCCCCACCCCACCTTTTTGGACTGCTAGCCTCTCAAGTATAAGATTAGTATTGCCTTCCCCCCACTTGACCTTTTTTTTTTTCTTCTCAGGAACCCTCAGCATTTAGCACAATAACTGGAACGTAACTAGTGCTCAATATATGTTTGCTTACATCAATGGATGAGTGATGAACAAATAGATGAACCTGGAAGAAAACTCTGGGTTCCTTCTTTCCTTTAATTTCTTACGTGAGGCAGGATTCTGTCAGCCCCATGTCCATATATCCTCAGATCCTTTCGCCCCTTCTGGGCGCATCAGCTCCCTGTGCCTCCTTCCCAGCCGCACCTGCCTTTCTTTGTTGGAGGATGGCCAGTAGCGACCAGAACCCCTTTGCCTGCATGCACCATGGGCTGCAGACCTGAACCAATGGCTGGGGGATGCAGGGACAGAAATTCTCCCTCATCCCTGATGGGGACACTTGGGTGTGCCCTCTGAGAGACGGTGCCAACATCACCCTTCAGGGGACTCTACTTGGCATCATAACCTTTGTTTGTTTTCCTTCCCTTCTCAGTTCCCTTTCCCCACTCTACTTAGGATTTCCTTGAGAATACGTCCTAGTGAGTCACTTGTACCAGAATCTTCTCTCAGGGTCTGCTTCTCAGAACCTAGCTTGATTGAATTTTATTTTTTTTTTGAGATGAAGTGTCATTTTGTTGCCCAGGCTGGAGTGCAGTGGTGCGATCTTAGCTCACTGCAGCCTCCGTCTCCCATTCCCAGGTTCAAGCGATTCTCCTGCTTCAGCCTCCTGAGTAGCTGGGATTACAGGTGCCCACCACCACACCGAGCTAATTTTCGCATTTTTAGTAGAGATGGGGTTTCACTATGTTGGCCATGCTGGTCTTGAACTCCTGGCCTCAAGTGATCTCCACCTGCCTTGGCCTCTCAAAGTGCTGGGATTACAGGTGTGAGCCACTGCACCTGGCCAAAATGGAAGCATTTGGATTTCTTGACCATGGCTCATGTGTCCAATCATGCTGACTCTTTTTCCTGCAACAGGAAGGACTTTCTAATGGAAAACAACAACCACCAAGCTTACTATTGGGTGAGAAGCAATAGAAGACAAGGAACAATCAGGACTTTATATATATCTACCAGAACAATTCTATAGAATTTCAAATTGAAATTTTCTTCAACAAAGATAGCACAGCCATGGATTGCTGTCAAGTAAGCTTCAAATTCTTATGCACACAAGCCAGTGGCCCTTCTTACAGGCTCCCCTCAAAGGGGTGGGAGAGCCTTAAGAAATCCCCCTGCAAGGATCAGAAGTCAATGGGGATGATTGAGAGACAGAGGGAGGGCTCTCGGATGGGAGGCCAGGAAGGACCTGGATCAGAGTGTTTTTTTACCTCCTCTTACTCAGATCAGGCAGCTAGGTAGCAAAATGGTGGGGGCGGGACACTGAGCCAGTGGCGATGGCCCATCACTATGTTTCCTGGGAAGACTTTAAACATTTGCTTAAATTCAATTCAACTGTTTTCCTTTTATTTTTAGTTGACACCTAATAATTTTACACATTTATGGGATACAGAATGGTATTTCAATACATGTAGACAACATATAATGATCACATCAGGGTAATGAGCATATCTACCACCTCAAACATTTTAAAGAGTAATTTCTGCATTCCCTGGGTCTTTCTGGTCCCAAAATTTCCCATTTGTAGAGATCAAGTTCAGGTGTTTGGAGGGGCTGTTCTCCTGTCTCCATGCAAGGGTTTTAGGAAGACAAGATGGAATGGCATTTAATAACTTTTCTGACAGTACTATAAGGGTGATGGCAGGGTTAGGTGTCCCTGAGTTCCCTGAGGTTTTATTGGTCTGTAATATTTTAAGGGGCCCCAGTGATCCTTCTACAACCTACTTCAGAGGAAAACATTTATTATTAACATTGGTTTAACACTTAACTTTCTAGGGTATTTGTGGATGACACAGTCATACATCTGCCTTTTTATAGTGCTTTGCAGCAGAGCACAAGACCTTCTGGCTGACACCTCATAGATCATCAAAATTAAGACCTCTAGGCAAGCAGAAAAATGTAGGGCTGGGGTGGGGAGGGGACCGCAACTGGGAATGACTCAAAAGGTTTCCAAGTTAACTTTCCTTTAGAGATAGACCATTTTCATTACAGAGCAAATTATTCTTAACATTAAGATGTCCTTGTTTCCATGGCAACCCGCAACAATTTGAAAGGAATGGTTCTGGGTGGCCATACAGCAAAGTGATATTTCCTATCTGATTGGTGGCAGGCAATGATTAACTCAGAGCTGGGATCAGCCAGCCAGGGGTCAACCTCCAACTGCTTGGCATTTAACGCCCCAGCCCTTCTGTGTTAAAGCCAGAATATATCTAGAACTCAGAGATCCAGGACTAAAGTAGGTTCTCTATCTCCAACATAAACCATATCATTATAGTGTACGATTTTTACAGGAGACTCAAAAGATTATATTATCAGCAAACTATGACCCAAGGAAGAAAAATGTCTAAGTTTTGACTGAACATCCCCTCTTGGTTCAGGGTTGGCTGGCAGTTTGGGATCTCTTTTGCCTGTCAATAAAAAGACAGGCAAGAGACCATATTATGTGGTTTTGGATACTCTTACGCCTGTGAGCCTCCTTCCCTCAAAGTGGCCAAATGTGACATCTGGGGAATGCTTTATTCTCCACTGCTCTTTAGCCAATCAGTCTACAGAGCTTTATCTGGGCCACAAAACCCACTTTGTAACAAAGGACCTGAGGGAGTAACCACGTTTTTGTCCCCATGCCCTGGGATCAGCAATATTTTTGAGAAAAAAAAAAACAAACAGAACCATGATAAAGAAAATTCTCTGAGAAAAGGATTAAAGACCCCAAAACAGCCATTGGGGCAATTCTTGCTGGAGACGACATAACACCTTGCATCTTATCCACATAAGTGGCTGCTATTTGCTCTGGGCTGTCAGGAATCAACAGTGTGTTATATGAAATGTAAAACCCATCCATCTGCTGGGATCCTTTTCCTTGTCTTCTTTTGTCAATGGTGTGACATTAACAACACCATATGACATTTGCGTCATGCATCAAGTACATGCCTGTTGGTTTCCAAATGATTTGTCTAGAGAGAGATAGAGCCTTAAGACCCAAAAAAGGCAGGCGAGGAGAAGGAGCTGTGCCCCCTGCTGTTGCTGACCAGTAAAGCTCCGCTAAAGGCACCGTACCATGGAAGCTGGAGAAAAGCAGAAAAAGGCTTCTGTGCTCTGGGAAAAGGAAAAACAACTGTGGGGAGAAGCTGCAACTGCCGCTATCAGAATGATAAAAACAACAGCCTGAAGCCATTGCTTGCCTTCATGGCCGTCCTTTCCTCGTGTCCAGGCATCCAAGCCGGAGTAGTCACTACCGACTCATGTCATGTTTTTTGTTTTTAAATCCTAAATGATGAGACATTTCAGTCTTCTGTCTCAGTTGTATGTGTGTAGGGCGGGGATATTTATGAGCAACAACAAAACCCCTTTGAACTGTAGTTTTGATCCACCATGGCACAGAAGTCTTTCTGGTAGGTGAGATGGGGTTGTCTGCCCATAACCTTCATGCTGAGGAAGACACAGCTCCTGTTTAACATTACCTGTGTTTGCATGGCTAATCAGAGGGTGTGCACTGCCAGTGAGTCGATCATAAAGGTGATCAAATAGGACTGAATTGTTTGGTGACTGATAATAAACTGTTCAGGACCGATGTAAAATGCTTGGATCCATTCCTCTTCTGGGAGCCTTGCATCAGGTGCTTATCTACTCTCGTAGTCTCCTCCTCTGTGCCCTCCCCAAGACCTCCAGTCCCTTCCGTGGCCCTCCTTCCTCCCTGCCTCCCTTTCCGTCTCCTGCCTGCACAAGTGTCAATACAGAGTCTTCACTTTCCTCTGCCCCGATTGTCCTTTCTCCCTGCTGACATAGGCAGGCTGGTGTCCAGGATGAAAAGGGCTTTTCTTTTGACCTGGTGAACCTGATGGGCAACGCCTCTGCAGGCCAATGGGTGGGGAACGCTTTTGAGTCATGCTGACCGAGAAACATGGGAGGAAGGGGCTTCATCGGACCCTCCACCTTCCCTCCCTCATCTAATTTGGACCCAAGCAACTCCAAGGCCTCCTAGTATGAGATTCATCCCTCATCATTGTCTTTATTATTTTTTATATTTTTTGAGACAGGCTGTCACTCTGTTGCCCAGGTTGGAGTGCAGTGGCATAATTGGCTCACTGCAACTTCTGCCTCCTGGGCTCAAGCAATTCTCCCACCTCAGCCTCCTGAGTAGCTGGAACTACAGGCACCCACCACCACACCTGGCTAATTTTTTTTTTCTCTGTAGAAATGGAAAAACGGGGTTTCACCATGTTGCTCAGGCTGGTCTTGAACTCTTCAGCCTCCCAAAGTGCTGGGATTACAGGCGTGAGCCACCACTCCCGGCCCTTCATCGTTGTCGTTTAAGGTGTCTCTAAGCCCCTTGTCCTAGGCTTGAGCAAAGTCAACACTTTAAAGAAGTAAACTTATTGATCCCCACAATAAGGAAAAGGCATCCCAGACTCTGATGTGTAGACCTAACCACAGGCACAAGGGGAAGGAAAAATGTGTGACACCCTCTCCCCACCAAGTCTTTCTGCCATTTTGACTGAGAAGCAGTTTAGCATAGTGGTTAGGGCCATGCCCTTTGGGGCCAGACTACTTGGGTCTGTGTCTTGGCCCTGCCAGTGGCATGTTCTGTGACCCTGGGCAAGCCATTTAATCTCCCAGTACCTCAAGTTTCATATCTGAAAAACGGGGAAGTTAACTTACCTGCTGTACTGGGTTGTCAGAAAGATTCAATGAATAATACATACAAAGTACTTAAACTAGTGCTTGGTTATTGTAAATACTCCTTAAGTATTAGCTCTCATATTCTACCACCCAGACGTCGCCTAATTCATGAACACAGGGCCCTGAACTCAGAAGGGCTCCATACTTGGCTTACTGCTTTGCTGTCATCATCTTGAAATTCTTAATAATTTTATCTTTGAACTTGTGTTTTACAAGTGAAGTCAATAAGACAACGAAGCATGCACATGAACAGAGATGTGCAAGCTTTATTCGTGTATAGCATTTTTGATGATGCCACATGAGCACAGAATTCCACCCACAATGCAAGGGAGTTCAGTGAAACTCAAAATGAGTACAAGGGAACCATGTTACCCTATAACTGACAGCTGCAGGTAGCCCAGCGAGGCCATGCTTTCCATCCAACCAGAACTTGCCTTGAATGCAGAAGGAGGACAATGGGGTTCTAAGAACAGCCACAGAGCCCCATCATATTCTTATTCATGTTACTCCCTGTATTAACCAACCACTTACACTGAAAATAATGAGAGAAGAAAGGAAAAAATAGAGCAAACACATTTCCTTTTCCTTTCAGTCCTTCCTTACTCACCAGTAAGATAAAGGTGGAGAGAGTTGGTAGAATGTACACGTATCAGGAAATAAGAACAGCTAGTTTTATGCAGCATTTCCATTGTCCTTATAGGAAGGAGATATATAGCAAGTATGAGCTATGAGATACAAATTGTGGGCTCAGCGTGGTGGCTCACACCTGTAATCTCAGCACTTTGGGAGGCCGAGGTGGGCAGATCATGAGGTCAAGAGATCGAGACCATCCTGGCCAACATGGTGAAATCCTGTCTCTACTAAAAATACAAAAATTAGCTGGGCATGGTAGCATGTACCTGTAATCCCAGCTAGTCAGGAGGCTGAGGCAGGAGAATAGCTTGAACACAGGGGGCAGAGATTGCAGTGAGCCAAGATTGCACCACTGCATTCCAGCCTGGGCAACAGAGCGAGACTCCATCTCAAAAAAGAAAAAAAGATACAGATTGTGCCGTTTTGGTGCATCTGAGTTAGATACTTTCATACGTGCATTTAAAACTGGCATTACATAATATAGACTAATGGTAGAATTCACGCAAATAATTTAAATTATTTATACTAAGAACAACATTACGTAACAAATTTTTTAAAATGTCACAAGTCAGAGAGAGATCACAGAAGAAAGGCAAAAGCTTTACATTTTAGTGCTTTTAATGACACTTTTTCCCGCCTTTTTTGAACAAGGGTCTTACTTTTTTATTTTGTACTGGGCCTTGCCAATTATGTAGCAAGCCCTTCTTGCAGGCTAACTCCCTTGATGCCACTTCTCTTGAGCCTCTTGTTCAGCCTTGTTTCTCTTACAGCTCGGGCAGGGTCTGGGAGGCAGAAAGAGAATTGTTGAGGTATTTTTCAGCTGGGGTTTGACTTCTAAGGGGAAGTCAGGACTCTTCCCACAAAGAGTTTTTTGAGGCCTCATGGTGACCTGAGAACCGTACCGTCCCTAGCCGAGAAAATGACAGTAGTACTCACTCATCAGCAACCAAAATCTCTAGTCCAGTGTTTGCCAGATGTCAGCCTGAAAGGAAATTTCAGCCAGAAGAGGAAAGGAGGAATGATAGCGAAGACCCACATTTTGTGAGGGGGCATTGCCAGCCAGAACTCAGACCTGAGGACCAGCTTGGTGCCTTGTTTAGAATGGCAGGAGTGGAGTAGGGTTGTCATTTCTCTTCCCGGGATCAAAATCAGACAAATCTCCTATTTGGCTTACCAGGCAATAAGTGGATAACACCAGTGAATGTCAGTGCAAATTACAACTCTGGCCTCCTGTCGTCAGCTTTGTGCTGCTTCTTGTCACTTTAATGCAAAGAGACAGCATGGAGCTGATAACAAGCCAGAAGGGTGGGGGATCGGAGGGGGTAGCTATGTCAGGGACAAGAAAAATACATGTCAGAGAGAATGATTCAAGACAGTAAAAACCCACACTGATGCTTTTTCTTGATTGCCTGTTTAAGGGGGTTGGGTGCCAAGACAATACCTCTTGAATATCCAAAACTAAGCAGCTACCTCATCTATTCATCCACCCAAGCATCTGTCCACCCATCCACCCTCCTCTGTAAATGAAGGCTGGACTGGGCCTCTTGGTACACTGGAATTCTTTTTTTTTTTTTTTTCAGACAGAATCTTGCTCTGTCACTCAGACTGAAGTGCAGTGGCATGATCTTGGCTCACTACAACCTCCACTTCCTGAGTTCAAGCGATTCTCACGCCTCAACCTCCCACGTAGCTGGGACTACAGGTGTGCGCCACCATGCCTGGCCAATTTTTGTATTTTTTAGTAGAGATGGGGTTTCACTGTGTTGCCGAGGATGGTCTCGAATTCCGCCTCAAGTGATCCAACCACCTCAGCCTCGCAAGATGCTGGGATTACAGGCGTGAGCCACCATGCCTGGCCGGTACACTGGAATTCTGAGGGACTCCTGCATCCACCATCTGTTGAGCATGGCCACTTTGCCACAGTTGAGTGTAAGTAAGGTTTGAAAAATTCTTGGGAGGAAACATTTCTCTTCCTAGCAAAATACAAGAGCTTTGGGGAATTTTTTGTCAAAATCAGCCCAGTGACTGCTCAAAAGCTTTGGTTTTACTCTATTAAATTACACTTTTCTTAAACTGTTGGGTGAATGTTACTGTCTCAGAGACCCCCTCAGCTGACAGATAAGATCTCCCTTCCAGCCACCTGAAGGAAGAGCGAGTCTTGCATTTTACATGCCAAGATTTGAGAGTGTCCATCTGTCTTGGAGCCTGCAAGGGTCAGCTTATAAAAATATGCAGCCTCACTTTATCTTCCACCCACGTTACACATTTGAGGAACGGGTACAGTCAAGGCAACAAGAATCCAGGTCTCTCTATAGTTGTGCTTGCTAGCAAATTAGTGTCTGAGAATTTGGAAACAGTATCAAGAGGATAACTCTAAGGGGACATACCTTATATATCCTCTTAGGTTCCCTCTCTGGCTTCATTCCTTCTTCTGGATGGTGCCCCATTCACTCCTGGATGCCCTCCACTTTTGGACTGGGTGAAACACCTCATCGTGGGACATGGGATCTGGCTTCTTGGGCAGTCATCAGGGGCTGGATAATGCAAGGTTAGTAACTCCCCAGGGAGTGGATATTGACCTAGGAGATAGACGACAGATAGGAGCAGGGCAGATAACGTCCCCCATCTTACTCTGTCTTGTGGGTGCCTCTGCGTCATTAATCCTTCCTGCAGCCTTTTCAGAGAACTCTTTATGCTAAGTAAACATGCAACCTGGTGTCCCATCCAAGCTTATGGTGAAACAGGTCATTGCAGTAGTGCATTGCATCACTTCTCATGACTTCTCTTGCCTCATTTTCTGCCCCCTCATCTTCATTGCTCTGGGCTTGCACCTTCTAAGCAAATTGGAACCTCAATCCTTGCTCAGGTTCTGCTATCTGGAGGACCTAGACCAAGGCAGTAAATAATATTTGTTCAGCACCTGCCAAGTGCCCACAGGTGCTTGTGATACATTCAAACTGATTACGGAACTTGGAAAGCTCATTCAGAAGAGCAGGAAACCTGTCCCAAGGGCACCTAGGAAATCAGCAGAAGAATGGGAGTAGAACTGTTAAAACTGGACTGAAACATGGCTGATGAGAAAAAGAAGGAAAAGAGGGAGGAGCAGAATGGAGATGGGGTGCCATCAGGTCTTTGGGTGCCAGATAAACAAAGGGCAGCTTTTGTATTGAGACTTTCAGGTTAAATCCCAGGCATCCAAGTTAGTGACCAAGTTAGGAAAGATTTCTGTTTTGGAGATTTAGCTTATACAATGCTTTTGTGTTTTCTTTGTGGTAGAAGTTTTCAAGGAATGAGGAAGTGTACGCTTTCAGTACCAGGATATTAGTTATCTATTATTGCCTGACAAATTATTCCACAACTCAGTGGTTTAAAATAACAATAATCAACTGAGCCTGGTGGCTCATGCCCATAATGTCAGCACTTTGGGAGGCCAAGGCGGCAGATCACTTGAGGCCAGGAGTTCGAGATCAGACTGGCCAATATGGCGAAACTCCATCTCTACCAAAAATACAAAAATTAGCCAAGTGTTGTGGTGTGAGCCTGTAATCCCAGCTACTTGGGAGGTTGAGGCACCAGAATCGTTTGAACCCGGGAGGTGGAGGTTGCAGTGAGCTGAGATTGCACCACTGCACTCCCCTGGGCGACAATGTGAGACTATCTCTAAAAAATACAAATAAATATAAATAAATAAAAGAACAGTAATCAATTATTGTCTCTCAAAGTGTCTGTGGGTCAGGAATTCAGGTATGGCTGGGAGGTTGTGGCTCAGGTCTCTCATGCGGTTAAAGTCAAATGTTTGCTGGGATTACAGCCAATTGAAGGCTGACTGAAGCAAGAGGATCCAATTCCAAGATAGTTCACTATTAGCAGGAGACCTTAATTACTTTCTTCAAGAACCTCTCCCTGTGGTGGCTTGAGTGTTCTTATGACATAGTGGCTGGCATCCCCTAGAGCAAGCAATCCAAAAGGCCAAAGCAGAAGCCACCGTGCCCTTTATGGCTTACCTTCAGAAGCCACTCACTGTTCTCTTCTCCATACTCTATTGGTCACACAGAAAGCCCCAGGAAGAGTATGGCTATGAGGAGGTAAGTGAGGATCTGCTGGGAGGAGCAGCATTTTTGGAGACTGGACCACAACCAGCATCCTGGACCATGAGAGCTGGGAGAGTTCTTAGAGGTAATCTGTTTCAATATTCTTATTTAGTAGCTGAAAAACCCAAAGGTCAGAGAGGTTAAACAACTTGCTGCAGGTCGCTTAGTGAATCATCTGTTCACACTTAATTCAGGATTCAACAGTGCCTGTGGGAAGCCCATTTTATGAGGCCATATGAGAGCTGGACCTCATGGTCAACCAGCATCACTATGCTGATGAAGAAGGAAGGAAGAAGTCAGGAGTGATGCATTAAACAAGAGTTGCCAAATGAGTCCACTGCAAAGCTGATTATAGAAGTCCATTCATTTATTCAAAATATATTTATGGAGTGCTTACTTCACACTTGGCATTGGCTGGGCACTGGTACAGAGGTAGGCAAAAACATGCTCTTGCTCTCCTAGATCTTGTGGTGTAGTGAGGAAAACAGACATGAGTTGTGTGGTTCCATAGATAATGGAAGTACTATGGCTATGACAAGTGCTTTGAAGAGGAGGCTGAAGCACTATGACAGCACAGAATATTAGGTTTGTTCCAGCCAGCAAAGCTTCTCCAAGGAAGTGATGATTCAATTATCATTTGACAGCCTGACAATGAGTTCTAGTATCAATGAGATAATGACTTTTGTTCAAGATTTGTTTTTTTGAAGATATTGTATTCTCCACCTCCAAAAGTTTCGTTTGGGTTTTATTTTATATCTTCTATTGCTCTTGGAATTGAGTTCATGTTTTCCTTGAGTATCCCTTCATGTATTTATGAGATTTATAATAGCTATTTTAATGTCCTTGTTTGCTAGTTCCATCATCTCTGCCATTGCTGGGACTTCTTCTATTTCTCCTCCTGGTTATGAGTCATATATTCCTGCTTTTTTGTATGCCTGGTCATTTTCTATTGGATGCCAGATAATGGGAATTTTACCGTGTTGGGTGTTGGATTTTGTTTTATTCTGCGGAAGAGTGTTGGGCTTTGTTCTGGTACACAGTTACTTGGAAACAGTTTGCTCCTTTCAGGACTTGCTTTTAAATTTTGTTATGGTAGTGTTATCAAGCAAAAGGGCTCACTACCTGGTGTACCAGAAGCCAATACCATGTCATCAGTGTTTTTCAGGAAAGAAAAGCCTTTCCTGTGAGTCAACCAACAAGGAGACAGAAGTCAAGCTCAAATCTGTCTCCCTGTGCTGGCTTTAAGGCAATATATTTATTAGAAAAGGTTTAGGGGATAGATTTTGGGATTAGTAGGTGATTGCTAGGAGGGAAAGGGAGGTCTGGAAAGTCTTTGGACATGTGTAGATTTAAAAAATGTTATTTTATGGATTGTACATGTGAATTTGGGGGAAGTGAGTATGAAACATGTGGTGGAAATTTATACTGTGACATCAGTAATCTTGTTTTGCCCAGACTCCAGTTGACCATAGTGGTTCCAGCCAATTTCAGCCAGTCATGTTATCTTACAAAAGTAGAGAGAGTTTCAGCATTTCAACAAGTTGTTTCTTTTCTCATCCATCATCCTGCAAACTCAAGAATTTCTGTCAGTCATTGGTTTCTTTAACTCTTTGGTGCACAGTGTCATAGGTCCAGGAAACCTCCAGTCTAGGACTAAGCTAGCCCTATTATTAAGCCAATAGCCTTCTCAAAATGCTACTCATGTATTACGTGGCTGGTGCATACATGTATTTTGGCTGGTAAGAACAGCAATTATTCCTGGCGCTGTAAAGACTCCAGGAATTGTTCTATCTGCACCTTTTAGATGGTTCTTTTCCCTGCCTTGAAGAATTTTCTCACATGCATGCACTGATCAGAGATCAAAGACTTGAGCTTTTTACCTGACAATCTCTGGAGTTTTCTCTCTGCATGTAGAACTCCCTCCTCTCTGGTTCCTTGCCCTGCAAATTTCAGCTGCCTTGGTTCTGCAGAACTCTGAACCCTTTCTCCTCAATTTTGTGAGACCACTGGACTTCACTGGGGTTCTCTCTAGGCAATGAGCTAGTGTCATTATAGGACTCACCTTATTTACTTCCCTTCTTTCAGGGATCACAATCTTGCCGTGACTCTTAAACATGGTTGAAAATTGTTGTTTTCATATGCCATGTCTAGTTTCCTAGTTGTTTAAGGCAGGGGTAGAAATCTAATCTCTATTACTGCATCATGGCATTTTTTTTCTTTAATTTTTAAAAATAGCTTTATTGAGGTTAATTGATATAATTGCATCTATTTAAAGTGTACAACTGACAACTTTTGACATATGTATATACACATGAAATCATCACCAAATTCAAGAGAATGAACATATCTATCACCTCCAAGGGTTCCTCATGCCCCTTTGCAGTCTCTCCTCCTGGCTCCCTTGCCCCATCTCCCAAGGCAACCACTGATCTACTTTTAGCCATAACAGGTCAGTTTGCATTTTCTTAAGTTTTATATAAATGGAATCATGCAATATTACTCTTTTTTGTCCAGCTTTTTCTCACTCAGCATAATTATTCTAATTTATCCATTTTTTATATCAGTAGTTTCTTCCTTTTACATTGCCGAGTAGCATTCCATTGTATGAATGTACCTCGATTTGTTTATTCATTTTGTTTATACCATATTTATTTATTCATTACTGATGGACATTTGAATTTTTCCAGTTTTTGGCTATTACGAATAAAGCTGCTGTATATGTTCATGTAAAAGTTTTAGTATGGACATATGCTTTGTTTTTCTTGGGTAAAACCTAGGAATGGAATGGCTGAACCATATGGTTGGTATATATGTGTAACTTTTAAAGAACCTGCTAAACTTTTCCAATGACATTTGTTTTAAAGCCAGTTTTTATCATATTTGTTTGTTTTTAGATCCATGTGGTAGTGTGGCAAATCTGTGAGATATTTGGACGTCAATGTTCAACTTCTTTTATTCTGAAGCAATAACCATGCTGTGGCAACTGTCACATTGATAAATGCAGTGCCAGCCTCCACCAGCTTGGCAAGCAGACTTTTACCCCAAAACAGAGGAATAAGAGGGGGAGAATATGAGGGGCTCTCAGTATGCCTGACAGCAGTGAGAAAAGAGTCAGAACCCTTGGACCTTTTGCTCTGAGGCATTTAAATGGAAATAAAAGTAGATTTATTCTTTTTGGATAATTCATTCTTTTTTGTGATTTTTTGGAAACTATGAAATGTTTGAGAACTTAGATCAGAGCTGTTTTTGAAGTTTTGATCTGTTTCCTTGATGTTGTGACTTTGAAGCTCCTGTCTGTGAATAAATTCAGCCTTTGTTTCACCTTTCCCTGCTGAACAATGCCAGTAAGTGTGAAGGAAATATCCAGTAGAGACAAGTAGCTTTGCTTTGATCCATACACAAATCAGGCATGGCGTTCCTTTTAACCAATAGAGGACTGGGATTCACAAATGTCCGCCTGGCTCTGAACCATGCACATATTTTATAGAATGGGCAGCGGCAGCACCCATCTATTTCTAACAACCTCCTTCCCACTCCAAAATGCCCCAGCGCAGATGGACGCTCCTAAAGGAGTTTGCTTACGACAGCCACACACACCAGGCAATATTTTCATACTTCCACTAATATCTCACACAGTTTGAGATTTCTGGCACTTGGCAATATTACTATTGAAGTGTAGAGACCCCTGAAGGCTGCATAATGCCAGGGGAAGGGGGAGTAGGGGTGGAATATAGTATGGAGGACAGTGCTGATTCACTCTTTAGCCTCACTGTCATTCTAACTCTGCAGAAGAAATGGAAGATCAGGCAGTCTGTCAGATGTCTCCATCACCTGATTTTTGTGCTGTGCAGCCCACCCCTGCTGATGGCCTTGGAGGAGGTGGCAGCTTCCCTGGAGATGGCAGTCACCTCCTTCAGAAACAGCATAGTCCTGAGACTCCGAGGCCGGCTGGCTTAGCTCACATCGCAGCTTGAGGAAAGTCATAATAGAACGTTAGTGTTCGTATTCATAAAGTGCCAACGATGGAAATGCAAATGACCCCACCACCACCACCTTTGCTTAGCCTGGCCTCCTGGTAAATCTTCAGCTACAGGGTCCCTGATAATTATTCTGGTTCCCATTGTTGGTTTTAGGCTTTCTTAACATTGAGGTTGCTTCCTGTTTTGTTAAGTAGATTTCAGCCTCCCATCTTCTCATCCCCAGAAATAATTTGTTTGCATGGAGCCTTGATGGGACCTGAAGCCACCTAATGCTGGCCGTAGCTCTGCCTCTGCCTTGAGGCAGAGGCCACTCACCCCAGCCTGTGGCCCAGCCTCCTCACCTGGGAGAAGTCCCAGTGGACTCCCAATGCCCGTAGCCAAACTGATTGATACAGATGAAGAGTTAGACATAGGCCAAGTTGAAAGTGATGTCATAGTTAATGGCAGATTGGAAAAAGAAGAGCCAATCCTTGCCAGGCACTTCAGTTGTCCAGCAGGTGACAGGTGGAGTCCCCAAGATATCTCCTTTTTGGCTTCCACCTCCTTAGGGATGCTAGTCGTGCTGAGGAAATAAACATTCAATTGATATTGTTGCCTCCAAAGCCTTGGTACTGTGGCTGAATGATTGCGGTTGTCATGGCAGCAAGCAACATTTTCATTATGATCTGTGGCCTTTCCCCCTCCCCTGGGAATTGTTTGACATGATTCTGGTTTCATTCTAGTTTGGTTCCTTGTCTTTTGGGACAGCTGTCTCCTTCTTGCCTCCAACAGGGGAGAATTCCTGTTGGTTTGAAGGGATGGGATAACGTAGGGAAAGATGGGTGGGAGCAGGGTGAGAGGAGAGAGAAGAGACAAAATGTTGTGTGTGTACTGGGGGAGATTGGAATGTGGGGATAGGCTGTCATGGGAAACAAAGGTGGGGAGGAGCATGCAGAGGGGCGGGCAGGCTTCTCAGGAAGCTCCGTGTTCACATGTGCAGACACACAACTACAAGGATCGTGGCCCCTCTCAGCATCTCCCCGCACCAGGCTTGTTAAAGGGGCCTGTGTGGTGCCCTGTGCCCTCCCCTAGAATGTCAGCTTCTGGTGAGCTTGGGCTGTTTTTGCTCCTCAGTCTCTGCCTCCCAGGCTACACCATGTGCCTCATAATAGTCAGCAATTCAATGCAGAATGAATGCATGCATGGATAGACATTCAAACACGTCTTAAGAAGTTATTATTATTGAATAAGGCTTTGAGAGCCTGATTGATGGGAATCAAAATCACTGGAGACAGATGGTCAAATTTACATGCCAGTTTGTGGATTCATTCTGGGAAATGCAGCTTTGCAAAGAGTGGGGGATATGTACTAGCTAGTCGGTGGGTTCTCCTCTTTGAGGGAATTTCCCCCCATTCTGGGGCACCTGCTGTGAGGCTGTCCCTCAGATGCACTGATTACTGTGGAAGCAAAGCTTGGCCAGGGTGGTGGGCCAGCCTCCCTGGTGCCTTCGGCTTCTAGGCACCCCTAGCCTGAGATGCTTCAGGCTCCCGGCCTGCAGGAGGAGGAATGAGACTTTGAGAAAGTGACTTCTCATCTGCTCAGGGCCACCCTTTTGCTCCTCTGCTTAGGATGTGTCTGTGTGTTTGACAGCATGCACGCCTGTGTGTAAACACACCGGCTTCTTGCAAAGGACAGGGTACAAGTGACTGAACCGGTGGCTTCTACTCAGCAGAGCAAGTGTTCAGACCTCTTGGAGGGAGGAACAGGATGGCAGAGCACCTGCTCCTGGGGTGCTGACTGGCACATGGGGACCACCAACCAGCCCCTACACCTATGCCTGGGGAATGTATACCACGGGGCAGCTGCAGGGCGAGTCACTTACAGCAAGACAAGGTCCAGTTCTTGAAACCTCTCTTCCTTCCTCACAACTTGGCTCCTCCTAGATCTTCCTCAGGTCGAAAAAGTGTGAGGGTGAGAGGAAAATGAGACCCTGGAAGAGCAGTTGTCTCCAGGAATGTGTGGGATGTGCCCCTGAAGCTCTGGGAAGCTGGTGGTGTCAACACCTTTAGCATAGACAGGGAGGAAGGGAGGGAGGGACACAGGTCTCAAGCCCTTCGGGCCCCATTGAAGGGCAGCACCTCTGAACTGGCAGCCACCCTGACAGTGGCACAGTGGTTCTACTGCCCGGCGGGCAGGTCAGTGGTTACAAACGGTGCTTCTGGAACTCAGATTTCTCAGCAGTCCCAGGGGTCACCAGAGGAGGCAGAGGATCCAGGGCAGCTGCATTTTTGTCCATGTGTCATGCTGGGTTTATCAGCCAAGGGCCCCACGGGAGCAGAGGGTACATTCGAAGTGGTAGAGTGAAGAATAATTTGGGAAAGGGACTTATCCAGGGGCTGGGCGGGGTGAAGGAAACCAACCTTGAGGACAGAGTTGGCCAGGGACTAGCAATGGCAGGAAGCAGTAACCACCCTGAAGGGACAAAGGAGGGACCATTGCTAAGGAGTCTAAGAAGGCCAGGCACAGTGGCTCACTCTTATAATCCCAGCACTTTGGGAGGCCGAGGCAGGTAGATCACCTGAGGTCAGGAGTTGGAGACCAGCCCGGCCAACATGGTGACACCCCATTTCTATTAAAAATATAAAAATTAGCCTGACGTGGTGGCAGGCGCCTATATTCCCACCTACTCAGGAGGCTGAGGTGGGAGAATCGCTTGAACCTGGGAGGCAGAGGTTGCAGTGAGCTGAGATCATGCCACTGCACTCCAGCCTGGGCAACACAATAAGTTCCCATCTCCCCCACCTCACCCCCTACACACAAAAAAGGAGTCTAAGGAGCTGTGGCTGCAGATCTCACACTGTCAGAATCCCAGCCCTACAGAGGCCGCTAGCCCTGAGGCCACCAGGGAACCAGCCAGTTGGGCACTGAGCAGGTCAAAGAAACAAAGAACAGAGCTCAGGAGTCAGGGACAAAGCAAGAGAAACCAGCACTTGGAGCATCCACAGAGCAAAGGTGACGCTAAAAAAAAGGAAAAAAAAAAGCCAAATCTTGGAACCCCCCTATTCTACCCACAAAACCTGGGTTCAACTCCTGACTCTGCCTCTTACTTGATGCTCTTGACTAAGTTTCTGAACCTCTGTGATCCTCCAATCTTCACTTCCACATGGGCATGACGAGAACTTCCTTGGCTAATATAATGACCCCTACAGCGTTAGGTAGGCTGTAAAGGCTATGTTGTAGTTTCCCCCAGCGTGGTCCCAGGGCTCCTTTCGGAGTAGGGCTGCTTTCTGTTCTGGGTACAGGTCCTTCTTGCAGGCTCCTTTCAGTGGGTGGTGACAAGGAGAGAGTGAAATGAGAATGGTGAGGGGAGGATGCCTCTGATCTTGCTTCCTGGGGATGTCCCATATGAAAAACTGGACCTTGTATTCCTTCTCTTACAGTCAGAGCTCTGTGTCACCTCATGCCCAAGCCCAGCCCTAGGAAGAGGAAAACGCTTACAGTGGAAAATCTTAGCTTATGTCTAGTGTTGGCAGATACCAGGCTATGAGAACAAATAGGAAGCACATAAGGACGCTGACCCATGCTGACCAAACTCACAGGAGACTGACAGATAAACCCCAATGCTACCTTAAACACGTGTACTGAATTCTTCAAGTTCTTTGATGTCTGAAAACCTGCCCTGAGTGCAAAAATGATCAGAGGCTCTGTGTGACAGATCATGTGGCACTGTCTATAAAAGAAAAGAAAAAGGGTCCATTAAGTCTTTTCCCCAAGAAAGGCAGGAAATCAGGGAGGGAGCAAGTTTGTTGTTCTTTGCCCTTAGTAACTCTGCTTTTAACTCAAGCAAAAACACTGGATTAGAGGAAAAGGATTTATATCCACAAAGTGGTCCCCACTAGTGTCTCTCTACCATTCTTCCAGCCTCTCTCTGCCTTTGCCTCTCCCTGCTCCTTTCTCTTCTCGCCTTTCTTCTCTCTCTAGAATCCCTTAGAAGGTCGAAAATAGTCCCCCATTCTTCATGGCAGAGTAGCTTCAACTTCAAGGCCTCATTTTCTATCCCACACATTTATTAATACTAAAGGCCTTTTTTTTTTTCCAAACAAAGATAGTTCCCTCCCTAAGAGGAACTCCCATGCCCCTAAGATACTAGAGTCATTGCATCATCTTTCCTAGACAAACCCTTACTGCAATTTTACACCTCAGTTCCCCCCAAGCACCCCAAAGTTTTAGCTATTTGATGCACCCCAAATGCTACTCCTTTTAGGGAAGGTTGCAGACCCAACTCCTTGTTTCCTCCTGGCTATCTCTGCAAATGTGTTTACCATGGAAGCAGGTGGTATTGCAGTAGGAATGCAGACAGAAGGAATTGGCTATGAGATCTTGGACAAATGTAACCCCTATAAGCCTCCTTGAGGAAGGGAATAAAAGGCAATACACAAAGTTGTTGCAAGGACTGATGCATGGAAAGATCCTCTGTCAGCCGCAAAGCTCCATGAAAGTGATGATTGTTTATGCAGGGGTCTATCCTGGCCAGGATACCAAGCAAGGCGGCATTGATTGCCTGTGTCTTTGTGTGTCTTCCTTTCTTGATGACAGCAGCCTTACTGATGCACTGGTCCACACACTCTGTGCAATTCCTTCTCATGTGCAATTCAAGGTTGTTCCAGTGGTACATAAAGAACAACTCTGTGTGTAGGGGACTAGTGCCCTGCCAGAGATAAAACATCTTAGGCTATGGAAATTTTCAGTTTTGGGGATTTAGAAGTGACCCTATGCCCACACACAATCCTTGCCTCTGACAACCTTATAGTTTACAGCAGCAGTCCCCAACGTTTTTGGCACCAGGGACCTGTTTCGTGGTAGACAATTTTTCCATGGACTGGGGGTTGGGTGTGGAGGGGGGTTGGTTTTGGGATGAAACTGTTCCACCTCAGATCATGAGGCATTAGATTCTCATAAGGAGTGTGCAACCTAGATCCCTCGCCTGTGCAGTTCACCATAGGGTTTGTGCTCCTATGAGAATCTAATGCCACTGCTGATCTGACAGGAGGCAGAGCTCAGGCAGTAATGCTCGTGGGCCCACCACTCACCTCCTGCTGTGTGGCCTGGTTCCTAACAGGCCATGGACTGCTCTCAGTCCCTGGCCTGGGGATTGGGGGCCCCTGGTTTATAGCAAGGCGCAGTTTTAAAAAATATATTCCTCTACTTTTGCTTCATTACACAAACAATATATTTATTGTATATTAATTAGAAGCAATAGATGGATAGAAACAAGGAGGGAATCCACTGTAGCTCCTCACCCAGTGAAAACCACTGTGACATTTTAATGTTAATACAGCCATATTTTTTCTGTGTATTTGGTGTGAACTCCTCTAGGACATTTTTGTGCATAGAGTAGTCATGCTTTTTTATTTTTCCAAGTCAAATTGAAACTATCTCAGTCATCCACTTTTTAGATTCATTCACTCACTCAACAGATATTTATTTAGCGCTTATTTTGCATCAGGCACTCTTCCAGCTGCAGAGAATATAGCAGGGAGAGTGAATAAAAAGTCCTGTCCTTGCCCAGCTGACATTTTATCTTAGTTGAGGGAGACAGACGATAAACGAGTAAGAAATATAGCAAAACAGCTGGGGATAAGCCCAATAAAAATATCACAGCAGAGGAAGGGCTTTGTGAGTGTCGAGCAGGCTTCAGTTTAAGATGAGTGGTCAGCAAAAGCCTGAAAGCAATGGCCTGAAGGAGAGAAAGCATTGAACCATCTGAAGATGGAGAGAAGGTGGTTCCAGCAGAAGGGACAGCACATTCAAATGCTCTGGCGTGTCCTTGGAAGCACAGGGAGATCAGGATGGCTGGAAGAGAGCCTGTCAGTGGTAGGAGGGAATTGGAGATGAGATAGGGAGGTAACAAAGTCTGACTGTGTAGGGCCTTGAGGGGTGGTAGAAGGATTTGACTTTTCTCTGATCATGATGGGGAATCATTAGAGTATTACAGCAGAGCAGTAACATGACTTAACCCTAAGAATAAACTACAGGCAGGAAAAGGCAGGAACAGGAGGACCCGTTATGAGGCTATTGCAATAATCCAGGTGAGGGACAATGATTACTTGGACCAGGAGGACATTACAGGTGCGAGATGAGATAGAGTCTTGATATATTTGAAAGTGGAACTGATGGGATTTCCTAGCAGAAATGTGAGACAGGGAAGAAAGGTCAGAGGTGACTCCAAGATTACCCCCGAGGTATCCAGGGAATGGAGCTGCCATTTTCTGAGATGGGAAAGACTGGGAGGGTGGGGCTTGAGCAGACAGATTAGAAGTTGGTTTTAAAATTTTAAGTTTGAGATAATACATAGTCAAATTGAATGCCAAGAGGCAGTCTGGGGTTTGGGAAGAGGCTGAGGCTAGAGATACAAATCTGAGTTTCAAAACCAAAATATTGGTATGTAAAGCCACAAGATTATTAAGGAAGTGCATGCAGACAGAGAAAAGTTTCAAGGAGTGGGTCCTGGATTAAAAGGAAGAATGACATCTCCTTCTTGGGGCAACCCCAGATCCCTGAATGGCCCAGAAACTGACCCTGAGTTTGTACAAAAATGGTACAACTTCCATTCTTAAGTGGGGAGAGCTCTGACACTTAATATTTGACTACGGCAAGCTTCTCTTGCCTTTAGTGACCACCCCACATCACAGATGAAAGATGAACTTTTGTGGTCAGATAGATATGGCTGAGGAGTACCCCTTGATGATCTCACTCCTTGTACAGCCTGCTCAAGTTGCCCAAATTCCTCCAGTGCATGATGGTCAAGGGCACCCAAAGCTAGGATCTCAAGGTCACTATTCAGAGTCCCACGCATGGCCAACCCCACACAACTCCACCTGCTCTTGCAGTGCACAGTCAGAATCCTTCGGATGTCCAGTTCTCAGTTTCCTTCACCTCACCATGGATAAGCCCCCAGTGATCAGTCAGCTTAGCTTTCAAGCCTTGAAACAAAATGAGTTGATTTCACTTCCTTTCTTGCAGTATAGTGTTGCCTCCAAGAGAGGATGCTGAATGTTAAGATGTTTGAAGGGAGCCCAGTGAATGACATCCCCTTTCTCACTTTCTCACTTGAATTCTGAACCAATTAAGAAATAAAACAAAAGGGTAATATGGCAGATGAAAGCCAGAATGTCACTTATACAGATAAAGCAGATGCTGGAGAAAGACTCGTCATTGGCTACATGTCCTTCCAAGTGCTGAACCCCAGAATTAGGCATCTCACCCACCCAAACATGGCAGAGTTGGACCAAGAGTTCTGTCCCTATGAGACGTACAACATGGGTGAGTAGACCCAAGAAGGTCTGGGCAGTGCTGTCCAGCTTCTCCTCCCAAACTCAAAATCAGAATAACCTCTCCCTCCAGGGTAGGGGGACTGAAGAGGATGGAGAGAGTCCAGAAGTGCCATATCGGGGTGCTGTCTCCACTTGGATGGAAACATCTTGTGGGGATAAGCTATTCTCACTTTCAAACCTCCATTAACACAACTTCTAAAAGACAAAAGACTCCTCTAGCATCCTTGGAAATGGTGATTCACTCTTCCAGTGGTGAACAAGGCAACCCTGGCACAGCTCTTACAAAGACAATGAAAAACAAACCATTATGTCATGTGTAGATATCAATAGGCAAAGAGATGTGCACACACCTGTGGGTACACACAGACGCACAGGTGGATTACACAATATGATATCTTAAAACTGCTGCTTTCACCTAAAACATCAAGACTCTCTTCTAATACATATACTTTTAAAATTGCCTTAATGGACAAATGTCATTCCGTTGTGTGGTATACCCATCTTTTAATAACCTGTCTCTTATTGTTGGTTATCTGGTTTGTTTCCAATCCTTTTCTACTATTAAAAAAATACCTGAACCTTCTTTTAGCTAAGTTGGCTCATATTTTTTTTTATAATTTCCTTAAGCTAAATTCCTGAAATTGGATTTGCTGGTTTAAAAGACAGGCAGGTTTTCAACACTGGTTACATTTTGACAATTATGTAACGGATGTCATTGATGTAGTCCAATGTGCAAAGGACAAAGAGAATAGACAAATAAGTTAGTTTACCTTGCAGGCTATGAGCCCCCATAGTGGACTTCTGTCTCCTTCACAAACCTTGGGACTACGCTGGGTACCGTAGAACTTAATCTCATTGTGTGTGAGCTGATGGTCTGAAGAGAACTAATGGGAAGGGATGGTTATATATGGGCCTTCTGAATTTGACAAAGCCAAGTGCATTTTCAAGAGTGTGTAGAGGCCTTTGCCAGCTAGATAGAGGCAAGTATGGTGGTTTCTGGGCCAGAATTCCATGCTTTTTCTCTGTGCCTGAGGTGATTTGGTTTGGTACTCTAATACTAAGCCAGACAAGGATACTACAGGAAAAGAAAATTACAGGCCAATATCTCTGCTGAACATGGAAACAAAAATCCTTAACAAAATACTAGCAAATGAAATTCAACAGCATGTTAAAGGATCATACACCGTAATCAAGTGGTATTTATCCCTGGAATGTAAGGATGGGTTAACATACACTAATTAATAAATGACCCACCTCATTAACAGAATGAAGAATTAAAATAATATGATTTTCTGCATCTCAATAAATGCAGCAAAAGCATTTGGCAAAATTTAACATCTTTTCATGATTAAAACTCTCAACAAATTATACATAGAAAATATGTACCTCAACATAGTAAATGCCCTATGTGACAAGTTCACAGCTAATGTTATACTCAATGGTAAAAAGTTGAAAGTTTTTCCTCTAAGATTGGAAACAAGATAAGGATGTCCACTCTCACCACTTCTATTCAGTAAAGTACTGGAAGTCCTAGCCAGAGCAATTAGGAAAGAAAAAGAAATAAAAGGTATTCAAATTGGAAAGGAAGAAGCAAAATTGTCTGTGTTTGCAGATGATACCATCTATTAAAAAACCCTGAAGACGTCACAAAAAACTATTAGAACTGATAAATTCAGTAAAGTTGCAGGATACAAAATTAACATTTCAAAATCAGTAATCTTTCTTTCTTTCTTTGCCTTTCCCTTTCTTTCTTTCTTTCTTTCTTTCTTTCTTTCTTTCTTTCTTTCTTTCTTTCTTTCTTTCTTCTCTCTCTCTCTCTCTCTCTCTCTCTCTCTCTCTCTCTCTCTCTCTCTCTTTCTTTCTTTCTTTCTTTCTTTGGAATGGGCGACAACATTTGCGAACCATGTATCCGATAAGGGATTAATATCCAAAATATATAAGGAATTCAAACAGCTCAATAGCAAAAAAGGTAATAGCCCAATTGAAAAAGGGGCAAAGGACCTGAATAGACATTTCTTAAAATACATATAAATGGCCAAGAAGTACACGGAAAAAATGCTTAACATTATTAGTCATCAGAGAAATGCAAATTAAAACCACAATGAGGCATCACCTCACACCTGTTAGGATGGCTATTATCAAAAAGATAAAATAAAAGTGTTGGTAAGGATATAGAGAAAAGGGGATTCTTGTACACTCTCAGTGGGAATGTAAATTGCTGTAATGGAAAACGGTATTTTAAAAAATAAAAAGTTGAATTACCATATGATGCAGTAAACTCACTTCTGGGTATGTATCCAAAAGAAATAAAATCAGGATGTTGAAAAGATATCTGTACTCCCGTGTTCATTACAGCATTATTTACAACATCCAAGACAGCCTTAAAAAAGAAGGAAATCATCTCATTTGCACCAACATGGATGAATCTGGAGGACATTTTGCTGAGTGAAATAAACCAACCAGAAAGACATATACTGCATGATCTCACTTACATGTGGAATCTAAAACAGTTGAACTTATAAAAGTAGAGCAGAACGGTGGTTGTCAGGGACTGAGAGGAAGTGGGTAGAGGTTAGGTAACGGGTACAAAGTTTCAATTAGACAGGATGAGCAAGTTCTGGAGATCTATTGCACAGCATGGTGGGTATAGCTAATAATGTATTGTGTACTTAAAATAGCTAAGAGATTAGATCTTAAATGTTCTTACCATAAAAAATGATAAATATGTGAGGTGATGGTTAAGGTAATCAGAATGATTTAATCATTTCACAAATGTGTACATATATCAAGACATCAAACTGTATACTATAATATATATAATTTGCATTTGTCAATTATACCTTAATAATGCTAGGAGGAAAAAATAAGAAAAGAAGAAAAAGAACACCCTTCTGACTTCCTTTGCTATAAGATCCCCCCAGATGACCTGCTACCAGAGCAGCTATCTGTGAGCTCAAGGATGGGGATGGTATTTGCTGTGTCCCCAGGTCTGTGCGTGAAGCCTGGACCCTCATGAGCCATTTTCACTCTCCAACATTCCTAGAATGCTTGGGTTGTGTCTCTGAACAGTTGTTTAGTTCACGGGCTAATATTTTCCTTGAAGCACCTCCAAAGAAAATGTGAATGCACACAGCCCCACGAAAAGACATGGCTGCTGACACCCTTGGTCACAGGATGATTTTTGTGGTAGCGGGAATAGAAGCTGCTGAAGGGGTTTCAGCTTCTCAGGGATAAAACTAAGGGAGTGTCTTGCTATGCCCAGGGAAGATGGCCCTCCAGAACAGGGAGGGGGTTCCCACCTTCCCTTGGCCTCCCAGAGCATGGTGGAGAGGTTAGGACTCAAACAGATGTCTGTTCAAATCCTGGTGCTGACACTATCTCACTGTAGAAATGGGAACGAGTTACTTAACCTCTCTATGCAATCAGTTTCCTTGGCTGAAAGTGAAGGCAGCAATACATAGTACTTAGGGTGGTGTAAGGAACTGATTGGATACTGTGTATATAAATTACTTGGTTTACGGTAGGTGCCCAGCTGGTGATAGCTGTCAGTCTGCATCAGTACCACTAAGAGTAGACAATCAGGAAGCCACACTAGAATGCCAAAGAAATGGATGCAAAGACCATTGAACATCTCTCAGATATAACATCATTATGACCCCAGGGCATAGCACATAGTTAGCACTTGGTAAATATTTGATAAACTCAGTGAATGAATGAATCAATCAATATGTCCTAGGCCATCTCAGACATGCAGATAGCAATGAGGGTGAAGAGTTCATCTCTGGAGGAGCTAAGAAAATGCCATGATGATTATACTATTAATAAAGTAGCAAATTATTAAGAACACTTACTCCATGCCTGATGCTAAAGTTCACAACACCCTTATAAGGTGGTGCTTCACCTCCATTTGACCTAGGAAGAAACTGAAGCACAGAGAGGTCCCATAACCTGCCCTATCTCATGCAGTTAGAGAGAGTAGAGCAGCGCCCATGTCTGGATCTTGGGGCAGGAGGGTGGTGGAGCAGTGCCTCTTCCTGCTTGGTTAAAGTGACAATGGGCAAGGAAATTGAACTCAACTTAGCACTGAAGGCAGACGGAGAGATTTCCTGAATGAGGACAGGATACGGGGTGATCACTTGGTTGAGGCCAGTTACATGCATGGTGCCACCACAGTCAGCTCCTACGTGGCCTGATCAGATTGCTGAGGCTTCACATGCTCTTCTGTTTGGGGTTGGGAACTGCACTGCTGTTTATTAGATGATCCCAAAATGTCCTGATGTATTGTACACTTCAAGGTCTGCTTGGTCATGTTTCAGTGTGTTTTCACCATTTTCATCATCCAGCTGAGTAGTTTTACCTAGAATAACAAACAACACACAGCCATTGAAAAGATCTTTATCACTGACATTCCTATGGCAAACAAATGGCATTGCTATTATAAATCTGAAGCTCTCCAGCCCACAAACCTGTTTATCCTTTTTGTTTGTTTAAACCTTAGAATACAACTCTGTTAATGTGAAGTTTCTTAGGGCATTTTTATCAACCCTGAAAAAGGACAAGCAAGAAAAATATCAGGACTAACAATGTCCTCTTAACATGGCCAAAGGTGATCGAATGGGGAACTACTGGGGGGCCTGGCAGGGGTCACCAAGCTCCGTGCCACGTGAGCGAGGTCACCTGCTCCCCAATTTGCTTGGACTATGTCTGTGAGTGCCGAACGTGAGTCTTGGCCAGCTCCTGGGGTGTGACCAGACTTGTCCGTTGTGACACCTGCCAGCCTGTCCTGACCTTCCTCAGTGATGACACTGGCTGGGTGAAGGGTGACCCAAGGAAGCTCGTCCATTGTTGGTACTTGACCCATGAGATGTGAAGGTCATTGGAGCTGAGCCAGTCACATCGGCTCCCTCTAGGATGTGGCCCAGGCCCCCAGGAGAGAGAGGATTGGTTCACTGGGAGCAGCAGGGCCCCAAAATTGAGCAGGGCTGTGTCTCCCTGGGAAACTGGGATCATAAACTTTTGACAGTGCTTGACTCTAGTTCTGGTTCTCTGACTTTCCCTATTTCACAGAGAGGATGCATCATGCCTGAGTTGCAGTGTCCCCTCCTAGAGCATTCTGGGTTGAAGGCCTTTCCTCCCCACTTCCCTGTTCCATCCCTGGTCTTGGCTGGGGCAGGTGGGAGAAGTCCAGAATTGGGCAAGTTGGGTGGCTGAGTTCCATCTCCTTGGTGCTCTGCGTGAGTGTCCAAAAGAACTTTCCGGGCCATAAAGGGACCACTTGTGGCTCATCGTTGCCAGTGAACAGTTCTTCCTCCCTAAGTCCCACATCTCTGCTCAGGAGCCTGAGTATGTGGGGCCTTTCATCAGCTAAAAATAAGCTACCAGGTATGAGGTATGGCTGTGCTGCCCTTCAACTTTTAGCAAGATGGTAGGGATAGTGTGAAGAGCCCACGGCTGGCCCTTTCATGATTTATGTTGCCTCTCTGAGCCTCATCTTGAGAAGCACTTTGAGAAGGCCTGACCCATGCCCAGCAAAAAGCTGATCTGCCAAAAGTACAGCTAGGGGGAATGGCCACTGACCTTGCCAATCCTACAGGCCCCTCTGGGACTTCACTCTTAAGCTCGGCCACTGTAGAGACCATTCCTTGTCTCCGTCTGGGTCCAAGTGGTGGTGGTGAGGTCCTGCCAGTGCCTGACCCTCCCTAGAAGGAGCTCTTCGGGGTTCTTAAGCTGTTTGTGGGATAAGCTCAAATAGAAACAAAAAGCAAGCTTAAAAAGGACCAAAAGATTCCTATCGTCTTTGGTCCTCACTTTCTCTATCTGAAGACAATGAGGGAGTTGGACAAGCCAATCCCAGAGCCTTTCATTGCCCTAATCAAGATCAAATATAGAAATGTGAGCCAGAGGGAAATACAGGAGCCCTATCAAAGCTAGCCATGATAGGGCCTAGCTTGGTGTCACAGAGAGGAGGGCTCAAGGTAGGGACTAGGAGGAAGACCCCAATCCCTATAGCCTGTTTGAGGGTATTATGTACCCACCACATCAGCCAGTGTTTACAAGTTCTCTCCTGGGTTCTGATCTAATCTGATCTACTTCTGCACTGGGCTGCTCCGTCTCCCTGACCCTAAATCTCCCCATCATCTAGGAAATTTTTCCACGGTTCCTTTTTCTCTCCTGAGCGTCCCCATCTCTGAGTCCTTAGGGGAAGGACAAAGTAGGCCCCTCAGGTTGGAATTTCTGACTGCAAGCAACAGAAATTAACCAGATCTCAGCTGACTCAAGCAAAAGAGAAATGCAAGAAAGGACACATAAGTAACCCCAGAGAAAGGCATGTATCAGGGTCAATTGACTTTTATCCTTTTGTGGCTCCACCAAGATTGAAATTCCTGGGAAGAGAGGATCTGCTTGGCCTTACGGGTTGGGGTGGGACTGGGCTAACATTTCTGTCTATGTTGAAAGCATATTCTAAAGTAAAATGAACTGCTGTTATAGAAAACAAGGAACACATCTGTTGAGCAGACAAAAACAACTGATGCTCATCATTGGCTCATGCTCGTTAGAACATTCTGGAAACATTTTAGGATAGAGGGAGAAAGGTCTTGCTATTTCTGCTCTTTGAAACTGCAAATAAAGAAAGCTCTGCTTTCGGAATCTGACTTGGCCTTAAGATGGATATGCTTAACTTGTCAGCATATTGACAATGATAATGCCTTTTTTAATGAATTCAGAGTGTTCCACATTCGTTGACTTATTTTTTTCACAACCCCCTGTAAAAAAGGGAAGCAAGGCATTATTATTCCCACTTGGCAAGTAAGGAAAACCAGGGCCTAGACATGACTGGCAAGAACATAAAGGACATGCCTGTGGCTACTCTTCTCCCCTCATTCTCAAACCCTCAATGAGACCAGAGGCCCAGCCCAGTGACCTTCTGGTTCCTTCACCTTCTGGCTCCTTAGTCTCCATAATGAAGATGATGATGTCAAAGGACCTCCCTGGCCAGTATCTTTAAAAGGAAATGACTATCAGGAGGGGTGGCTCATGTCTATAATCCCAGCACTTTGGGAGGGTGAGGAGGGTAGATCACCTGAGGTCAGGAGTTTGAGACCAGCCTGGCCAATATGTGAAACCCTGTCTCTACTAAAAATACAAAAATTAGCCAGGCGCGGTGGCACATGCCTGTAATCCCAGCTACTCCAGCGGCTGAGGCAGTAGAATTGCTTGAACCCAGGAGGCAGAGCTTGCAGTGAGCCGGGATCGTACCACTGCACTCCAGCCTGGGTAACAGAGCAAGACTCCATCTCAAACAAAACAAAACAAAACAAACAGATAGACAAAAAACAAACAAACAAACAAAAAACATGAAATGATAACCTTGGACTCTGAGAAATTCTTCCATGTTTTTCCTAATATTCATCTCACGAGCTGCCACATTTCCTTCTCTCACACAATTTCAGGGATTACAAGCAGGTTTTGCACTCCAGTGGCCAGTGACTAAAGTAATATACTGTGAATCCTAGGTCAAGTGTGTGTGTCTGTCTGTGGCTGTTAGTGTTCCAGTGAGCCCCCGGAGCCAGCCCAGTGACTTCTCAGGATGGGAGATTACCTTTTATCCGGGGATGACCGCTCAGCTCCAGGAGCATTGGGTGCAGGAACAGGACTGGTGTCAGGTACAGAGGCCCATATTGTCGCTTTGCAAGCAGGCTGTGTTAGGCTCTAGCTGTCTCTCACTCATTCCCACGGTCTATATATTCTCTCTGTTTCCCCAATTTTCTTCTTTCTCCTTGCCTTTCTCTTCTTCCTCAACTTATCTGTCTCTCTCTCTCTCCTGTGCTTTCATATCCTCTTTCCTCCTAGAAGCCCAGCCCCCTCGGTTTCCTCTTGTCCCTCTCAGGGACAAGAGTCTACAAAAAAACAATATGTCCAGGCACAGTGGCTCAAGCTTATAATCCCAGCAGTTTGGGAGGCAGAGGCAGGTGGATCACCTGAGGTCAGGAGTTCGAGGCCAGCCTAACCAATATGGTGAAACCCCATCTCTACTAAAAGTACAAAATTTAGCATGGTGGTGTGTGCCTGTAGTCCCAGCCACTTGGAAGGCTGAGACAGGAGAATTGCTTGAACCTGGGAGGCAAAGGTTGCAGTGAGCAGAGGTTGTGACACTGCACTCCAGTCTGGGTGACAGGGCAAAACACCATCTCAAAAAAAAAAAAAAAAAAAAAAAAAAAAAAAAAAAGAAAAGAAATAAATAAATTAAATTAAATTAAAATTTAAAAATAAATAAATGAAAATAAAATGACAATAGCCCATAGGTTATTGTCCCTGGGTTTGTCCCTGGGAGAAGCCCAGCCTTGGCAAGTGCCTCATCACTTATTATCTATTATACGAGCAGCGTCATTGCTATCACGAAGAGCTCTGTCATAGAAAATGCAGAGACTTTGAACCCCAGACTCGGGGTTGAATCTTCCTCCGCCTTGTGGCTTGGAGCAACTTGTTTCACTTTAATGGGCTTCAGTGACCTCCCTATAAAATGCATAATCATCATCATTAGTTCCTGTAGAGAGTGCATGAGATGACAGGTGCAAGGACTAGCCCAGGGAGGTGGCTCGGTCACAGGGAGTGACTTTCCTAGGAGTCTCCTCACACGTGTCATGGTGCCTGGGGCCAGCTTTCCTGGGAGACAGGTGAAAGGCCAGGCCAAAAACACAGGAATGTCTCTGCTGGAATGTGTCCTTTCCTGCCAGGCCCTGAAGATCCCATCTCCTCTTCCAGTTTTGTTCTCACTTTTTGGTTCCCTTAACGTGACATCTCTGGTCCTCCACACTGGGCCACCAACTAGAACTGTAAATGATGGAAAAGACCCATCCCGGGGAGTCATGAATGAGCAGGGTCCAGCTTCCCAGCTCCTGCCTCCGAGGCTGTGGTTTAATCGCCAAACCATCTGAGCAGGTGTTACACGTAATTCAGGCCAAGTGTGGTTTAGCGAGGAGGTGTGGAATGACTCAGATAATATATTTTGAAGTCAGGGTTATGTGAGTACAAACTCTGACACTTGTCTCCAAACCCTGTGACCTCAGGCAAAGTTACTGATCCCCTCTGAGACTTGGTGCCCTACCTGTAAAAGCGCCTTGCCTGTATTGTCTCATTGTATCCCATTACAACCCCGTAAGGTCACTTATGCTATTATCATGCTCATCTTACAGTTAAGAAAACAGAGGGATGGAGAACTTAAGTAACTTACTCAAGATCACCTAGCATACTAGAGCTGGGAGTGACAGTGGCTGTAATTGGTGGGCATTTGAGTTTGACTTACATGGGAAGTTTTGGTGGAGGGGTGAGGGTCCTATACCCTAAAGTGGACACAGGGCTCCAGAACTCCCATGAACCCCATGCAGAGGCTGCCCATGGGGTAAGCAGAGCAGTCACATCAGCCCAACTACCTAAGGACTTTGTCAGCAGGGGCGGCTGAATTTGTGGCCACCAACTTCTGCTGGACCTGTCTTTCGCTCCATTTGCTTGGCCACAGTTTATCAAGACTGTCCCCGTTTCTCTGGAGCGCAAGTTTATTAAAAAGAGGGACCGGGTGAGCAGAAACAGCCTGGATGTCAGAGACCAGGAGACTTCTGGCCACAGAGCCTGAACCATTTACTCCGTTACCTGAGATTATTTTTTCAAATGTCAAAGGTCTAATTTACTCTGTTACTTGAGATTATTTTTTCAAATGTCAAAGGCCTAATTTAGGATGATCCAGATGTTCACCAGTGCTCCAACTAATAAAGAAAAATGTATTTAAAAAGCCAACTGCAGAAGCAAACACATTTTGCTTTTGCAATTCTGTTGGGCTGCACCCTGGCTTTGACCTTAAAATAGCTCAGTTTACGTGCTGACAGCGTATACATACACAGTCAGGATTTCCCGTGTCTCCACCTTACCATTTCCTCTCTGCCTCTGAGCTGGTGCCCTTCATTCCTCTTCCTCTCCCTCCCCACTTGTTTAGGTCTGTGAGTAAATGTGTAGGAATGTTCTGGGAAGTAGGAACATTTAGGCTCCAGGCAGACAGGAATTCAAATTCCACCTCAACCATTTCCCAGCTCTGCAAGCATGAGCAGTTCACCTTTCTGAGTGTCAGACTTTCATCTGGAAATTGTGAGAATACATGAAAATGATTTGTCCCAAAGCCTAGCACAAGGTTAAAGAGCAATAATTGGAAGAGATGGGGGAAAGCCTTTCACCCAAAGCTAAGTGTGAGTTGGAGGCAGGGTGCGGCCTAGGGGGCCCCTGGCTGGCTTTTGGAGGACCTGCATGCCATTTGTCTCCCTCCACGGCCTCTGCCCCAGACAGGGATTAGTCCTGCTCTCAGTTCTGCCTCTGAGATGGGTGGGCCCCATCTCTCCACAGAGCCTTCTGCAACTCCCTTCTACCGAAGTAAAATGGACTTTTCCTAGGTGTCTGCCCAGGACTCAGACAGACTGATGAACTGAACTTGGGGAACATTTGAACAGATTGAGGTGATGTTTTTACCAAGGCCCAGGGGCGATGCTTCAGGCAGCTCCAGCTGTCTGCTAGGCCTGTATTTCCCAAATGTCTTGGACCAGGAGTGCCAAAATCAAGCCCCTGGTCCAAGACATTTGGAAAATATTGGCCATGAGCTCTTCTGGCCATTTAGGAAATACTGGCTGTAACCTATGCTTAAGGCCAAAGGAGGACCAATGGTATCCACTTGGGCAACAGTAGACAGGCCCATAGAGGAAGATCTTTGCCTTGAACTTGAAGTCACACTGCTCAGATAACTGTTCTGTCAGTCTGTACATCCATGACCTCTACCTTCCCATTGCAATCAGGAGCCAGGTTCCAAAGATCACGGTTAGACCCCACTCTGCTCGTAACTCATGCACAACACAGGGCAGGCCATTACCCTACTGTTCTGACTGAAAGGCAATAATCCTGTTTGACCTCTCCCTGCCTCGTAATGGTGACTCGGAGGATTAATGAGGAAATGAGAGCTAAGCTTTGTGAATGCCAGCCTTGTTCTCACGTTGGCTCCTCTGATTATTCCACAAAGCCAGTGATAAATAGCAAAGGTCAAAGTTCTCTGTGTGTGAGGTTGAATATTCATGTTACAGGAGGCGCCTCTCCAGGTATGGTTCTGTGCTCATTGTCTGTGTGCGTCTCTGTTGCCAGGCCCCAGGGGGCACACTTGCAAAAGGTGTATGGGGTGATGGTGGTGGCAGGGTGGGGGTGGTATCTCCAGGTGCAGGCCACATGCCTGGGGTGTTTCACGTGGCAAGTCAGCCACAGAAATGGGTCTTGCTGGGCCTTTTGGAAGCTTCCAGTGGTGCACCTCACAGACTGAAGAGCCCCTCTCAAGGTGAAGGTGACCGTAAGCAATGCCATCGTCTGTCTCACTGAGACGCTGCTTCTCAGCATCGGCTCCACTTGTTTCCCACAGTCAATCTTCATATGTAATTTAATGTTGCTCTCTCTCCTGGTCAGTTGACAAACCCTGCAGCACCATCTCTAGGATGCCGTAGCTGAGGCCAGAGCTCTAGGAGGGCAGGAGCAGGGGAGCAGATGGGACAGTTGGCTGTGGCCCTGCCTCATGCAGCGAACTTGGAGGAGCTGCTTCCCTCAGTGCTGTGGATTTTTTCAAATGAAAATTGGGAGCTTCTGGTGGGCGTGGTGGCTCACAGCTGTAATCCTAGCACTTTGGGAGGCCGAGGTGGGTGAATCACGAGGTTAGGAGTTCAAGACTAGCCTGGCCAAGATGGTGAAAACCTGTCTCTACTAAAAATACAAAAAATTAGCTAGGTGCAGTGGCACGTGCCTGTAATCCCAACTACTCGGGAAGCTGAGGCAGGAGAATCACTTGAACTCGGAGGGCAGAGGTTGCAGTGGGCCAAGATTGCACCACTGCACTCCAGCCTGAGTGACAGTGTGAGACTCTGGCTCAAAAAGAAAGAAAGAGAGAGAGAGAGAGAGAGAGAGAGAGAGAGAGAGAGAGAGAGAGAAGGAAAGAAGGAAAGAAGGAAAGAAGGAAAGAAGGAAAGAAAGAAAGAAAGAAAGAAAGAAAGAAAGAAAGAAAGAAAGAAAGAAAGAAAGAAAGAAAGAAAGAAAGAAAGAAAGAAAGAAAGAAAAAGGGAAAATTGGGAGCTTTCGTGGTAAAAGGTCTGGACAGCATCAAACTGCTTACCTCCAAATCATCAGACTTAGAGGTAGAATAGATTATTTCCAGTTTAAGTTCGTTTGATAAGTAGTCACTCATATGCTTCAAAAACAAAATAATATAAATTAGATACGATGGGAAATCTTGCACACCTCTGCCCTGGTTCACCCAGTCCCCCTGCCATATCCCTATGGGAAGCTACTTTTATTAGCTTCTTATGCATTATTCTAGTATTTCTTTATGCAGATTCAGGTATGTATTTTCATCCTGCCACCTCCCTTAAGCACACAAAAGTTAGCATATGGTATTCCCTGTGTATCTGTCAGAGTCTGAATAGTAAGCAAATAGCAGGCTCCAGCCGGGTAACTGAGGAGGGTTTAACTGTTCACAAGGGTGTGTGGACTAGGTGTGCAGGGGACAATGAGGAACAGGGCTGGCAAATGCAGGGGAGTCAGAGACAGAGAGAGAGAGGGTGCCAAGGAATAAATACCCCACCCTTGCTCCCTTCCCACACTCTGGGTCTTCCGCAGGGCCCCCATTGGCCAATCCCTACCAGAAGTCATAGGGCAAGGAGGCCTGTGGGTACAGTCTTTACAGGTCAGCCTCCGGACACAGAGCATTCTGGAGGCAGGTGTGGACAGCTCAGGGGTCCCTGGAGAATGCATAGCACACCCTCCAGGGACGCTGTCCTTTGATCACCTGACAGTGTATCCTGGAGATATTTCCATATTATTCATGAGTTAGATTTTAACATTGCTCCTGTTCCACTTCCTCACCTTCCACCCAGCATTGCCAGCACACTTCTCCCGGGACAGCTGCTGCCCACCACTGCAGAGGATATTATACCGTCCGGCTATCACGTGGCCTAGGTCTCAGTGTCCACCAGCCTGCTGGAGTAGTCCTTTCCTTCAAAAGCCTAACATAGATCTCCAGCCTCCTTGTACATCCCTGCCGGCAAGCCAGTGCTTTTCTGGGTACTTCCAAGAAATGTCAGGGTGTCACAGTCTCCTTGCAGTGCCTGACCCCCTCCCTGCCCTTCCTTGCCTCTGGCTCTTGGGCTATTCCTTTGTACACCACAGGCTCACAGGCTTTGCCTGAGCGTGGACAGAGCTCTCTCCACCCCATGCGGTACCTCTAACCCACAGCACGTGTGAAACACACTGCCCTTGGGGCATGGGGACAGCAGAGGGTATTAAGGCACAGAGAACGAACATAGTTAACATCTATCAACAGTCCTCACTGCTGGCAAAATTCATTGTCGGCCCTGCCCTAGGGAGTCCTTTCTTGGCCATCTGTTTCCCTGGGCTCTTGCTACTGCCATTGCTGGGCCCTCCCCTCCCATCCTTCCTCCATCTCCTTTCTCTGTGGAGACACAGCCCCACGCCACACCTGCCTGTCCTCTTGCAGTTCAGCTGCTGCCTCTTCCTTCTACTGTCTTACACGAAGCAACTGAGCTCCCATTTGCCTCAGTCTCCCACAACTCTGAGTTCAATAACTTGCTCTCTTTCTTCTTTTTAAAAATGTCATGTGTTTATATTTTAGAGATGGGGTCTCATTATGTTGCCCAGGCTGGTCTCAAACTCCTGGCCTCAAGCATTCTTCCTGCCTCAGCCTCCTGAGTAGCTGAGATTAGAGGGGCACACCACCACACCCAGCGAATAACTTGGTCTTTCAAACCAAAGGACTGTTTTCTCTCTAGCTGATTCCTGCTAACCCCCAACCACATTATCCACTGGAAACATAACATGGGCCATAGAAGTAATGATAAATATGTCACCAGCTATATTTAAAACATTAAAAGGAACAGGTGAGATTAATTTTCATATATTCTACTTAACCCAATATATCCAAAATGTTATCTTTTCTATGTTTACATAATAGAAAATTATAATGAGATATTTTCTTTCTGGCAGATCATGAGATATTTTAAATTTGGTGTGTATTTTGCACTTAACAGCACATCCCCCTTCGTACTAACTGCTTTTCCAGTGCTCTGTAACCACATGTGGCTAGTGACTATGACATCAGGCAGAAAGGCCCTAGAATACAGAAAGACCTATAGCTAGCTTTTTCTAAACAACCAGATTCCCACCCTCCACCTCTCAGTGGGTGCAATGAGTTCATGCTAATGAACAACGTATATTTCATTGCCCTCGTTTCTCTCGCCATGAAAACCTCTATGGCCCCTTGTAGCTCACTGAGACGTTTCTAGAGATGAGTTTAATGGTCTTTTCCCAGACTCCTGTGTGTTTGTCTCCTGCTCCAAGGCCAGAACCCCACTTCAGCTGCTGTTTCCAGAGCCTCTGGGGAGTGTTGGCACTGCCCCCGGAGCATTGGCTGTGTTCCTCCAGGTGCCCCAGTGGCCTTAGCCTGTGAGTTCTCATTGTACCAAAGCCACTCCGTGAACCTCCAGGCAGGAAGAGAATGCTGAACTCCTTGTCACACTAAGTCAGCAGGGCCCCCCAGTGGTGGTGTTTGAATCTAAACTCACAGCGGAAACAGCTCCTTTAGGAAGACTGAGGTAAGAATCAATATTTGAGACAGGCAACATTTGTCCCTGCTACTCCTTTCTCTTTTCAAGCAGCTGTGCAAACCTCTTTTCCTTGTCTCATTTACATTCATTAGTATGTGGGAAAAAATGGGAAGAGGCAATACAGTGTTTCCTAAAGTAGTTTCCTAGGATGTTACATTGCTTTTACTAGAGGGGGTCCTTTATCAAATAAATAAGTGCTAACTTAGGCAGGTATCTGAACTATGGATTTCAAGCCTTTAGTGCCATAATGTGTGTTCTAGTATCCATAGTATATAGCATCTTTCAACTCGTCTGACTGTGGGACTCCCTTTTCTGTAACTTATTATGAGGGATGAGAATTTTGAGAAATGTTTTTTCAATGTCCTGATAAATATATGAAAATCTCTCTTTAAGTCTAGTTTAGAAGTTTCTCTTCTTCCTGGGAGCCCTGGTAGAAGTGGGGTTTGGGGAAAGAGTTCTCAACCCCTTGGACACCAGGCTCCACCCCCAGCTCTGTACTCTGCGTCTGTACACTCTGCAGGGCCACCGTGCACCTGCCACTACCCACACCAGTTCCCAGGCAGATATCTGATTGATGCAGGGAGCTGAAACCACCAAACGCTAAGCTCAAGCCAGACTCTCGGGACTTGCTTTCTAAGCAAAAACCCGTTGCTGCTACATGTCCTGAAGGCCCTAAATACAGCTCCCTCTCTCATTTGCTTATCTTTAAAATATTTTTTACCTTATATATTTATATATAATAAATAATAATATTTATTATTAAAATAATAAATCTGACTGGCTGCCCAGAAATAACAGCTATTATCAGTCTGGACTTCAACCTCCACTTCTTCCTATGAGTTTATTCACAATGTAAGTACCTATGAAAATTCAAGTTTTGCTTTGTGTGTGTGTGTTTTTTATGTAGCACATTGTATGTATTTTTCTGCAGCTTTTAAAAAATGTGATGTCTTAGAGCTCTTTTTACATCAGTACATGTCAGTAACTCTGTTTTCAGTTGAGCCATGGAATTTCATAATATTGAACCGACCATTCTCTAACTGATGACCATTTAGAGTGTTTCCAATTTTCATATTTGCAAACAAATTTGTAGTAAATGTCTTTGTGTACACAGATGAGCATATCTCTAGAGTTCAGAACCACAATAGGGAGGGTTAAATCAAAGGTGATGCATATTTAAATTTTGTAGATATTGCTAAATTGCCCTCCAAAGTGACTGTACCAATTTACCCTCCCATAGAACAGTACAGAGAACCCATTTCCCCATGTCCTAGACAATTGTTAGAATCATCAAATTTTAAATTCTTTGGTGAAGTTGTAACCACCTGCTGCAAAAATAAAGAGCATCGCATTGCAGTGAAGAAAGAGGATTAATTGATGTGAGGCTGGTCATTGCTACCTGGGAGATGGAATTATTACTCAAATCAATAGCCTCAAGATTCATAGGTTAGGAGTTTTTCAAAGGTAGTTTAGGGGAAGAGGTTGGGGTGGCTATGCAGTGGGTGCTTGCTGCTGCTTGGTTGGGTTGGAGATGAGATAATGAGGAGTTGAACCTGTTCTCTTGTGCTAAGTTGCTTCTGGGTAGGGCCACAGGATCCATCAGTATCAGATATGCAAAAAACCTGAGAAGATAATCTCAAAAGGCCAATTTACAATAGTAATATTATTTGCAGGAGTAACTGGGGAAGTTGCGTATCTTGTGCCCTCCAGAATAATGGGTGGCAATCTACACCTTAGCACAGGGATGTCCAATCTTTGGGTTTCCCTGGGCCACACTGGAAGAAGAGGAGTTGTCTTGGGCCACACGTAAAATACACTAAGACTAACAATAGCAGATGAGAAAAAAAAAAAAGTCATGCAAAATATCTTATAATGCTTTAAGAAAGTTTATAATTTATGTTGGGCGTTCAAAGCCTTCCTGGGCCACATGCGACCCTGACAAGTCTGACTTAGCAGAATTCAGGCGCCCCTCCTCCTCCTAGCCTGGTGGTCTTTCATTTGCTTTACAAAGGTGATTGAGTTTTGGGGAATGGCTATTATCATTTCAACTATAAACTAAATGTCTTCCAAAGTTAGCTCAGCAGCTTAACAACTAAAGGCTGGCTAGATTAAATCTCCCCTACTGCCGTAATTTTCTCACTGATATAATTTTTATAAAGGCAGTTTCAAAGTAGGGTGAAGGGAGGTAGGAGAGCAAAATATTTAAGAGGCAGCATCCCAAAAGACAGGCCCGGGGCCCGTCAGGCAAGTCGGACCCAACTTTCAGGAAAACAGCATTAACAGAGCAAACTGAAGAAGACTTTAAAAGCGGTGCAGTTAATATCCCCAGAGAAAATGAGGAGGACATTACATCCATACAAAAGTAGGCTGATATGAAACTAGAAACAATTAGAGAGATTAGAAACAAAAGTTTGACTATTCAAACTTTTAAAAACCTTAAGAGTTGAGATAAAACTGCTGAAGAGCAAGTGATAACTTGTAAAATCTGGATGAGGTTTTTACCAGAAAGGGCACACAAATGGGCAAAGATGTAAAGGGTATGAGAAGATAATTAATAGACAGAAGTCTACAAGTTTGAATATTCATCTAATAGGATCCTCAGTAGGAAAAAAAAAATCAAAGAAATAATAAAAGGAAACTACCTTGAACTGAAGAAACACTGGCAAGAAAAATCAAAGTAGACCTATACTTCAACACTGATTTTTTCACTTTGTCTTCAAAATCTTTTCACATTAGAATATAAACATCATTCTACCTCATTATTTTTGATGATTGCATAGAAGTCCATAATGTCTGCATGTACAAATACACACCTCATTATGTATTAATTTAATTATTTTTCTGTTGATGAACACTCACGTGATTTCCAGTTATCTCTATTAAAAACAATGGTCCAATGAACATCTTTGTACATACTTTTTTTTTTTTTTTGAGGCAGAGTCTCACTCTGTTATCCAGGCTGAAGTGCAGTGATATGATTTTGGCTCACTGTAACCTCTGCCTCCTGGGCTCAAGCAATTCTCATGCCTCAGCCTCCCAAGTAGCTGGGACTATAGGTGTGCACCACCACACTGGGCTAATTATTGTATTTTCAGTAGAGTTGGGGTTTTGCCATGTTTCCCAGGCTGGTCTTGAATTCTTGGACTCAAGTGATCCACCTGCCTTGGCCTCCCAAAGTGCTGGGATTACAGGCATGAGCCACTGTGCCTGGTCACATCTTTACGGATATGGGTGAATATTTCTGCAGAATTGATTCCTAGTAATGTTTTATTTTGTTTTTCCTTTGAGATAGAGACTTGCTGTGTTGCCCAGGCTGGAGTGCAGTGGTGCAATCTTGGCTCACTCCAACCTCCGCCTCCCGAGTTTAAGCAACTCTCCTGCCTCAACATCCCAAGCAGCTGGGATTACGGGTACACACCACAATGCTCGGCTAATTTTTTTGTATTTTTGTAGAAACAGAGTTTTGTCATGTTGGCCAGGCTGGTCTCGAACTCCTGACCTCAAGTGATCCACCCAAAGTGCTGGGATTACAGGCATGAGTCACTGCACCCAACTCCTAGAAATGTTAATGTTAAATTGCATTTAAATTTTTTATTTATAGCTTTTGCCAAGATGCCCACTGGAAGGCTGTAACAAATGACATTTATGAAATTGCCCATTTATCATATCATAGGCAACACTGGATTGTAGGGCACATTTCTTTTATGCCAATTTGACGGGTGAAAAGTATAATTTGCATTTCTCAAATGTGTAAGATTGAGTTCTTTTCACCTATTTGTTAACCATATTCATGTTCTCTTATGTAAATTTTCTGTGCTTTTTATCCATTTTTCTATTAGATTTATTGCCTTTAAAAAATGAGTTTTAGAAGCTTGCTTATATTCTTGCTCAGCTCTCAATGGGTCCTTTTCTACTTGACATCTTTCTTTAGCACTAAGGCATTTTCTTCTACTATATCCTTTTTATTTCCTTCTATTCATTCTCTGTGTTCTCTCCTCTGGAAATCCTATAAGAAAGATGTATCAATGTTTGCTTCTATATTTCATATCACTTAACTTTAAACAAGATGGCATCTCTTTATTTTCTTTCTGAATACATTTGGGGAAAATCCTTTAGCTTGATCTTCCAGTTTACTTATTTGGTTTTCATTTGTCTAGTCAGCTCATTTCTTGGGTTTATTTATTTATTTATTTTTAAAATGGCAGTCCTGGTTTTAATTTCCAAGGATTCTGATTGTATCTTTTTCATAGAGACTTTATTTACTTTTAAATGGATGTGCTAGTCTCTTAACTCTCTCTGGGATATTCATTTTAGTTACTTAAAGATTTCTTACGTTTTAGGTATAAATTCTATTTTCTTAGAGTTAGTTCTATTTTTGTGTTTGGTGCTTCTTTCAGGCTCTGGCTTTTCTGAAATGTCTGGCAATTCCTGCCTGTCTGTTGATATTTGTAGATGAACATATGGATTGAAGAGTGTTGGGGCTGTAGGACATTTCCTTACTCCACGTGAGAATGCCATTGCTGTTGCAGAGAATGTAGCTTCTGATATAGGAGCTAGCCCCAGCCTCCTGTGTATGTACAGGGGAACCGCTACGGAGAGCAGAAAGGAATTAGTGCAACCATCCTACAGACCAACCCTAACTTGCCCTTTCTCCTAGTGCTTATTGCTTCTTTCTGGAATTCTGGGCAGGGAGGATTCAGTCTGTGATGATTGCGCATTCAGCTCTGCAGCATGACAGCCTCTGTTTCACTTCATCATCAGTCTGTTCTTTCCTGTTTCCCAGAAGTTCCTTAATCTCCTAGGCATTGACCCTACTCCTCCTGACTGTCCACAACCACTACCACTCAATTTTTATTTTTGTATTTATTCTGTTGTTTCAGTGAGATTTGGGGAAGAAAAGAGGCAGACATCATTGTGTCCTTAGCTATGTTGAAGTGTAAAACATGTATTCTACATTTAGAATGATTTCATGAGAATAAGTTGCCAGAAGTAGGGCTACTGGATCAAAAAGCAGGAACATTCTTAAAGGTGTTGATACATATTTACAAACTGGTTGCTAGACTGAGTAGTAGAACAGAGGGAAGGCGGTGGCTTTGGCAGGAAGATGGCTGGGTTACAATCTTAGTTCCTTCACTTGGCAGTTGTGTAACTTAAGTGAGTTAGGAAACCTCTCTGAACCTCAGTCTCCTCATCAGTGAATTGGGGATGGTAACGGAATCAACATTTAAGAATACTGTGTGGACAAATTGTGTCAAGCATCTTCACCCGGACCCAGCCTATAAAGGTATTTGATAAATGCTATGAGTCAGCATTTTTTCAAATAAGTGGTTTGTCAGCATCAAAAAATTGTGGATTCAATCAGGTGCTTGGGAAGCCATTCCCTTTCATGGCCATTGGCATTTCATGCTCTCAGATAAATCACTTCCCAGCTTGGTATCTCTATTTCCAAAGAAAGAAGCCCCCTTCCTACCTGCCTTTCTGTGAAGGCTTCTGTGAAGATTCACTATTATTTATAAAGCCCCTAGAAATGCTCAGAAGAAAATCTTTGTTCATCCTTGGGGGTATTTTAATGAAGGGTCCTGAGCCCCTGCCTCTAGCTTCAGAGTCGCTACAAGATATATTCCTCCTTCTGAGATCAGTCAGGTATAAACTACTGTGGAAGAAAATGTTTGGTCCTTATTCTGGGCCAAATTCCGGAAATTTAATTTCTTCCTCAGCTGGGGTGTTGTTCTTACAACTTCCTTTTTATTTGACAACTTATTAATAAGAAATCTCCAGCAAATCTACTCCAGGGAGGCAGTCTGAACCTTCACCACATGCCAGTCCAGGATGCCAGGAGCTGAGTGTTTCTTGTATGCCCAGCCCATAGGAAGGGCTGGAGGTGGCTCTCGCTGGAAACTCTGAGGCCACTGGTCCAGGGGTGCAATGACCTCAGGGTATCAGGAAGCATAAGGATGAGAATATTTGAAGAAACCAGCTCAATGGCAAAGAGACAGAGAGAAAAGCCTCTGGAATTAAGGCAGGCCCAGTGCCATAGTCAGCCAGTGCCAGCACTATAAAAAGTCATTGAGGCAAGGTTCTGGCAGAGTGGACGAGGCAAAGTAGGCTGGGAAGGGAAGGGAAGAGGAGAGCTCATTTGGAGAAGTAACAGGAAAGTGACAGGGCAACCAGAAGGCCTAAAGAATCTTATTTTATATTTTTATCTTTTTATTTTATTTTTAGTGAGCGGTAAAAAATTAAAAACAAAAAATCAAAGTACAGGGCATGAACTTGACCAGCACCTGGCCTTTGCACAGCAAGAGCCACCACTGTAAGGATCTGTTCCTTTCTTCCTCTTTCCTGGCTCTACTCTCAGTGGGGCTGGTGGCCACCAAACTGGAAGGGGGCTGGATGGAGGTAGGTGGGGACATCGGGAAGTGCCTTGCAGAGGCTAAGCAAGGAGAAGGCAAGGAGGATGCAGAGTATGGGTGAATGCCTCAAGGAAAATAGGAATTCATTCACCAAAGAGACCCTTCAGTCCCCCATCCCTTTAGCCCCTATCTGGACACAGTTGGCCCTTCCTCTGCTCCCCAAAGGACTGTCCAGCTAGCACAGGAGAGTGCTACCTGGGAGCTGACTATTCCTTGACTTCTTGCTGGTGAGATAGGAAACAGGCACACAAAGATTAGGTAACTTGCTCAATGTCACACAGCTAGGAAGGGGGAAGCTGGCATCAAACCCAGGTAGTTTCTAAAGTTTCTGCAAGGTATAAGTACAATATCCCAAGAAGCTCTAGGAAAGCATTACCTAAGGTTCCCAGAGGGCTCTCAGAGCATCTACGTACTGTGGGCAAAGTGGTCAAAAGCAGAAAGGCCTACATAGGGCTGGATTGGAGAGCAGGGAATGATGGCTCTGAGCAAGTTATGGCATAGCCCTTGGAAAATGTATTCTCACTCTACTGTCCCCAGTAAATCGCAAATTCTCTTCATATTTGGGAAGGTTTGTATTAATTATTCTCTCACTGCTATAAAGAAATACCTGAGACTGAGTAATTTATAAAGAAAGAGGTTTAATTGACTCAGTTCCACAGACTCTACAGTAAGCACAGCTGGGGGGGCCTCAGGAAACTTACAATCATGGCAGAAGGCAAAGAGGAAGCAAGCATATCTTATATGGTCGAGCAGGAGGGAGAGAGCAAAGAGGGGAGATGCTACACACTTTTAAACAACCAGATCACGTGAGAACTCACTCACTATTACAAGAACAGCAAGGGGGATGTCCACCCCCATGATCCAATCACCTCCCACCAGGCCTCTCCTCCAACACTGGGGATTGCAATTAGACATGAGATTTGGGTGGGAATATAAATCCAAACCATATCAAGGTTAATAGTGAAATAAATGGACAAGGAATTATTTCATTTTTCTGTAGGGTAGGTCTGCTAGTGACAAATTCTGTCACTTTTTGTTAATTTGGAGTATCTTAATTTTGACTTCACTTTTGAAAGATAGTGTTGATGATTGTACAATTCCTAATTGATAGTTTTTTACTTTCAGCATTTTGAATACATTATCACGCTGCCTTCTGACCTTCATTTCTAATGAGAAGTCCATTATTCATCTTATTAAGAATCCCTCTTATGTGGTGAGTTTTTTTTTCTGTTTCCAAGATTTTGACTATGATATGTCTTGGTGTATATTGACTTGAATTTGTCTTGCTTGGAGTTTATTGGGCTTCTTGGATGTGTAGATTAAATGTTTTTCATCAAATTTGAGTTTTGAATGATAATTTCTTCAAATAGTGTTTTGCACTTTTTCTCTTCTCTCCTTCTGGGATTCTATTATGCATATATTGGTACACTTGATGGACTCCTGCTGGTTTCTGAAGCTCTGTTTATTTCCATTTATTCTTTTTTCCATCTCTTGATCAGAATGGATAATCTTCTTTTTTTGAAAGTTATTTATTGAAGAAGGTTAAAAAATCAGTAAGTAGGGGAGCGAGATGTGAAAAAAAAGTTATGGCATATTTTTGGTAAGGAATGCTATAAAGAAAAAAGAATAATTTTGTGTGAAAAAGGATCTTGTATGATAAATTTTTAAGAAAGAGGACAAATTAGGAACCCCAAGCATGTTGTAGTTATGTGTAAGTTATGACAAGGTTAGTGAAGGAGAATTTATCAAAGGAATTTTGTGTGTGATTAAGTTAGCTATAATTTATTTATTTATTTATTTATTTATTTTAATTTATTTATTTTTTATTATACTTTAAGTTCTAGGGTACATGTGCATAACGTGCAGGTTTGTTACATATGTATACTTGTGCCATGTTGGTGTGCTGCACCCATCAACTCGTCAGCACCCATCAATTCATCATTTATATCATGTATAACTCCCAATGCAATCCCTCCCCCCTCCCCCCTCCCCATGATAGGCCCCGGTGTGTGATGTTCCCCTTCCCGAGTCCAAGTGATCTCATTGTTCAGTTCCCACCTATGAGTGAGAACATGCAGTGTTTGGTTTTCTGTTCTTGTGATAGTTTGCTAAGAATGATGGTTTCCAGCTGCATCCATGTCCCTACAAAGGACGCAAACTCATCCTTTTTTATGGCTGCATAGTATTCCATGGTGTATATGTGCCACATTTTCTTAATCCAGTCTGTCACAGATGGACATTTGGGTTGATTCCAAGTCTTTGCTATTGTGAATAGTGCCGCAATAAACATGCGTGTGCATGTGTCTTTATAGCAGCATGATTTATAATCCTTTGGGTATATACCCAGTAGTGGGATGGCTGGGTCATATGGTACATCTAGTTCTAGATCCTTGAGGAATTGCCATACTGTTTTCCATAATGGTTGAACTAGTTTACAATCCCACCAACAGTGTAAAAGTGTTCCTATTTCTCCACATCCTCTCCAACACCTGTTGTTTCCTGACTTTTTAATGATTGCCATTCTAACTGGTGTGAGATGGTATCTCATTGTGGTTTTGATATGCATTTATCTGATGGCGAGTGATGATGAGCATTTTTTCATGTGTCTGTTGGCTGTATGAATGTCTTCTTTTGAGAAATGTCTGTTCATATCCTTTGCCCACTTTTTGATGGGGTTGTTTTTTTTTTCTTGTATATTTGTTTGAGTTCTTTGTAGATTCTGGATATTAGCCCTTTGTCAGATGAGTAGATTGCAAAAATTTTCTCCCATTCTGTAGGTTGCCTGTTCACTCTGATGGTAGTTTCTTTTGCTGTGCAGAAGCTCTTTAGTTTAATTAGATCCTATTTGTCAATTTTGGCTTTTGCTGCCGTTGCTTTTGGTGTTTTAGACATGAAGTCCTTGCCCATGCCTATGTCCTGAATGGTACTACCTAGGTTTTCTTCTAGGGTTTTTATGGTATTAGGTCTAACATTTAAGTCTCTAATCCATCTTGAATTAATCTTCATATAAGGAGTAAGGAAAGGATCCAGTTTCAGCTTTCTACTTATGACTAGCCAATTTTCCCAGCACCATTTATTAAATAGGGAATCCTTTCCCCATTTCTTGTTTCTCTCAGGTTTGTCAAAGATCAGATGGCTGTAGATGTGTGGTATTATTTCTGAGGACTCTGTTCTGTTCCATTGGTCTATATCTCTGTTTTGGTACCAGTACCATGCTGTTTTGGTTACTTAGCCTTGTAGTATAGTTTGAAGTCAGGTAGCGTGACGCCTCAAGCTTTGTCCTGTTGACTTAGGATTGTCTTGGCAACGCGGGCTGTTTTTTGGTTCCATATGAACTTTAAAGCAGTTTTTTCCAATTCTGTGAAGAAAATTGTTGGTAGCTTGATGGGGATGGCATTGAATCTATAAATAACCTTGGGCAGTATGGCCATTTTCACGGTATTGATTCTTCCTATCCATGAGCATGGTATGTTCTTCCATTTGTTTGTGTCCTCTTTTATTTCACTGAGCAGTGGTTTATAGTTCTCCTTGAAGAGGTCCTTTACATCCCTTGTAAGTTGGATTCCTAGGTATTTTATTCTCTTTGAAGCAATTGTGAATGGAAGTTCATTCATGATTTGGCTCTCTGTTTGTCTGTTACTGGTGTATAAGAATGCTTGTGATTTTTGCACATTAATTTTGTATCCTGAGACTTTGCTGAAGTTGCTTATCAGCTTAAGGAGATTTTGGGCTGAGACCATGGGGTTTTCTAAATATACAATCATGTCATCTGCAAACAGGGACAATTTGACTTCTTCTTTTCCTAACTGAATACCCTTGATTTCTTTCTCTTGCCTGATTGCCCTAGCCAGAACTTCCAACACTATGTTGAATAGGAGTGGTGAGAGAGGGCATCCCTGTCTTGTGTCAGTTTTCAAAGGGCATTTTTCCAGTTTTTGCCCATTCAGTATGATATTAGCTGTGGGTTTGTCATAAATAGCTCTTATTATTTTGAGGTACGTTCCATGAATACCGAATTTATTGAGCGTTTTTAGCATGAAGAGCTGTTGAATTTTGTCAAAAGCCTTTTCTGCATCTATTGAGATAATCATGTGGTTCTTGTCTTTGGTTCTGTTTATATGCTGGATTACGTTTATTGATTTGCGAATGTTGAACCAGCCTTGCATCCCAGGGATGAAGCCCACTTGATCATGGTGGATAAGCTTTTTGATGGGCTGCTGAATCCGGTTTGCCAGTATTTTATTGAGGATTTTTGCATCGATGTTCATCAGGGATATTGGTCTAAAATTCTCTTTTTTTGTTGTGTCTCTGCCAGGCTTTGGTATCAGGATGATGTTGGCCTCATAAAATGAGTTAGCGAGGATTCCCTCTTTTTCAATTGATTGGAATAGTTTCAGAAGGAATGGTGCCAGCTCCTCCTTGTACCTCTGGTAGAATTCAGCTGTGAATCCATCTGGTCCTGGACTTTTTTTGGTTGGTATGCCATTAATTATTGCCTCAATTTCAGAGCCTACTATTGGTCTATTCAGGGATTCAATTTCTTCCTTGTTTAATCTTGGAAGAGTGTAAGTGTCCAGGAAATTATCCATTTCTTCTAGATTTTCTAGTTGATTTGCATAGAGGTGTTTATAGTATTCTCTGATGGTAGTTTGTATTTCTGTGGGGTCGGTGGTGATATCCCCTTTATCATTTTTTATTACGTCTATTTGATTCCTCTCTCTTTTCTTCTTTATTAGTCTTGCTAGCGGTCTGTCAATTTTGTTGATCTTTTCAAAAAACCAACTCCTGGATTCATTGATTTTTTGGAGGGTTTTTTGTGTCTCTATCTCCTTCAGTTCTGCTCTGATCTTAGTTATTTCTTGCCTTCTGCTAGCTTTTGAATGTGTTTGCTCTTGCCACTCTAGTTCTTTTAATTGTGATGTTAGAGTGTCAATTTTAGATCTTTCCTGCTTTCTCTTGTGGGCATTTAGTGCTATAAATTTCCCTCTACACACTGCTTTAAATGTGTCCCAGAGATTCTGGTATGTTGTATCTTTGTTCTCATTGGTTTCAAAGAACATCTTTATTTCTGCCTTCATTTCGTTATGTACCCAGTAGTCATTCAGGAGCAGGTTGTTCAGTTTCCATGTAGTTGAGCGGTTTTGATTGAGTTTCTTAGTCCTGAGTTCTAGCTTGATTGCACTGTGGTCTAAGAGACAGTTTGTTATAATTTCTGTTCTTTTACATTTGCTGAGGAGTGCTTTACTTCCAATTACGTGGTCAATTTTGGAATAAGTGTGATGTGGTGCTGAGAAGAATGTATATTCTGTTGATTTGGAGTGGAGAGTTCTATAGATGTCTATTAGGTCTGCTTGGTGCAGAGATGAGTTCAGTTCCTGGATATCCTTGTTAACTTTCTGTCTCGTTGATCTGTCTAATGTTGACAGTGGAGTGTTGAAGTCTCCAATTATTATTGTATGGGAGTCTAAGTCTCTTTGTAAGTCTCTAAGGACTTGCTTTATGAATTTGGGTGCTCCTGTATTGGGTGCATATATATTTAGGATAGTTAGCTCTTCCTGTTGAATTGATGCCTTTACCATTATGTAATGGCCTTCTTTGTCTCTTTTGATTTTTGATGGTTTAAAGTCTGTTTTATCAGAGACTAGGATTGCAACCCCTGCTTTTTTTTTGTTCTCCATTTGCTTGGTAGATCTTCCTCCATCCCTTTATTTTGAGCCTATGTATGTCTCTGCATGTGAGATGGGTCTCCTGAATACAGCAGACTGATGGGTCTTGACTCTTTATCCAGTTTGCCAGTCTGTGTCTTTTAATTGGAGCATTTAGTCCATTTACATTTAAGGTTAATATTGTTATGTGTGAACTTGATCCTGCCATTATGATATTAACTGGTTATTTTGCTCGTTAGTTGATGCAGTTTCTTCCTAGCCTCGACGGTCTTTACATTTTGGCATGTTTTTGCAATGGCTGGTACCGGTTGTTCCTTTCCATGTTTAGGGCTTCCTTCAGGGTCTCTTGTAAGGCAGGCCTGGTGGTGACAAAATCTCTAAGCATTTGCTTATCTGTAAAGGTTTTTATTTCTCCTTCACTTATGAAACTTAGTTTGGCTGGATATGAAATTCTGGGTTGAAAATTCTTTTCTTTAAGAACGTTGAATATTGGCCCCCACTCTCTTCTGGCTTGTAGAGTTTCTGCCAAGAGATCTGCTGTTAGTCTGATGGGCCTCCCTTTGTGGGTAACCCGACCTTTCTCTCTGGCTGCCCTTAAGATTTTTTCCTTCATTTCAACTTTGGTGAATCTGGCAATTATGTGTCTTGGAGTTGCTCTTCTGGAGGAGTATCTTTGTGGCGTTCTCTGTATTTCCTGAATTTGAATGTTGGCCTGCCCTACTAGGTTGGGGAAGTTCTCCTGGATGATATCCTGAAGAGTGTTTTCCAACTTGGTTCCATTTCCCCCCCCCACTTTCAGGCACCCCAATCAGACGTAGATTTGGTCTTTTTACATAATCCCATACTTCTTGCAGGCTTTGTTCATTTCTTTTTCTTCTTTTTTCTTTTGGTTTCTCTTCTCGCTTCATTTCATTCATTTGATCCTCAATCACTGATACTCTTTCTTCCAGTTGATCGAGTTGGTTACTGAAGCTTGTGCATTTGTCACGTATTTCTCGTGTCATGGTTTTCATCTCTGTCATTTCGTTTATGACCTTCTCTGCATTAATTAGTCTAGCTGTCAATTCTTCTACTGTTTTCTCAAGATTTTTAGTTTCTTTGCGCTGGGTACGTAATTCCTCCTTTAGCTCTGAGAAGTTTGATGGACTGAAGCCTTCTTCTCTCATCTCGTCAAAGTCATTCTCTGACCAGCTTTGATCCGTTGCTGGCGATGGGCTGCGCTCCCTTGCAGGGGGAGATGCGCTCTTATTTTTTGAATTTCCAGCTTTTCTGCCCTGCTTTTTCCCCATCTTTGTGGTTTTATCTGTCTCTGGTCTTTGGTGATGGTGACGTACTGATGGGGTTTTGGTATAGGTGTCCTTCCTGTTTGATAGTTTTCCTTCTAACAGTCAGGACCCTCAGCTGTAGGTCTGTTGGAGATTGCTTGAGGTCCACTCCAGACCCTGTTTGCCTGGGTATCAGCAGCAGAGGTTGCAGAAGATAGAATATTGCTGAACAGCGAGTGTACCTGTCTGATTCTTACTTTGGAAGCTTCCTCTGAGGGGTGTACTCCACCCTGTGAGGTGTGGGGTGTCAGACTGCCCCTAGTGGGGGATGTCTCCCAGTTAGGCTACTCAGGGGTCAGGGACCCACTTGAGCAGGCAGTCTGTCCCTTCTCAGATCTCAACCTCCGTGTTGGGAGATCCACTGCTCTCTTCAAAGCCGTCAGACAGAGTCGTTTGCGTCTGCAGAGGTTCTGCTGCTTTTTTGTTGTTGTTGTTTAGCTGTGCCCTGTCCCCAGAGGTGGAGTCTACAGAGACAGGCAGGTTTCCTTGAGCTGCTGTGAGCTCCACCCAGTTCGAGCTTCCCAGCGGCTTTGTTTACCTACTTAAGCCTCAGCAATGGCGGGCGCCCCTCTCCGAACCTCGCTGCTGCCTTGCGGTTAGATCGCGGACTGCTGTGTTAGCAATGAGGGAGGCTCCGTGGGTGTGGGACCCTCCCAGACAGGTGTGGGATATATTCTCCTGGTGTACCCATTTGCTTAAAGCGCAGTATTGGGGTGGGAGTTACCCAATTTTCCAGGTGTTGTGTGTCTCCGTTCCCCTGGCTAGGAAAAGGGATTTCCTTCCCCCTTGCACTTCCCAGGTGAGGCGATGCCTCGCCCTGCTTCAGCTCTCGCTGGTCGGGCTGCAGCAGCTGACCAGCACCGATTGTCTGGCACTCCCTAGTGAGATGACCCCATTACCTCAGTTGAAAATGCAGAAATCACCGGTCTTCTGTGTCGCTCGCGCAGGGAGTTGGAGACTGGAGCTGTTCCTATTCGGCCATCTTCCAGAATGGATAATCTTAATGGACTTATCTTCAAATTTACTCATTTTTCTGCTAGCTAAAACCTGCTGTTGAGCCTCTCTAGTGAATTTTTCATTTCAGCTATTGTACTTTTTGATGCCAGAATTTCCACCTGGTTCTTTTTTACAATTTTGGTCTCTTTATTGAAATGACCTCCTTGGGACAGGACATTGTACTATTTTTCTTTAGTCTTTAAGACATGGTTCTTTGAACATGTTTATTATAGCTGATTTAAAGTCTTCGTTTAGTGATCCAATATATGGCCTTCTTTATGAATAATTTCTGCCCACTGCTTTTTTTCCCTAAATATTAGCTGTGCTTTTCTGGTTCTTTCATGTCTTATAATTTTTGTTGAAAACTAGACATATAATGTGGTAGGTCTGAAAATCAGATTTATTCTCTTGCCAGGGTTTATTGTTGTTATTACTGTTTACTTAGTGACCTTCCTGGATTACTTCTCTAAAGTCTGTATTCCTTGTAGTGTGTGGCCACTGAAGTTTCTACTCAGTGGCTTGGTTGTCAGTTAATTATTGGTTAGAGATTAGTTTAAATGCCTTGAACCAATAAGTCTTCCATCCTTCCCAAGGGACTGTGTGTGTATTGAGACATGCTTTCAATACACAAGCAGTTTACCCCTCAGCCTTAGCTTTCCTGTTTTGCTTGTGCAGAGCTTCGAGGTGAGCCAGAGATGAGAGATGAGGCCCTTTCATTTTTTTTCCTAGGCATGTGCATAGTTCTGGATGTGCATGTGGTTTTCTGGATCCCCAGGGATCTGTCAAAATGTTTCAAAATGTGTTACGGACATCTCATTTTCTAAATCTTTCTTTTAAATTTTTGTCCTGCTCTTTAGTGTGGATGCTTTAGGGATAGGACTTTTTTTAGATGCTCTAAACCCCACCTGGTAGCTGCAAGGCTGCCACTTTTTGTAGTTACAGTAGAGCTAGTCAGTGACTGTTGGGAGTAGGTCAGGTAACAAAGCCATAAACTGACCAACCTGGGTGATATAGTGGGACCCCATCTCCATAAAAAAATTAAAATAAAAAAATTAGTCAAGTGTGGTGGCATGGGCCTGTAGTCCCAGCTCCCTGGGAGGCTGAGGTGGGGGGACTGCTTGAGCCTAGGAGTTTGAGGTTACAGTGAGCCATGATTGCACCACTGCCCTCCAGTTTGGGTGACAGAGTGAGACCCTGTCTTTAGAAAAGTAAAACAAAATAAAGCTGAGTCTTTAAAAAAGTAAACAAAATACAACAGTGAGCTGAGATCTGCCCACTGCACTCCAGCCGGGGCAACTGAGCGAGACTCATCTCAAAAAAAATAAAAAATAAAGCCATAAATAGCTACTCTTGTGGAGGTTCAGTAGTTCTTCTTAAGTAAACTTGTATTGTTGCAAGCTTTTGGTTGATTTTTGGAGTTAAGGAAAAGTTAATTTTAGCAATTTTTTTTGTCAGTGTTTTCATTACTTTTATGAAGAAACAGATTTATGAAGGTTCTCACTCTGCCATTCTGGTCCCCTATTAATTTACACTCAGCAGTTTTTCCTTTTTTGATAGTCTAACAATACCACTGTAGACATTCTTGTAAGCATGTCCTTTAAGCATTTGTCTGATTACTCTTAAATACATTTTTCAGGCTGGATCAAGGAGGTAATGCTTAAAATGTTTACACCACAGCAAGGTAATAACAGTGTGGTCCCTTCAATAACATACTCGTCTCCTTTGCAGAATTGGGTTTGGTCATTCTTTTTCGTCTTTACTGGTCTAATATGCAAAGAATCATTTTTTGTTTGAATTATCATGTCCTTGATTACTAGTGAGAATAAATATCTTTTCCAATATTTGCCACTGTTTGCTCTTCTTTTGTTTATATTACAGCTTTTCTCTATTCCTCTCTCCTCCCATCTCCCCCATTCTCCCCCACCACATCCCCCATGAAGAGCCTGAACTCTTTGAAAGGTTCAATTCCACTAATTGCCTTATAAACCAATATATCTAAGTGCCAATGAAAAACTTAGACCAACTCAGAAATGCATGATGAAGTCATAACCAAAATGTCTCGGTGTAATAGATGTTACAGCTTCAGCATCAGGGGTGTTATTGCCTTGTACAATTGCTTGTGTGATCCCATCTTCCTGGGGTAGCATGGATGGCACTCCCAGCCTAACAGGAATCAGTTTTTCTGCTTTATGATGCACTCTCGAACCGTTAATTATGTCCATCTCACCCCCAGCTATTTGTAATCTCTTTCCTTCTCCAGACTGAGAGATGGAGGAGGGGAGTAAACCTGGCTTGTCTGAGGGGCACAGGATAGCCTTCAGGAGCCCTGCCCAGACTCTGAATGTAACTCGCCCAGTCACAGCTTTTCATGGGCCATCTCACCTGAGTCACTATGGGGACAAAGTACAGGAGAACCTTGCCTTACCCTGCTCATGGGAGACTCCATCACAAGATCTTGTCTCCTGCAGAAGCAGGAGGCCCAGGAGACTCAGGATTCCACCCTGGCTCTGCCCAGAGTGTTGCATCCTAGAGGACAGGAGGATACCCTCAGGCAGCCCTTGCCTCTTACAGAATCAACACGGTCAACAGGAAGATGAGAAGTGGAACTGGCTGGCTTGAAGTCCTGTCCAGCCCAGCCACTTACGATTGGGTTACCAATGAATACCCAGACCCTGTGTGAATATTCAGAGGTTGGGGAAGTGCACCCTCCTCAACCCTCACCCCTGCCACCCACACAGGACACCAGTCCTCAGTTTGGTCTGGGAAGTCAAGTTGTCTGAGCTTGAATCCCACTCCACTTCCCACTGACTATGTGACCTTGGGCAAGTTACTTAATCTCTCTGTTCCTCAGTTTCCTCACCTGTAAAATGGGGACAATGCTATTACCTACCTCAGGCAGTTGCTGGGAGTGGTTCTAAGAGAGGTAACAGATGTACAGTGCTTCCAACTGTGACTAGTAGACAATAACCACTCAAAAACTGTTAGCAATCAAAACGCTTTAGAGTTTAGCTGTTGTTCCTAGCCTTGCCCTCTGCAGCCATTGTCTATCTCAACAGCAGGAAATCTGCTGGGGCTGGGGCACACTGAGCACTGTACCAGGATGCCCACCACCTGGGGATGGGTGAGGAGATGGGCTGGTGGAACCCTGGAACCCTGCTCCTGCACTGTTTCCTAGGAGAAGAATTTGTGCCTGCTCCCAAGTGCAATATACGGAGCCCTATGACCTGGAGTCATAAAGATCTGCCTTTAAGTGCCTGCTCCTTATTGACTGTCCATGAGACCTTCATAAGGGTGAATTCCCTAACCTCTGGGTGTCGATTCGTTCATTTTAAAAATGGAAATCACAGTATGCACCACTTGCTGTGTTAGGGGAAAGATTAAATTGCTTATGCCTAAGACCTGATAAACACCACTGGCACCACACTAAGGATTCATTTTGGGTCATAAAAAGTGACATTCTGCTCTTACCTTTTCTCTTATCTAAAAGAGCACCCTCCCACCCCCCTCCCCCGGGTGCCTACCACATCTACAACCCTATTTCAAATAAAGGACATGCCAAAGTTTCTGCAAATTTGGTCTTATTTAAAGCCAAGCAGAGGTGGCTTTTATGTGATGTGACATAAAAACTCAGACTGAGCCCTGTTTTGCTTTCTCTTTTGGCTGCTGACTTGACCTAGCTGCCTGTCTTCCCCTCAGACCGCGGGAGCTCAGGTTGCCAGGTAAAATCAGCACAAGTCTAAGGCTTCCCATCAGCTCAGCCTGAGTTTCCTCCACTTACGCTGTCTGCAGTGGCTTTGGCATCCCGAGCCCAGGGGCCAAGGTGCTGTGTGGCTGTGCTGACACACTTCCTTCCCCTTGAGTAACCCTGGGACCTGGGATGCAGGAGAGGGAGCAAGTGAGCCAGTGCTCAGAGAACAGCTACCTACAGACCCCCAGGTGGGACCTCCTAAAAGGCTGCACTTAGCCTCTACAAAGAACCAGGCCCTTTCCCTCAGCGGAACCATTTCCAGAACGCAAAGCACCCTCTGGGGAGGTCCAGCTGCTGTGCCTTTGCCACTTCTCAGTGCTGAGTTGGTTTGGCAGGGAATGTGGCAGGCAGCAGTTGGCAGTCACAAGGGTCAGAGGAGCATTCTGTGGCATTTTTAAAGAGTCACGTTTCTGACTTGATTGAAAGTAGAATCTTTAATAATATATAGGTTTTAAGTGACTGAGGCTTGCTCTTGCCAAATCCTAGCATAAAGCATATTTTTACAGCTGGGATGCTAAATCCCTGAAAGATGGCACTTACCATGGAAACGCTGACACAGCCTTTCGTTCCCTTCACAGTGATTAAAATCCTCATTTCAATTTTTTTCTTTATTTTGAGCTAGAGTCATTTGCAAGCCCAGGAATACATCTCTCTGTGAAAGAAAACGAAATGCTGCCCTCTGTCAGAAATAAAATGGAACTGCGTTTTTTGGTTTTTGTTTTTTTTTTTTGAGACGAAGTCTCACTCTGTCGCCCAGACTGGAGTGCAGAGGAGCCATCTCGGCTCACTGCAAGCTCCGCCTCCTGGGTTCACATCATTCTCCTGCTTCAGCCTCTCAAGTAGCTGGGACTACAGACGCCCGCCACGGCGCCTGGTTAATTTTTTGTGTTTTTAGTAGAGACGGTGTTTCACCGTGTTAGCCAGGATGGTCTTGATCTCCTGGCCTCGTGATCCATCCACCTCGGCCTCCCAAAGTGCTGGGATTACAGGTGTGAGCCATCGCGCCCAGCCAAAATGGAACTGTTCTTAACTGACTGCAGTAGTACAAATCTTGCTTTGAAGAATCATGAAAACCCAGGAAATCAGGCTTTCTAGCCAGAGTAGAGACTCCTGCAGAACTTACCTTGTTTCCTAGGGAAAGTAAAACAGAGATGGAAAGGCAGGCAACCAACGGTGTGTTATCAAACAAGAGGCCCCTATGGGCACCTGGAGATTTAGCCTTTGAAGAATTCTGGGAGCCACTGTAGCCAGTGCACATCAGGGCCATCCTGCCTACAAGGTGGGATGCTCTGGGGTGTTTGTTCGCCAGTTCCCACCAGTCACTGGTTTCAAGCTGCCACACATCAATTCTTACGCATTTCTGGCCTGCTGGTCATTGCAGGCTCCAATGGCCAGAGGGAGTCCTCAAGCAAAGAGATGCAGATTTGGCAGTTGGAGGCCCAGCCCTCGAGCTGGTGAGGCCCAAGTGCATATAGGGAGCCCTGATCTGTCTGCTGAACCCACTCTCCCTTATCCCTTTTATGCTCCTTTGGACTGCTTTATTTGCAAGTATATTTAATATGGTTTGGATGTTTGTCCCCTCCAAATCTCACGTTGAAATGTAATCCCCAGTGTTAGAGGTGAGGCCTAGTGGGAGGTGTTGAGATCAAGGGGGCGGATCCCTGATGAATGGCTTGGTGCCCTCCCCATGGTAATGAGTGAGTTCTCACTCTTAATTCACAGGAGAGCTGGTTGTTTAAAGGAGCCTGGCACCTTCTCCTCGCTCTCTTGCTCCCTTTCTCGCCCTGTGACACGCTGGCTTCCCTTCCCTTCTGCTACGACTAAAAGCTTCTTGATGCCTCATCAGAAACTAAGCAGGTGTGGGCTCCATGTTTCTTGTACAGTCTGCAGAACTGTGAGTTAAATAAACTTCTTTTCTTTATAAATTATCCAGCCTCGCATATTCCTTTATAACAACACAAAATGAACCAATACAATATTTCATTCCCTTGGGGTTCAGGGAATTCCCTCTGTTTATCCAAGTCTTATCATCCGTGCTGAACCGAAAGCTCAGTGATCCTACTAACCAAATGCCCAGGAATGTCCTTCTACCTTTCCAAATCTTGTAATTGGAAAATCCGTAATTGACCCGGCCATATATATTAATCTGCCAGTGAGATCTCAGCAGTGTTTCTCATTTAATGGCTGACGTCGTCTCAAATTTCCCAACTTAACAAGGCTTCATTCAACTCTGCAAATCATATTAGAACCTGGCCTAATGAGACCTGAGCACTTCCCTGATTCTGCACATGGTGTGAGCTTGGCAACAGGGTTTTCCAGAGTGTTCCACAGATAATATTCCTGGAGAGATATTCCTAAGAATGGGGATCCAGAGATGAGATAAGCCTGGTAACATCACCAGGTATAGCACCCTCTTAAAGATCATAAGACCCACCAGGATATTAAAAGCTCCGAGAAGCCCTGCAGGGAATAAATCCAGTTAGCTTTGTTTAACTCAATGTTTTCCAACGTATTTCATCACTGGACTAGTTCTTCATGAAACATCTATTATCATCCTGTAACACACTGGATATAGCACACTTAAATGAATTTGCCTTTTGTTTTCCCCCCTTATTTTAGTGAATTTAAAAAATATTTTTATTATACAAGTACGACATGTTTCTTGTAGAAAGACTGGGCTGGGGGCAGTGGCTCACGCCTGTAATCCCAGCACTTTGAGAGGCTAAGGCGGGCGGCTCACAAGGTCAGGAGTTCGAGACCAGCCTGGCCACAGATAGTGAAACTCCATCTCTACTAAAAGAAAAAGAAAAAGAAAAAAATACAAAAAATTAGCTGGGTGTGGTGGCAGGTACCTGTAATCCCAGCTACTTGGGAGACTGAGGCAGGAGAATTGCTTGAACCCGGGAGGCAGAGGTCGCAGTGAGCTGAGAGCATGCCGTTGCACTCCAGCCAGGGCAACAGTTCGAGAAAAAAAAAAAAAAAAAAAAAAAAAAAGACTAAGACTAAAAAAATACAAATAAGAAAAAAAGGAAGAAAAGGCACCACGGCATAATTACTGTGAACATTTTGGGTTCTGGCAGAGCATGTGTCCACGTTTCAGCATTCCTTTGTGAGAAGCAGTTTTTATTATAACAAAAATTAATCTGTCTTCCCAGATTATGTTCAGTTTTATGACCCTTGATTCTAAGTAGCAGGTTTCATAAAAGAAAACACACATTCTAGCCAGCAACAGCCAAAGAACCATTCTGAATTATTTCCAAAACCCCAGGTGGAGGAAAATTCCTCTACCATATGTTGCACCTTTTATAGGAAGTGGCAGGCCAAGAAAATAAACCAATTGGTAGGAAGAGGAAAAAATGTGATTTCTCAACCATGGAAAAATATTTATTATAAAAAAGGCAATAATGAAATACATTCAAGAATCTGGATGATTGTCTTTGGAAGATGAGCTCAAAGGTGACTTTCTTTGCTGCTGTAAAATCAAAGCATAAAGATAAGTATTTTGTAAAAAGCATCCTCTCTCACCCAATAAAACCAGCCACAGTAGGAATTAAAGCAGAGTAGGGAACACTGTCTTGGCGGGGGGAGAGACAGTGTTGCCTGGGAGGTGACACAGCCCCTGGGGTCGTGCCAGGTGCGTCTCTCCCAAAAAGCACTGGGCTTGCTGCATGACCTCCAGATGCAGCAAGCCATGTGTGGGACCATGGGTGGCTTGAGGGAATGCAGGAGGTAGAGTTGGTCACAATGACAAAATGCTCCCTGAAAACCTGAGCATGTTTCTTCCGTAGGGGCTTTGCCCTGGTTAGCTGTTCCCTCAGCCTGGGATCATCTTTCAGATCTGAGCTTAGAGAGGGCCTGTGAGGAACCCAAGAGCACACAGCATTAGGGCAGGGCCAACATCTGCCTGACTGCAAATCCCACAGCCTCAAGCTTTGAGCTCTCACAGCGTTTTCAGATAGTTACAGTTTAAGAAGGGAAGATTTCTGCCCTAAACTTGGCACATATGTGCTATCTGAAGTCTTGAGGAGAACATCTGATGCATAACTCCTGATCTCCTTTTCAAGATAATGGCTTGTCTGAAACGGCTGAAGACAACTCTGATTCTGTCTTTTGAACTGGAAGACCATTCTGGGGGAGCAGAGTACATGCTCTGTGCACACAGTCACAAGCCACAGCCCCCTTGCTGCTGGCCTGTCTCCCTTGCCCTCTTGTAGCAAGAGCCAGCCAGTCCTCCAGGCTCTGTGACAACACCGCACAACACATGGACTCAGAGGAAGTTCCTCCAAGCAGAGCAAGCTGCCCACCAATGATGGCCACTGAGTGCCAACCAGATGCCACACTGCCCTGCTGCCGGAGGGGGAACCTGGAGAGCAACAATGCTCGCTTTCATTTTATCTCATCTTCTTGTGTCAACTCCTCACAGCGCTCTCCCTGACCCCCTATGTAACACAGCAGCCCCTGTCACTGTCAAACCCCTGATCCTCCTTTATTTTTCTTCTTAGCATTTATCACTCCCTCATGTCATGGTGTCTCTCTCTCCTTAATGAGAGGCAGGGACGTGAACCATCTGTTCACCTTGATTCTCCAGCACCCAGAACTCTGCCTGGCACCAACACATGCTCGATAAATACCTGTTGGCTGAATGTCTGCCTGTCCTTACAGTACGATGGGTACATATCAGAGCGTCAGGAGTCCAGGTAAGGGCTGGTTGGGTGGTTCAGTCAGTTTGACTCCAGTCAGAATCCTGACTCCTTCTTTAGTTATTGCAGTAGGCGTCGGCTGTCAGAACAACAGTGGATGACACTCAGGGACCTGGACTCTAGCCCCCTTCTCCTCTGTGACCTCCAGCAAGTCCCTTCTTCTCTGCCCATCAGCTTCCTCACTTGGAAAAAGAAGTGAGATGGACTCTAAATATCTTAGGGTAGGTTTCTATCCCCAAGGCAAGCACTGAAAGAAAAGTGGTTGATTAGGAAAGAAAACCAGTAGGGGAGTGGGAGAGTGGGTGTGACCAGCTAGGAGGAGGCCACGCAAGGGTACAGTGTCAGGCAAAGTGTCCTGGAGGCTTCTCCTTGGCTTCATCTTGCAGGGAACCCTGGGGACAGTGCAGGTCACACCCCAGAGTATCTTGATCAGGGTAAGGGGCTGGAGCATGTACCCCTGCGTTATCACCTTAGTCAAGTGCATCCCTAGAGGGCTGTAAATTCCAGGCATTTCCAGCCCTCCATAAGCACAGGCAGAGTGGACTCCAGCAGGCTGCAGCCAGCCCTCCCTCAGATAGAGACACAAATGCTGCCTATTGGGGTGGGGATGGTAAAGGGAATGACGGCAATATGGGTGGAGTGTTGACATGGTCTCTTATGTGAGATGTAAGAAGGTCCTTTCCCACACAGTACTCAACGGTCTCTCTAGAAATGTGAGTTTTGACAAAGGACTTACCAGGTGTGATGGCCTGTGCAAGTTATTGAATCTCTTTAAGCCTCGACATACTCAGCTGTAAAACCAGGAATAATGACATCTCCTCTACTTGTATCCTCACTAGTTTAAAGATGCCCCTGATTCGCTACAGAGGGTTGCACATATGGCTAATGATGCTACCATGATCATTCTCTATTAGTTCTCAAAGCAATTTTAAGGGATTCTGAAACTTGTTCTTCATATTAGTGCATTACTATGTGCTATAATACGTAACACCCCAAATTTCAGTGCCTTTATACAATAAAGGAATGTATTTTTACCTATGTAACAGTACAAAATAGATGTTTCTAGATTGTTCTTTGTTCCCTCTGCTGGAGAAAGGGAACAAAGTAGATGGGGATATCAGCTCAACCCAGTCATTCAGAGACCCAGGCTGAGAGAAGCTCTGCCGCCTTCATCATGTAGCTTCCAAGGTCACCCAAGGTCATCCCACACATTGACCTTGAGCTGACAGATGGGGAATAGAGAAAGGGTGATGCATGGAAGGCTTTCGTGCTCCTGTTCCATTGGCTGGAAGTCAGTCACGTGACCACATCCATCTGCATGGGAGGCTGGGAAATGTGGTCTAGCTGTGGACCCAAGAAGAGAAGGAAAAAGGTTTGGCGATGGGCGAGCAGGCTTTGCCACACTTCTGCATTTTACAGCTGTCTTCGTAGACACATGAAGCTACTCCCTCAGTAGTCTGGCTTTCACAGGTTTTGTCTGTGCCTCACTCCCTCTTCCTGCCCTAGGCCCTCTCTTGGCAGGCACACTTGCCCTGCTCCCTCACACTACCCATGCATGCTCATGGACCAGTTCCTGGATTCCTGCTCTATCTCAGCCTGGAGGACACACCTTACTATAGTGGGTTCTTAGTGGGGGCAATGAGGTATATTTGTGGTTTCAAAGTTTCTCTTACAGATTGTTACAACCTGGTAGGTAGTACCCAGAGCTCCCAACTCAGCATTTAAACACAGAGAGCTCTTATTTCCTCCCTTTTTACTCCTGTCAATATCTGCCACTTTGGGGTTGTTGTTGTTGTCTATAATTTATAATCACCATTTCAGAAAGAAGGTATATTCTTACTGGCCTGATGCACATCCAGCCCTTTGGCTCTCCCAAAGGAAGAGGATGGGTAGAAATAGGATCTTTTTTCACCTTTAGGATCCCACAGAAGATGAATATTTCATTTTATGTACAAGACAATCCAGGCACTTCCTGAGAGTCAGAGACTTCCTTGCATAGCTGGATTTCAAAAGAGAAAGCCTGGGTTCATGCTTGAGAATAGAAGAGAACCATAGGTGCTCAGATCCAGGTAGGCTTTCAGACCTCATGCTTCTGGACATTAGCTTGGTTACCGAAAGCATGTGGAACCCAGAGACAAGACCTTCAGGAGCTTCTGTTCCATCCCTTCTCCCTGCATATCTTGAATCTAGGAGTATCAATGATTGGAGGTTTACCCTGAGAGATAAAGAACCAAGTTTCTATTTATTTGTCTTTTAATCCTTCCTTAAGGGCTCTCCTTTGGAATTCTGCATGTTTGGAATTATAAACAGCTTCATTAGTGACTGACGGTGGACACGTTTCTGTAATACCTGTACCTAAACTACAAGAGTGTGCTGTTAGGGGTATCCTCTATTTCCCAGGTTTGGAAGTAATTTGAGCCACAGAGATCATCTGTGACTGTAGATTAGGAAGCTCAAGTCCACTAATGTGGCTTAAGACCCCTTCCTGGGCCTAAGTTTCTTTATCTGTAAAATGGTGTGGCTGTACAAAAATGATCCCTGAGGTTTCTTCCAGCTCTGACACCCTTCCACTGGATTCCTGCCTTGGCCAATGGCTGACTCACTGTTTGAAGAACACGCCTGTGGTTGCAGTGGTGGTAGTTTTCTGAGACGCCAGGCGAGGGCAGCAGGCAGTAAATGGACACTGCTGCGTGAATTCGGGTGAGGAGCATCTCTGAGGCAGGGAAGAATTTCCAGAAGGGCTGTGGCCACCACGACTCCTCTTCCTTTCTTTGGTCATAACATGGGCTGGAGCATCCCCCATCTCCGTGCCCTCTGATACCTGACGGTCCTCTATCCCTGCAGATTCCACCATCCTTGTTAACTACAGAAGATGTGCCTCCCTGAGAGTAAAGAGTTGTAGTCACAGCTTCTAAGGAGTGTGGGCCAGGACTGGTCCTCAGCTGTTGGCTCACAACATCTTCTTTCTGGAAACTCAAAGGTACTGCCTAGATAAACCCACGGACGTCATCCTCTGCCTATACCTTGTGCTCTGGTATTTCAGCAAACAGACCCTGGGGTCCTATTTAGAAGCACAGGAAACCTTTTTGTTCACCCTCTGCTTGTACTTCCGAACCTTGCCTGGCTTCCTCTCACCCCTAGGCCTCTGCACATGCTGCTCTTCTCCCTGGAGGACCCTCAGCCCTTCTTTCCCCTGCCAGCTCCATCTCCCACCACAGGGCCCAGCTTTACAGGCCTCCTCTTTTTGGCTGTTCTTCCCTTCCTGCCCCTGCCTAAGTCTGTGCTCAGATCCTGATTCCATTAAAACAACAGAAACCTCATCTGGCTGACAAGCAAAATGGGAAATTGTTGCAGGGACAAAAGATATCTCTCAGTGTGGCTGGGAAGTAAGATAATTGGATGTGGGAACAGGAGAGAAGAACAAACTGGCTGTCCAGTCTAGGTGCGTCCCTGGACTGGGCAAGCCCCATTCATTGTCTTATGTGGCTCAGCAAAGCTGCAAAGGCCCAGAGAAAGTGTGATTGGCTCATGCCATGCAGTTGGCCCTGGACTGACAGTGGACTGGTTTACAGCCCCTCCAAGACTGTCACAATGTGGGACAGGCAACTCCCAAAGAAACTCGAGGTGCTGATGGACAGGAGGAATGGATACTGAGGGGGTGGGCAGAGAGCAACACAACAAACTCTGAGACAGACAATCATTTGCAGGAGGTTTATTAGGGAGGGTTCTTGGGACTAATACCTGTGGAAGGAAGGGGATGCAGGCAGGATTGAGCAGAAGGAGAAGTTGAACTGAACTGCGGTGCAATCCCAATAAAGATCTCAGCTTTAGAGATTTAGAGCCTAAGTTGGGGCAAAAGACCCAGGCCTTTTTACCTCTGGGTTGACCCAGGAGGCCTGTCTGAATTGGAAGCAGGTATGGCATTGGATAAGGCAGTTTTCTTGAGCTGAAGTGCTTTCCTGGAAGAGCTGCTGGTAGTGCTCTTTGCAGCTGCAGGAAAAGTGCTCCATTCCTGAAGGGGTACCTGGGCAGTACATTCAGTGTGCACAATATAGCTGATGGATATCATGGCCTCCTTCAGGTTTCAGGGCTGCCTCCCTACACCTTTACTGCTATGGGATCAGACCTTTCAAATACATTTGATTATCTCTAAAATAAATACCATTAAGGAAACGGATCTGCTGCCATCTCACAGATTTCATAGTAAAAGGTAATGAACATTGGCTTATAAGCTCATTTACAGTGCTTGCGTACCCAACCACCACCGACCATTAGAGCAGTCAGCTGGGAGCTGCCTGGGGCGGGAGACGCTCCTTTACCAGAATAATCCTCTCCTGACAGCAGAGGCCCTTCTTTGTGTAATTTCCCCAGAGGGAAATACATCCCTCACGGGACCTTCTGAGGCTGATCTCATGAAGCTGCAATACACTCCTAGCTCTCCTCGGAAATCTGAAAACTGTGAGATCCAGTCCAGACCTATTCCAAAAGTCTCAGCTGGCAAGTCCAGGAGAGAGGCTGGGATCTGGGAAAGTGGCTCAGAGCCCAGGAGTTATTATAGGGACAGCCCTGTCAGGCCTCCATGGAGCAGAAAACTGCAGGGCCAGAAGGGATGCATCCCTTGACACCTCCCCCACCCAATGACATCACCCACACAGTTGGCCTTATCCCGCAGCACTTGAAGATGCTCAGACCTTGAGTCACTCCCAAGGTCACACACTGACTCACAAGCTGCTTGTTAGCATCACCTACTGTTTCTTCCTTTTCTTCCTAAAAGAAATGCTGTAACACAGGGATTGTGCCAAGTGGGTATTAGAGCTGTGTCAGGGAAGGTAATATTATATGATTCTAGTGACTTGAAATAACCGACGCATAAGAAACCTAGCTCATAAATTTATCATTGCTAATTGTCTATGGATTCCGTGTCATGGATTTTTTGCAAGTCACCCAGTATTCTCAAGCAGCTGCACAGGGCTGCAGTGAATATGGACATCTGACACCCGGAGGTAGGGGCAGGCCACAAGGCTGAACATGAGAGCACACCCAGAAGTATAGGGAACATTTATTTCCTCTGAACCCATCCTCTCTGTGCTGTCTTCAGAGGTGAAGAACAGAAATAATGCTCAAAAAGATCGAAAGGACTGGTAACCTTGGTGCACAGAATCATTATTCATTTCTGATCTGAATACATTAGCAAGCCAAAGAAAAATCCAGTATACAATATGCATTCAGACTCTGTGACCCTTATTTCCCACTCCTCACTTCCAAGGTTGGCTTGGTGACTGAGCACAGACCCTACAGACTAAATCAAGGCAAGCGGAAGCTGGAGATGGTTCTGGACCTGTTGGTGAAATCTCTAAGTGAGCTGGTTACTTTTCAATGCCTAAGCTGTGCATGGAACATAGATCGAATGTGCAATACCAAGCGCCACAAGGAAAATGTCGTCACGTTAAAGGAACAGAGCCTTGCTGACTGTGGTTGTCGTTCTTCACAATGGACTTGTGCAAAGTCCACAATGCAAAGACTTTTTTTTGGATCCCTGCCAACGTTAGTCTCTGCAAGACAAAATTTGATTTAATGCAGCAGGTACTGAAGACCTTACTCTTTGGGGACCCTAATTCTATGTGGGATCTTGGATTTCAACACACTTTCTGAGAGCACACTTTTGGCTAAATGTAGCACATCACTGGGGCGTGATCCCAGCTCTTTTATTAACTGTGTGAGCCTTGACCATGACATTTAATCTCTTTGTACCTTACTTTTCTTGTCTCTATGAGGTGGGTTAATATTTTGAAATATGGACTGAGTTTTTCTTATCATATTTTCCTATACTCAGCCCTTTCCCCAACCCTTACTCTTATTTAATCAGCCAGGCTTTGTTTAGCTTATTTTTACATTTCTTTGCCTCAGGGAAGCAGTGTAGATTACAGAAAAAGGATCTTTTTTCCTGACTTTTAATGTTTTAGATCCAATAGAACTCAACAAGAATATGAAAAAGATAATAGATTTGGAAGAACAATAATGTAAGAGCAAATCATCCTGATTCTAAAACTAGAGATTTCGCTGGCTGCAGGAAAGAGAGACTGAGCAGAAACGATTCTACAGACCTGCTTGGTCCATGAGCTGGGGATTCCTGCATCCAGCCTCCTGCATCCCTGGGTGAGTTCTGGGACAATGACAAGACAGGTTTGGGAGAATCTGGGGACAGAGAGCATCTGGACCCCTATTCTTGGGTAAAGCCCAGGAAGTAGCAAGACTCCCAAGTTTGGAGGCAGGGAAGTGAGACAGGAAAAGGAGAAAAACCAGCAGATGATATGCTCATGAGTGGGTAACCACTGTGAGCAGCTGGGGCTCGATTCTGTGGTGGACCCCTGAGAAACCATGAAGAACACAACTGTTCCATTGGAAGACAGGGAAGATGCAGCATTTGTCCACCGATTCTCTTCCTTGTTGAATGAGAGTAGCCCAGGGGATGATCTCCCATTCATTTCTTGATAGAGCAAGCACCCACAATGGTGAAAAAACACCTCATATAGAAGAGCAAAGAATATATGTGCTTGGGGAGGAAAACTAGCAGCATGTAGGGTTCTGTATTCCCCATCTGTGGGCGAACTCAGAGATGGCCCAAGAGGGTATGGGATGAGACACTCACAGCAGTTTCTACATGAGAGTGATGTCCCAGCTGAGTAATCAGGTTCAGATAAAATGAAGTTGAGTAGAACAATAACAATTCAGAATCTTGCACTTCTATATGAATGAATCATGGTTTCCCAAGTAGCTGTTCTTGTGCAAAACCCCAAGAGTAGCCATTGAGTCTTCTCAATAATCCATGAGTTGGGCATTAGTTCCATTTTACAGACAAGGAGACTGAGGGTCTGAGTGGTTCAGCAACAAATCTCTGAGACAGGGTTTGAATTTGTGTCTGCATGACTCCAAAACCTTCCCTTTGTCCCTTTGAACTCTATTTCCTCACCAGCTCTTGGTGTCCTTCTCTCCTGATATCTAACCCCACCATTAGATGACAACCTCCCTCTTGACCCTTGAATCTGATGGCTGACATTGTTCCTACTTGCTCTGGGGCCAGCCCATGTGGACAGTGCTCCATCTTATTTATACCTGTGCTTGGCAGAACACTTTTGGTTGTAAGTGACAGGCATTCAACTTCAAAAGCTTAGGGTTTTTGTTGTTGTTGTTGTTGTTTGTTTGTTTTTTGTTTTTTGAAGCGATTTGGGAAGGATCTAGGACATTTCATGTACACATGGGAAAGGCAAAGGTGCTAATGGGTCTCAGAGATGCCTGAAACTAAAGGCTGTTAGGCTCTCCTCTCTCTCTCTCTCTCTCTCTCTCTCTCTCTCTCTCTCTCTCTCTCTCTCTCTCTCTCTCTCTCTCTCTCTCTCTCTCTCTCTCTCTCATTTCTGTTTCTCTCTGAGTGTCAGCTTAATTCTTGCCTAGTACAGGCTGGCCTTCTACACATGGCTAGAAACAGTTGCCCCACTTTTCTCAGAACCAGCTAGAGAAATTCACAAAGGACTGTTTTGACCTTGCTTGCACCAGCTGTCCATCCTCAACCAATCTCAAGGCTGTCCCCAGAGAAGGTAGAGCCACCGTGAGCCAGGAAGCAGCTCTAACTGGAGTGTGTGAAGCCCCCTCCAGCCAACATGGATTCAGACGCTAGGGCTCCATCTTAAGAACCTCATAGCCCTTGAAACAGGGCTAAGCACATAGTATATGCTCAGTGAACATTGTGGCAGACTGTATTTCCTAAGATGTGTGCAGCAATATCTCTCAACCCACATTATCTTCTAAGTGATTTCTCTCAATGACACTCTTCTCATTGAGACATTGTGTTCATTCCATATTCCTTCCCCTCAATTTGGGGTGAACTTCTGAGAGTAGTAAAAATGACACTTGGTTATTCTGGGTCATAAAAGTCAATATAGCTTCTGCCTATATTGGGATGCTTAGTCCTGGAACCCAGCTACCATGCTATAAGGAGATCCAAGCAACCATATGGAAAGGACCCATGTAGATGCCATAGCTGGCAGCCCCAGCTTGGGATCCAGTCAGCAGCCAGCATCAACCAGCAGACATGTGAGTAAATGAGCCTTCAGTGGTTCCAAACCCCAGCTGTTGGGTCATTCCCAGCTTTCAAACCTTCCTTCCCAGCTGAGACTCCAGATATCATAAGGGCAGAGACAAGCTGTTCCTATTGTGTGATGATATGGCTAGGCTTTGTGTCCCCACCCAAATCTCATCTTGAATTGTAATCCCCATAATCCCCCCATGTTGAGAGAGAGCAGGTGGAGGTTCTGCAGTCTGGGAAGTCCAACCTCGAGGCACCAGCAGATTCAGTGTCTGGTGAGGGCCAATTCCTTGTAGTTGGCACCTTATATCTATGTGTCCTCACATGACTGAAAGGGTGAACAAGCTCCCCTGGGTCTTTTTTATAAGGGCACTAATCCCATTCGTGAGAGTTTTGCTCTCCTGAGCTAATAATCATCTCCTAAAGGCCCTACCTCTTAATACTATTGCACTGATGATTAAGTTTCAGCATATGAATTTTGGGGGACACAACTATTCAGACCATTAGCAGAAAGTGGCCTCAACAAAGTATGGTAAGAGAAGGGGAAAGAGAGTCCAAGAAGGGAGGAAAACCAATAGAGAATATAATGATGATCAGATTGACTGTGGGTACTGGTGCTGTAACTAGGGTACAGTCCTACTGGGAACCCACTAAGCAACTATGCAGATCATATCTCAGACGTGTCTTATCAAGGGGTCAGAAGCTGAGGTATTTATTCACCAACTCTTTCCCCTTATTAATTGAAGGTTGCTTCTGGTCATGGACTCCCTGGAATTTCTGCCCAGCCTCTCATACATCAAGCACAGTTCTACAACCAGAGAACACCCTGGGCAGTAAGTCACAGGTACTGTGGTAAGAAACTGGTTGTGTGGAAGTCCTAGCCAGAGCAATCTGACAAGAGAAAGAAATAAAAGATACCCATATTGAAAAAGAGGAAGTCATATTATCTCTGCCAATGATATGATCGTATACCTAGACAGCCTGAAAGACTCTTCAAAAAGACTCCTAGATCTGATAAATGAATTCAGTAAAGTCTCAGGTTACAAAATCAATGCACACAGATTAGTAGCACTGCTATACACCAACAATGACCAAACTGAGAATCAAATAAAAAACCCAATCCCTTTTACAATAGCTACAAAAAAATCTTCCACATATAATTAACCAAGAAGATCAAAGATCTGTACAAAGAGAACTACAAAACACTGCTGAAGGAAGTCAAAGATGGCACAAACAAATTGAAAATACATCCCATGCTGAAGGATGGAAGAATTAATATTGTGAAAACAACAGTAACACCCAAAGCAATCTACAGATTCAGTGCAATTACTATCAAAAGACCAACATCATTTTTCACAGAATTAGTAAAAAGAATCCTAAAATTCATATGGAACTGAAAAAGAGCCCAAATAGCTGAAGCAATCTAAATGAAAAAGAACAAATCTGGAGGCATCACATTACCTGACTTCAAAGAATAGTATGAGGCTATGGTAACCAAGACAATATGGCACTGGTATAAAATAGATACAGAGACCAATAGAATGGAATAGATAACCCATATTAAAGCCAAATACTTTCAACCAACTGATCTTCAACAAAGCGTACAAGAACATACAGTGGGGAAAGGACACTCTATTCAATAAACGGTGCTGGAAAGTTGGATAACCACATGTAGAAGAATGAAACTGGATCCCTACCTCTTATCGTATACAAAAATTAACTCAAGATGGATTAAAGACTTAAAGATAAAACCTGAAACCATAAAATTCTAGACGAAAACCTAGGAAAAACTCTTCTGGACATTGGCCCAGGCAAAGAATTTACGATGAAAATCCCAAAAGCAAATGCAACAAGAACAAAAATAAAAAATGGGACCTGATTAAACTAAAAAGCTTCAGCACAGCAAAATAAATAATCATCAGAGTAAGCAGACCACCTACAGAATGGGAAGAAATATTTGCAGTTTATTCATCTAAGGACTAATACCCAGCATCTACAAGGAACTGAAACAAATCAGCAAGAAAAAACAAATAATCCCATTAAAAAGTGGGCATATGATATGCATAGACATTATACTGCTCAACATCACTAGTCATCAAGGAAATGCAGATTAAAACCCCAATGAGATACCCCCTACCCTAGCCAGAATGTCCATTATTAAAAAGTCGAAAAACAATAGATGTCATAAGTCTACTTTTGTGGGCTTTGCTTCCAATGACAATTTAATTTTCAGAGCCTTTGTTGTGCAGTTTGGCCTGCGGGGTGTGTCTAGTGCCACTGGGGCTCCCACTGATCCCTGGATGCTGCCTATCAGGCAGAAGGCGGTTTCCCAGATCTCAACCACCTGGAGCCTCTAGTGGGAGAAAGGAAGTCTCTGGCTTACAAAAACAAAGATTGCTTTCTGGGCTGGGAACTTGTAGTGGGATACACCTGCCAGGGCCACCCAGTCACCAGGAGGAGGAAGGGAGTCTCCAGCTCATGGGGACGAAGAGACTTCTGGGGCTGGGCCACCTCTTGCAATGAGATCACTCTTATCTGAGATGCCTGGCTGCCCAAGTGTCTCTTGGAAGGGGAGGCTTAGGAAGTCTTAGGCCCAGTGGGGAAGGAGAGCGCTATTCTTGGCTGCTTATTGTTATCAGGGATCCTCATCCATGGGGTGAGGGACTTAAGCTGCTCTGCTTCCATGTTGTTCCTTCAGTGGTGGGGTCCCCAACCCATCAGCTTCTGTCTTTCCACTGTTTAGAGTTCTCCTTTGGTTGGCCATTTCAGAGTTTATCTTTGAGGCATTTCCAGAGTTTATAGTTGTACTTACTGGGGAGAAGCAGGGAGAAATGACTGTACACCATCTCATCTCTGTCTTGTTTTGTTGGCACAAGAACCCAAAATAGCCATGTGGCAGTTCCAACTTCCAACTTAATGGGCCCACTGTTGAGTGCCCTGGTATAGGTCTTCTTCTCTCAAGGAATAAAACCTAGACCAACAGAGCCCAACCTTGTGAAGAGTAGAATGGAAAATTCTGCATGTGTGTTTTCAGGTATACGAATGAGAGGGACCACTGCCACTGCCACCCCTTGACTCCTGAATCTGTTTACCATGGCTCTGGGAGGTGTGGTATACATAACAGTTGCTGGTTTCAAGCATATATCACACCCCAGAGGGCAGTGCCCTAGCTGCTCATGGTCTCCCAGCTGGTGCCATGATGGAGTCTTCAGGAGGTCATGCTACCAGGGCAGGTGCTTCTGGGTGGTGGGGTACATGGCAAGGCAATGAAGTCCGTGGTTATGAGCCCATTGCTGTGCTTCTCTTACTCTCAAACAAATTCCTTTGTTGGAAGAAATGAGAGATACCATGATGGTGAATAAGGTATTTTACAAGTCCATAAATGGGGCAGTTGGCAGGAGCACCATGAGCAGGGAATGCAAATTCATGTGCAGGACTTACATCTCTTCTAATGAGGACAAGTATCTGCCTCCTCTGTGATGAAAGGGATCCAATGGACTCTACCCGCCACAAGGGAGCTAATTAATTCCTCAGGAAATGGTGGATACTGAAGAATGAGTGTTGGCCTCTGCTGTTGGCAGGCACTTAGTGGTACCAGTAACCACAGCACCCACAGTGGAGAAGTCCAAGTTACTGAGTCCAGGTGAATCCTCTGTATCTGCCACCATGTTTTCTTCCTTCCGTCTCTCCTCTAATCTCCTCCTCTTTCCTCATTGTTTCCTTTTTCCTCTTTTTTGTTTTCTTCTTTCCCTTGACTAAATGTGATTGTTTTCCTTATATAATAACTAAAATGAATTGCTATCTCATGTCTTTGTACCACTTAATGATCTAGATCTTCGTTTTGCTTAATTAAGGTTAACATGAGTTGATTCAGGTTTTTTCCATTCAATTCATAATTTTTTTCTCCATTCAGCATTTTAAGTATCTCCCTTTACTTTCTGGCTGGTATCCACTTGGGGAGTTATGAAACATAGAGGCATTGTGATTCAGCGAATCTGGCAATGGGTCCTTCCTACTCTGACTTTGCTGAACTTGCATTATCCCATCACCCATAAATGTCTTTATCTCCTCACACTGGGACCCTTTGAATCTTCTGCATTCCCATCTAGTTTTCTGTTAGGGTCTTCACACAGACCTCTGCTATTACTTCTCCTTGAGGTACTTTTCAAAGCATCTTCAAGGCCAATAATATTTTCTCTTTGCTAGCATTTTCATGTCTCCTCCTTGGGGACATAGGAAATATCTGACTGTGCTGCCTCACCTTCTGCAGACTTTGGGAAACTTCGTGAAACCATCAGAGCTCCCTGGCCACACTGTTATCCCTGGTCACTTCTGCTCCACTATGAGTGGCTTGATTTTTCAGCTCCCTCATTTTCCTTTCAGCTTTGTCCCTTCTTCTACGTAGTCCAGAGAGTGAATTTTTTCATTTTGGAAGAGAACACATTTTTCTTCATTTTCATTTTGTTTTTTGGTTTTAAGAACAAAACCTTGCAGATAGAACCACAGCATCTGTGCCTTCCTCGCTGGTCTTCTTTCCCACTCCCTCTCCAAAAGGAAGCATTATCCTCTAGTTGATTTATACTTTTCCTTATGGAAATTTTTATACTTTTAAGACATATATTTATCTACAATAAATTCTATCTACTGTGTTGCCTGTTCTATTGTGGTATTGCATCACAATGCACATAGGATTTTTCTATCAGCTTTATTCATTTAACATTATGGTTTTAAGATTATACATGTAGCTCTAATTCATTAACTTTACCTACTGCTCTGTATGAATACTTTACAATTTATCAATTCTTTCATTGATATGGACATTTACACTGTGTCAAATTTTTTCTTTTTGCAAGCATAAACTCTCCTTGTGCATGACCCCTTATGCAGAGGTGTGAGTTTTTCAAGGCATATACCTTTAATTAGAACTGCAGGAATTCTAGGACACAGGCTATCAACACCTTCAACTCTATGAAATATTGAAAGATTGCTTTGCAAAGTGTCGTAGCAATTTACATTTTCACCAGCAATGATTAAAGACCACCAAGCTCCAGGATCCTTGTCAGTATTAATACAGTCATGTTGTTTTGTTTTGTTTTACATATTTGTCAATCCAAGGAATGGTATCTCATTTTTGTTTAAATTTGTGTTTCCCTGGTTAATAAGAAAGTTGAAAACTTCCCATATGTTTATTGGCTATTTGAATATCTTTTGGGAACTGCCTTTTTATATCATTTGCTTACTTTTCGCTTGGGTTTTGGATCTTTTTGTTATTTGTGCAAGTACTACCTGAAATTTTCGGTAGTAATTCTTAATAACAATGTACAAATATCTTCTAACAGTCAGTGGCCTTATTTTTTTTCTGCCTTATTTTTTCTACTTTATTTGTGATGTTGTTTGTTATACAGGTGGGCTGATCATTAAGCTCTCATCTCTCGGCTTCAAACTCACTTCACCAGCAACAGGAGATTTCACATTTAACGTAACAAAAATGCCATTATTTTCCTGTGAGGCTTATATTTCTGTGACTTGTTTTTTTTAAATTTCCTATCCCAGTGTCATATTTTCTTACATTTTCTTTAAAAACTTTAAAGTTTTGTCCTTCACATTTAGTCCTTTTTTGAGCTCACCTAGAAATTATTTTTTGATATAGCATTAGGTAAGGATCTATTTTTTTCCCACATGCATTATCTATATCTTCAGCATTATTTATTGGATAACCTGCCTTTCCTTTATTGATGTGTAATATCATCCCTGTCATGTTTCCTTTCCATGTATGTATAGTCTATTTCTGGGGCTCTCTGTTTTGTCCCTTTGGTTATTCTTTGTGTCATTAGACAAATATTATAGCATCTTATTACTGTAGCTTTATAATGAACTTTGACATATAGTAGGGTAAGTCCCCCCTCCTTAGTCTTCTTCAGAATTATCTTGAGCCTCCTTAGCCCTTTACTTTTCCATATTAATTTTAAGATCAACTTATCTCAAATTCAAACATAAAAAGAAATGCTTTGAGAGTTTAATTAAATTTATGCTGCATTTATATTTCCCAGGGGACAAATGACATCTTTACAATATTATATTTTTCTATGCATGATCACAGTACATTTTCCCATTTTTTTCAACCTTTTCCTCCTATGTCTTTCAATAATATTTTGAATTTTGTTTATTAAAAATCTTGTTCATCTTTTTTGTTTTACTTCTAAATAGTTTTGTTGTTGTTGTTTGTCCAACTCAATTAGTATCTTTTAAAAATTATATTTTGTAATTCTTTGTTGTTGTATGTATAGAAGAAGCACTGCTGGGTTTTTTGTTTTGGATTATTATTATTATTATTTTTAGCTTATCTCCTGCAATCTGAGAAAAAGCATCAGTCTTCCCTGTTTACCTAAAGATTTCTTAGGTTTTCCAGGTGGACTGTGACTCTTCTGCTTTGAAAGCCCTTCAGTGGCTCCCCATTTCACCCAGAGAGAAAGCCAAAATCCCTACCACGGCCTGTGGTCTTTCCCTTCCCCGATCTCTCTGACCCTCTCTCTTGCTTCCCTGCCCCTCCCTTTCTGCACTTTAGCCACACTATTTACTATTCTTTGAAACACACCATGATTGTGCCTGCCTAAGGCCTTTGTACTGACTGCTTCCTGTGCCTGAAATGCTCTTCCCCAGATTCCCACGTGGCCAATTCCCTCAGCCTCTTCAAATTTTCAATTAAACATCACTTTCTCAATGAGGTCTAATCCTGGCCACTGTATTTAAAATTTTAATCCCACCCTACTCTACCCTGGACACTCTTTATCCTTTTATTCTCTCATAGTTTTATCATCATCTAAGACATGACATCATTTATCCATTTATTATGTTTGCTGTCTCCCCCAAAACTTCATTAGAATACAGACTCTACAAGGTGAGAGAATTTTATCTGTTTGGCTCACTGACATATCCCAAGTACCCAAAAGAGGACCTAGCACATGTTATGGGCTAAATAAATTTTAAATAAATGGATAGATATAGCATATTAAAAGAAAGAAGATGCTTTGCAGTAAAGAAATCTGTTTGTTTTTGTTTAACTCAGCATTTCATGGACTTATTTAACTATGGAACACTTTTTATTTTTTGCCTGACACCCACTATCATCCCATGGACATTTTAAATATTTTGCTATAACATCTTCAGTCCAGTGGACAATCATTTTATGGGGCCTAATATTTGGAGTAAAACAAGAGCTTCGTGGCACTCCTGGAACACCCAGAGCTGAAAAATTCAGCTTGCTCAGTGAGGTCACACAGTGAACCCAGACGTTAGTTTCCTCACCTGAGAAATGGGATCTTACGAATCAAATGCCCTTGATTAGAGTCTTATGACATGGGGTGTTTTAGGTAAATCAGAGTAAGTGGATCTCATACAACTTTCAGAAAGTTAGATAGTAGACTCAACTGTAGAGCCACACTGACCATAAGGAAACATGCTTTAATAACTTAGAAAGCACAATGGGATCTCACAGTGCCTCATAATGTGGTGACTGGTGCTTAGATGTCACTGGGATACCTGAGAAGGCCAACACTTGGATCACATGAAAGCTGGATGTCAGGAGATGTCAGTAAAACCAAAGGTGTCCTTCGCAGAGCCTCAAATGTCATTCAGGATGCAGTTATTCCTAGTTCATTGGCTAAACCCACTTGCGGCAGGTTGAGATTCCAGGAGACTCTGAAACTCTGAAATTTGTATGCTGGTGGTATATTGAGGTGTCTCATGGGAGCAACATCTGTGAAGGGTGAGGGAAGTAGAATTGAGCAGAGGGAGAACTTGAACTGCAATGTTGTTGCAAACTCAGCTGGTCTCACAGGGAACTCGCAACTGTGATGATCCTGTAGAGATATCTAACACTGAGGAAGAGGGCTGAGCCTTTGTATCCCCATATTAACAAGGAGCTGGGGGAATAAAACCACTGGCCTCACTCTCTTCCCATCCCCTGATATCCTACTAGTGCTTCTCATTGGCCAAATTTCTTGCTAAGCTGCCCCTTTCCCAGTCCTCTGATTAGAGAGAAGCTTTTGTGGGTACTTTTTCCCTCCGTTGGTGTTTCTGGCTTGTTAGCTTCTTCAGCTCCAAGTCTTAGATATATAAGGCAAAAAGGAAGCTCAGAGAACTCACTGCCATGTTGTTCCTTAAGTCCTGAGGTCCCTATTTGGTCTGTATTCTTCTCTCTACTTTTCAGAGCATTTTCATGTTCATTTTATATGTAATATCCAGGGAATTTAGTTGTACTTAGCAGAAAGAATAGGGAGAAGTACACTTACTTCTACTTCATACTCCTGGAAATCCCTGATCACTTTTTTTTTTTTTTTTTTTTTGAGAGAAAGTCTTGCTCTGTTGCCCAGGTTGGAGTGCAGTGGCATGATCTCGGCTCATTGCAACCTCACCTCCTGGGTTCCAGCAATTCTCCTGCCTCAGCCTCCCAAGTAACTGGGATTATAGGCACACACCACTGCACCTGGCTAATTTTTGTATCTTCAGTAGAGATGGGGTTTCACGATGTTGACCAGGTGGTCTCGAACTCTTAACCTCAAGTGATCTGCCTGCCATGTACTCAGTCTTTTTTTTTTTTTTTTTTTTTTTTTTTTACAGTCTCCTTCTGTCACCCAGGCTGGAGTGCAGTGGCATGATCTTGGCCCACTGCAACCTCTGCCTCCCAGGTTCAAGTGCTTCTCCTGCCTCAGCCTCCTGAGTAGCTGGGATTACAGGTGTGTGCCATCACACCCAGCCAATTTTTGTATTTTTAGTAGAGACAGTGTTTTGCCATATTGGCCAGGCTGGTCTCAGGTGACCTGCCCTGGCCTGGCCTCAGGTGTTCTGCCTGCCTCGGTCTTCCAAAGTGCTGGGATTACAGGCATGAGCCACTGCACCCAGCCCACATTTTAAAATTAATATAAAAGAAGTATTTTCAGAAAGATGATATGACTTATTACAGTGGTTTATAATTGATAAAATGGATGCTGGCCTTCTCTATGGAAAAGTTCTGAGCTTATGTGACTTGATACTTTAAAGACTTGGCTTTCCCACAGATCTCTTGACTCTCTTGCAGAATAGGTGCATATAACTTTTGATTCCTTACTATAAGGTGGCCCATTAATTACGGATATCGGTTACCAATAATTCAGTAAGCCTCCAATGAGAACAGCTGTAAAATTCAAAGTGGTCTCTTTTTATATGTTTTTAAACTCAAGCACATTTTCATCCACAGGCCAGGACTACGTCTATAATAAAATGCAAACAAGTTTAGTTAGAAAAAATAATTTGTCAACCTAAAAAAGAGGCTTAGAGAGACAGACAGGATCTGTAGAACAAAAGATTTTAATTGCAAATTGCAAAGGGTTGCAACTGGGGATATATGTGCTATGAAAATTATAGGCCCACACAAGGAAATTCAGGACAAAAGGAAGTTTTTAAAGACAAAGAGAAGCCCATGCAAACTGCTTTGAAAGAAAGCTCATTGGTTACAGGCACTCATTGCAGGAGCTGCTGTTTAGTCCATCAGGGAAGAAAGCCATTGCTGTGCAACTGTCCTGGTCTAAGGGTACTATCTGAAATACTGTAGGCCAGAAGAAATTCCTGTGATGAGCTCTGCTTGCTCTGTTTACAAGGTAGAGCAAGCAGGGCAGGCATTTCAGGAAATCATGTCTGACAGCTTCTTCTTCATGACCCTCTCTGACTTCATTTTGGTTAGGGTTTTCATTTAAATGACTCTATTTTATCACTGTTAACTTCCACATGTTGTAGGAGTGACATCCATGAAAATGGTGGAATAAGGACATCTAAAACTCTCTCATCTATAAAAACCATGAGAAGGCCAGGAACGGTGGCTTACGCCTGTAATCCCAGCACTTTGGGAGGCCAAGGCAGGTGGATCACAAGGTCAGGAGATCAAGACCATCCTGGCTAACAGAGTGAAACCCCATCTCTACTAAAAATACAAAAAATTAGCCAGGTGTGGTGGCACGTGCCTGTAGTCCCAGCTACTTGGGAGCCTGAGGCAGAAGAATCACTTGAACCTGGGAGGCAGAGGTTGCAGTGAGCTGAGATTATACCACTACCCTCCAGTCTGGGTGACAGAGCAAGACTCTGTCTCAAAAAAAAAAAAAGAGAGAGAGAGAGAGAGAGAGAAACTGGCAAAAAATATTAGAATAAACTTTGTCAGAATTCTGGAAATTAACAAAAGATTTGTGGCAATACAGAAAGCATTTACTTAAGAAAAACGGCTGAATTTGCAAGAACAGTGAATTTGGTGATATTTAATTTGCTCCACATTAGTCCCCCCTTATCCTCACAGGACATGTTCCAAGACCCCCAGTGAATGTCTGAAGCTCAGATAGTCTCCAATCCTATATATACAATGTTTTTTCCCTACATATATGTGCCTATGATAAAGTTTAATTTATAAATTAGGCACAGTAAGAGATTAACCATAACTAATAATAAAATAGAACACATAACAATATACTGTAACAAATGTTATGCAAATGTGCTCTCTGTCTTTATCTCTTCTCTCTCTTTCTCTGTGTCTCTCAAAAGATCTTATTGTATTGTACTCACCTACTTTCAGACCATGGTTGACCTTGGAAAGTGAAACCGTGGATAAGCAGGGGACTCCTCCCATATCTAGTGGTGCAGTAGTCTTAAAAACTAGCGTCCTACAATCATGGTAAAAAACACTAGCAGCTAGGCAGCCACTGAAGGGAACAGAACAGAACAAAACAGGGTTAGAGTTCCTTCAGAGTTTAGTATCAGAGTATTGTCATTATTTGGTTTTTCTTTTTGTTCCCTGGAAGACATCACTTGCAAAGCTCTCTTTATTTCACCTGATTCAGAAGTCATTCAGTGGAATCCCCTTTTCTTTAGGGGCATTGATGGAAAAGATGAGAAGCAACTGTTAAACTATGCAGCTGCCTAATGGATAACAGTAGGACAAACAATAGGTTAACCAAAAACATAAAAGGAAAATTGAGGAAAGAAATGTTCACATAGAGGACTTGAAAAGCTCTGACCTATTCCTGGAAATCTAGAGGCTGTGCTCTAAAGCTGCGCGCATGGCCAGGGCTGTGCACACGTTAGGGGAAGACCTGTGAAAGCCCTAAGCTCTCACCTCTGTCTGACCTTGAGGCTCTGCATGAAGAAAGTGAAAGGTAAGGCAAAATTGTCAATTACCAATCTGAGTGTTGAAGAGGTACTCCACCCTTGGCAAAGTCTGGGAGACTACCAGTTCCACGCATTTGAGGAAATATCTTTCCAACCCATACCTAGCAATTAAACTAACAGAGCAGGGACACCAGTGGCCACACACAATAAAGAATTTAGACTAATGCAGAATTAGTTGAAAAAAGTCATAAACAACCAATAACAATGACAAATAGCAACAATAAAAAAAAAAAAAACCTGGGAGGGGAAATCTGATTTTCAGAGTTGCCAAATTGTATTATCTAAAATGTCCACATTTCAACAAAACATTGTAAGAAACAAAAAGTGTGACTTATACACTGGAAAAATGGGCAATCAGTAGAAACTGTCCCTAAGGAAGCCCAGGCATTGTACTTACTAGAAAATACTTAAATCAGTTATTTAAAATATGTTCTAAGAACTAGTTTGAGACAAGCCTGGGCAATATAACATGACTTTGTCTCTACCAAAAAATGTTAAAAATTAACTGGCGTGGTGGCACATGTCAGTAGTCCTAGCTACTTGGGAGGCTGAGGCAGGAGGATTCCTTGAGCCTGGGAGGTGGGGGGTTACAGTGAGATGAGATTGCACCACTGCACTCTAGTCTGGATGACAGAGTGAGATCTGTCTCAAAAATAAATAAATAAATAAATAATGTTCTAAGAACTAAAGGAAACCAGGCCTATAGAAATAAAGTGTGAGAATAATGTTTCAATAAAGAGAAAATATAAAGAAAAAGGTAGAAATTACAAAAACAAACCAAATAGAAATTCTGGATTTGAAAAGTACCATCACTGAACTGAAAAATTCATAAGAGGTTCCCAACAGCAGATTTGAACTGGCAGAAGTACATAAGCAACAAACTCAGAGATAGGCCCATTGATATTATTCAATCTGAGGAACAGAAAAAGGAACAAAGAAAAATGAACAGACTCTCAGAGACATGTGTGACACTCTGATGAACTGAATGTTTGTCACCCTCAAATTTTTATGTTGAAACCCTGCAACGCCCAAGTGATGGTGTTAGGAGGTAGGGCCTTTAGGAGGTAATTAGGATTAGATGAAGTCATAAGGGTGGAGCTGTCGTATTGCCCTTACAAGAGTTATGAGAGAGCCTTCTCTCTCTCTCTGCCCTTCTGCCATGTGAGCATATAATGAGTAGATGGTCGTCTATAAGCCAGGAAGTAGGCCCTCACCAGACATCAAATTTACTGGCAGCTTGATCTTGGACTTCCCAGACTCCAGAACTTTGAGAAAGAAATGTTTGTTGTTCAAGCCACCCAGTCTATGGTTTTTTTTGTTATAGTAGCTCAAATGGACCAAGACAGACACACCATCAAGTGTATCAACATACATATAATGGGAGTCACAGCCACAGAGAAGGAAAAAAAGGGGCATAAGAATCTTTCAAGGAATGATAGCTGAAAACTTCCCAAATTTGATTAAAACTACACATCCAAGAATCTCAACAAATTCCAAGTAAGGTAAACTCAAAAACATCCACACCTATATACATCATACTCAAACTATCAAAAGCCAAAGATAAAGACAGAATAACTACCCAGAAAGTGAAAAAACAACCCACAGAATGAAAGTTTTGCAAATTATGTGTCTGATAAGGGTTGTGTATCCAGAATATTTAAAGAATTCTTACAATTGAATGACAAAAAGACAAATGGCAAAGGAGTTGTATACATATCTAAAGAAGATATGCATATAGCCAATAAGCACACAAAAAGGTGCTTGACATCATTAGTCATTGGGGAAATGCAAATCAAACCACGAGATACCACTTCATACCTACTTGCATGACTATAATAAAAAGGATAGAAAATAACAAGTTTTGGAGAGGATGTGGAGAAATTATATTTTATATATCATATGCATTAGAATATTATATATTATATGTATCATCACATATATTTTAATTACATATTATATATCACACATTATATCTTCATTTTATATATCAACAAAAAAATGAAAAAAAAAAGGCTGGACACAGTGGCTCACGCCTGTAATCCCAACACTTTGGGAGGCCGAGGTGGGCGGATCACAAGGTCAGAAGGTTGAGACCATCCTGGCCAACATGGTAAAACCCCATCTCTACTAAAAATACAAAAATTAGCTGGGCGTGGTGGCACGTGCCTATAATCCCAGCTACTTGGGAGGCTGAGGCAGGAGAATTGCTTGAACCCGGGAGGCGGAGGCTGCAGTGAGCCAAGATCATGCCAGTGCACTCCAGCCTGGCGACACAGCTAGACTCAATCTCGAAAAAAAATACTGTAGTTGCCAATAGAACGATAAACATACCTGCAATATAAACTTAAGCAAAAGGAGAAAGGCCTAAATCTGCAAGTTCACTGCGAATGTTGCAGTGTATGTGGTGATTAAAAGACAGCAATAGTCTTATGCTGGAGAAATTAAAGATTTTTCTGAGGTATTACTTTTTAAATAGGTGAAAATTGAAAAAGGAAATATAAGCACTGCTCTAATTAGTTATTTTGACTTTCCTTGAATATTGCCACATCATGGCATAGATGCATGATAGTCTTGTACGTATCTAATATTCAGTGGGATTAATAGCCGACATTACCTAATTATTAGCTAAGTTTGAATATCCAATATTAACTTATCAAATTGTCAGAAAACAAAAACAAAATTGTGAAGTAAATCACTCGACTTGAAAATGGTGTATTTTTAAAATTTTGATTACCCAGCACATCAGACATTTTCTTTCATATTGGACATCAGTCTTGTAATAAGCCTGAACTACAATGGATACACACACACCGAGAAAACAGAAGGAGAAAAGAAAGAGATGGAAAAAGAGTGTAAGTGGGGAAGGCGGGAATAACTAAGAAAAGCTTGATACAATGTGCAGGAGCTACTTATGTGCTTGGTGAGAGTTAAATTCTGAGTAAGGGCTGTGATGAGAACCTGCCCATGGCTCTCTGTGGTTTGGCCTAGAGTTTTGATGCCAGGATGATGAACAGCTCTCAAATCCTACATAAAATGCAACTGCTTTTCATTCATTTTGGAGCAAAAATCATTTGCTTCCTCCCTTCTAGAACTGTGTAGCCCAGATTTCCTTTCATTATAAAAATTTTCAAATATTCTTAAAAGCACAATAATGCAATAGGCCTCTATCTACCCAATTTCAGTTATCAACATGTTGTCAGTCTCATTTCATCTACCCATCCTTTTGTATATTTGTTTTACGATGGGGCAATTTAGTGCAAATTCTAACATCATGGTATTTCTCCCCAAATTACTTCAGTATGCATTTCTAGCTGATAAAGACATTAAAAAATATGACCACCACGCCATTATCGCACCTAAAAAAATTAATAAAAAATTCTTCATATAAATGTTCAATAAGAGTGTAGTCAATATTTTGGCCAACAATGCCTCAGAGTTGGTGCTTTACACTTCACATTGCATCACATGAGTAGGCACATAATGCTTGGTTATTCCACTTTTAGTAGTGCCGAGATGGAACAGTGGATCCAGGTGTTATCACCCTGATTTATTCTTATAAAGTTCTCCATCAGCATTTCACCCAGTGGTTTCAGCATCCATTGAGGATTTTTGCCTAAAATTACTCTAAAATATTTACTAATTGTATCCTTCCATCTGCCTTTATTAGTTGGAATTGTCCACACAGAACTTGCATCACCTATTTGGTTACACTGAAAAGTAGTTCATGCAGGAGGGACAGGAAGAATGCTTGAATCTTTCCCTTTCTTTGTCAGGATCCCTAGTAACATTGAAGATTGACCAGTAAATGTCTATTTTTTAAAAGTATCATTATAAACATGGATTTTGATTCAGTCAATGGCAATTTCAGTCTACTGCATTAATTTTTTATGCTTAAATTGTTTCATTTTTAGCCAGTGGGAGACCCTTCAAGTTGACCCCTGGGTGCCTTTGATATGACCCACTAAAATGGACAGTTGCCTCCTTTTGTGGCACAGCCAGGACCATCTTGTACATTTCCTGCCCTGGGTGTGAAATCAGCCATTCCTCAGGGAACCCTGATTTCTTTTAGTGGGAAATGATATTTAGAGACCACAATTCAGGCATAAAGGTCACTCATTGTTCCTAGGTCCTTTCAGCAAACAGATCTAAGATACACACGTCTTTCTAGAAACAAAGAAATAACGAGGTACTGATATGTCCTATTTATTCATGAGACTACAGGGTTTTCCCATTATTTGTTTGGTTGTACAGTATCTTTTTTTCTTATAGCCTGCCAGCTTTTTCTGCCTTCCTGAATTTGGTTGGATAGGCTCAAGACCTAACCCCACAGTGGCTTCAGATCCATCCTTTAGTCCCCTCCCCACTTTTCCGTCCGAGCACCTCCCAGCTCTGAAATGTAATGAAATGTCTGATAGTTTCCTCATTAGCACTAACGTAGTGGAAATGAAATGAACTTGAGGGCATGTGCTGAAAATCTTCCTATTCCAGGCCAGCCCAAGGTCGTGTGAGCCACTGGATCCCATAACACTAACATTTCCATACAAACACCTCACAGCTTTCCCAGGAAATTACTCCTGGCAGAAATGCCTCCCCAGCGAAATCACAAGCAAAAGTAATTAAATGAGCTTGATAGTCAAGAGCATATCGCCAGAGAGCCCATCTCCGATAGTCCTCTGAGACAAAGCTGAGTGTTTTTCCATTCTTTCTTTCTTAAAAAAATTGGAGTCAGGTTGAATTATGTTCCATAGCAACTTCTGCCAATGAAGTTGTCATGGTTACAGGTGAACTGGAAAGTGAGCAGTGACAAGCTGGACTTGGAGTCCCTGAGCTACATGTCTTAAAGATACATCCATTTGTCCTCTGGTCCTGGCCAGAAAAGTAATGAGAATTAACAGCATTTCCCAGCAAGGTGTAACCTGTGGACAGATGCCGACCAGGGGAAGACAGAGCCATGGGCCTCTTCAAATAAATATTCTCCTCCAGAACCCAGGGTCACGTTATTCCCCCATGCCTTCATCTGCTCACACATGGGGGATGGGGCTGAATCACTATGTGCTTGCAGCTTCCCAAATGCAGAAACAGTGAGCCACACCCAGGAATTCTCCTTAGATTAAAAATGGAGAAATAATATCTCCCTCTCATCTATGGTAGTGCTGTCCAATAGAAATAGAATGCGAACCACAAATGCAAACCATGTATGTGATTTTACATTTTCTTTTTTTTTTTTTTTGAGACGAGTCTGGCTCTGTCGCCCAGGCTGGAGTGCAGTGGCTCGCGATCTCTGCTCACTGCAAGCTCCGCCTCCCGGGTTCACGCCATTCCCCTGCCTCAGCCTCCCGAGTTGCTGGGACTACAGGCGCCCGCCACCACGCCCGGCGAATTTTTTTTTTTTTTTTTTTTTTTTTTGTATTTTAGTAGAGACGGGGTTTCACCGTGTTAGCCAGGATGGTTTCGATCTCCTGACCTCGTGATCTGCCTGTCTCTGTCTCCCAAAGTGCTGGGATTACAGGCGTGAGCCAGTGATTTTACATTTTCTAATAGCCGCATTTTAAAAGGTTAAAAGAAACAGGTGAAATTTTAATGATTTATGTTTAACCCAATATATCCAAAATGCCATTTCAATATGTAATTAATATTAAAATGAGAAATTTTACAGTCTTTTTTCATACAAAATTTTTGAACTTTGGTGTATACTTTACATTTATGGCACTTCTCAATTCATTATAAACTCTCATTGGAAATACTTGACCTATACTGAGATCTCATAAATCTTACAGTTGAGAAAGTTGATTCACATACTAAAGTTAATCCAAACATACTTAAGGGTTTTAAAATAACAAACTGAGTATGTTCTAAATATTAAATTTAAATGAATTAAACTGAAATAAAATTTAAAATCTAACTCCTCCATCTCACTAGCCACATTTCAAGGGCAAAACAGCCACATGTGGCTGATGACTACTATATTGGACAGCATGAGTCTAAGGCTTTGCTACTCAAAGTGTGGTCCCAGATCAGCAGCATCAGTATCATGTGGGAGCTTATTGGAAATGTGTTCTTGGGCTCTACCTCTGACCTGCTGATTTAGAATCTGCATTTTAACATGATCCCCAGATGATCCTCATGCACATTACAGTTTAAGAAGCTCTGCTTTAAGGGAAAAAAATCTGAAACTCTTAATGTGGCTTTTAAGGCCCTTGATGAGCTGACCATTGCCCCAATTTCCACTCTAATCTCTCATACTCCAAATCCATATTCTATCTCTTCTTCCACAGTTCGATATCTCTGTTCCTGCTGTCCTCCACTTACCTGGAAGGCTCTGTTTCTTTTTTTCCCATGGACTCTCACCTTCCTTCCAGACCCATTCAGATGTCACTTTCTCTGAAACTTTTTCTGATCCTTGCATTCTGGCAGTGTTAAACATCATTTCTCTGCATTTTGTATCACTCTGTACCTTTGCTACAGAGTCCTGTTTTTGCAGCCTGGCTTTAGCACCTATTTACTGTGAAGTCTTGGGAAAGTTACTCAACACTCTGAGTTTCACTTTTTCATTTGGGGAAATGGAAATTATAATACTTCCTTCATGTACTTGCAGGGACTATAGATGCAATAATATTTCCATGTAAAGGTATCAATAGTTTCTAAGCCATGGGGCATCTTTGGCCACTTATCATTTATGTAACATCTTGGACAGTCACTTAAGCCCGTCAGGCCTCAGTTTCCTCATCTGCAAATATAAGAATGTGACTAAGAATTAGGATTTGAGCTGGGTGCGGTGGCTCAAGCCTGTAATCCCAGCACTTTGGGAGGCCGAGATGGGTGGATCACGAGGTCAGGAGATCGAGACCATCCTGGCTAACACGGTGAAACCCCGTTTCTACTAAAAAATACAAAAAACTAGCCGGGCAAGGTGGCGGGTGCCTGTAGTCCCAGCTACTCAGGAGGCTGAGGCAGGAGAATGGCGTAAACCCGGGAGGCGGAGCTTGCAGTGAGCTGAGATCCAGCCACTGCACTCCAGCCTGGGCGACAGAGCAAGAATCCATCTCAAAAAAAAAAAAAAAAAAAAAAAAAAAAAAAAAAAATTAGGATTTGAATGTCTATTCCTCCAAAACTCATGTTGAAATTTAATTGCTACTATGGCAGTATTGGTGAGTGGGACTTTTTGTTTTTGTTTTTTTGAGATGGAGTCTCACTCTGTTGCCAGGCTGGAGTGCAGTGGCACAATCTCAGCTCACTACAACCTCCAATTCCTGGGTTCAAGTGATTCTCCTGCCTCAACCTCCTGAGTAGCTGGGATTACAGGTGCCCGCCACCACGCCCAGCTGATTTTCGTATTTTTAGTAGAGACAGAGTTTCACCATGTTAGCCAGGCTGGTCTAGAACTCCTGACCTTGTGATCCGCCTGCCTCGGCCTCCCAAAGTGCTGGGATTACAAGAGTGAGCCACCGCGCCCGCCCAAGTGAGTGGGACTTTTAAGAGGTGTTTAGGTCATGGTATTAATTAATGTCATTATTGCAGGAGAGGGTTCACCCGCTCATGCTCTCGTTCTCTCTGTCTTTTTGCTCTTCCGTCATTTGATGCCTTCTGCCATGGTATAGCACAGCAAGAAAACCCTCACTAGATGCCAGCACCTTGATCTTGGAAGTCCCAACCACCAGAGCTGTGAGCCACACCTTTCCTATTCTTTATAAATTACCCAGTCTGTGGCATTCTGTTATAGTTGCACAAAATAGACTAAGACACTGGAGCTCTAATATTATGTTTCTGAATTACATTGTTCAGTGTGAAATTTCCTTAAAGACATTAAATGATGCTGAAATTTTTGTTCCTTTCAGCTCATGTGAGCACAGTCTTGAATTTCCCAGAGTTTGCTTTTCACCCATCTCTTTGGCTCTTCTCTAAGCCCTTCACCTAGTTTTAATTGGTTGGATCTGCTTGTGGTTTCATTGACCGGTTAGAACATTAGTCTGTAACACCTATCCCCAAGAGCATAGTTGGGATGAGCAATCTTGGTGAGAAGCCATACTCTATGCATTTTACATAGTCTGAAACCATTCTTATTCATTCTTAGTGCATATTTGACATGTCCAATCCAATGGATATTGAAGAAGAAACATCCAAAACACAAACTAACACACTTAAATTATGATTGAAAACATATGCACGTCCATCTGCTAGAGCAGAAGAATGCAGGAATCTATGCATGTATGATGGCATCAAGTGCTCAAATTAGGCCAAGAGGTGGTTTGCTGTGATTGTTCATGAGGCCCATGGGCTAGTGAGGTCCTTTGGTGGATTCCATCACCACTGCCTTCTTCAGGGGTTTCTCCCTCCAGCCCCAACTGTCATGCGCATGTTGTTGCCCAGCAGCTGCCATGTTTTGATATGATCCTGACCCTGCCTACTTGAAGCAGTTGCTTGCTCCTGGAGAGGCACTTAATCTCTTCCTTGGGACTTTTTAGGAATTGGGAAATAGAGTAAGCTCCTCTTTGTGGTCCTGGCATTTCCAATAAAAATGTTAAGAATTATGGTTTCTACCATATGGTAGAAGCTGATCTATGGTGAAGGGAAGAAAATGAAGCCAATATGTAGACAGAACTTGAAACAAAAGATGGAGCACACCCATATGGCCTCACTCCTGCTCTTTCAGGATTTCATGAGCAAATAAATTCCATTTCTATCTATGGTATTTCCAATTGGATTTCATTTACTTACAACCCATAAACTCCGAATTCTTCTTACACTTGAGGTCCTGGTGGGGTTGGCTGGTTAGCCTTCTGCCAGTGCTACAGATACTGGGAGTGCTGACCAGGCAGTCCAGGGGAGGATGCTCTAGACCTAGATCATGACCTGGCATCCCAATGGCAGCAGCATCCCTATCATGCAGGTGTTACTTCAAACCATTAGAACACAAAGCTCGTAAGCATCCAGGTCACAAAAGTAGCTCGCCTTGTTCCAACTCATTCTAAGGCTGACTATGTGGGGAGAGAACATCAAGCCAGGGGACACTAGTGTCCAGGCCCCCAGTTACTACATTTGTCCATGTGAATTGAAATTCAGATCCATGGCTTGTGGGTATCAGCCTTCTGTGAGGATAATCAGTTTGAATCAATTCTCTCCAATTGATCATTTCTGGGGCAAGTGCACAACAGTTTCTGCACTGTTAAGTTTTTGTGGCACACTGAGTACTGACAGCTTCCCAGTACAGCAGCACCCTGAGGCCTTTTGCTGTTGCTCAGCCTTCTTCTCCTGGCACCCACAGCTCCCCCACATGTCTGACTTCAAAGTTCCTGCAAGCTCCTGAGCCTTGTTTGTTTATTGTTTTTAGAAGTTCATACAGTTTTGGGGTATTTTTTTTTTTTTTTTTTTTTTTTTTTTTTTTTTTGAGGTAGGGTCTGGCTCTGTCAAGGCTGGAACGCAGTGGTGCGATCTCAGCTCACTGCAACCTCTGCCTCCTGGGCTCAAGCAATCCTCCAACCTCAGCCTCACGAGTAGCTGAGACTACAGGCACATGCCACCAGGCCTGGGATTTTGTTCTTTTGTTTTGTTTGTAGAGACGGGGTTTCACCATGTTGTCCAGGATGCCTTGAACTCCTGAGCTCAAGCAATTCACCTGCCTACGCTTTCCAAAGTGCTGGGATTACAGGCATGAGCCCCTGCACCCAGCAGAAAAGCTCTTATAGTTTTCATATATCAAAAAGTAGGACTTCATGAAAGAATCTGATAATATTAACATTTTTAAACACAGAAAGAGAAAAATGTTTAGGTGAAGAAGTTATTTCCAACTCACAAACCTACATGATGTGTTAGGGCAACTCAAAATACTACAGCTCTGGAACGATTATGCAGACAATACAAGACACTAGGGGGTAATTTGATAAAGTATACAATGGAATTTTGTTTTTTTTTTAAATTCTCATCTCCTCCAAAATTCTTTTAGGTTGACCCCAGACAAGTAGAGGAGCTGAAGGTGAGGTTTAGAAGCTCTCTTGCTATTAGGAAGAAAGCAATGCAAGGGAAGGATGTGGAAAATGGATGAGAATTGTTAACAAGCAAACATTTCCCAGTATCTGTACTGTCCATGTGAATTAATTATAAACAAGAGCAGTGCGATAGCCTGTCTCTAAAATGGCCCCTATAGTCTCCCTGGCCTGGTAATTCACACTTTTGTGTAATCTCCTTCCATTGAGTGCATCCTGGACCTAGTGAATCACTTCTAACATGTAGAATATAGCAAAAGTTATAAGATATCGCTTCCCAAATTAGATTGCAAAACGACTGTGACTCTGTCTTGCTGGCCCTCTCTCACTGTCTCTCAAACCCTTTGCCCTGGAAAGCCAGCTGCCATCTTGTAAGCTGCTCTATGGAGAGGCCCATGAGGCAAGGAACTGATGTCTTTGGACAACAGCTGGAGGACCCGAGGCCTCCCATCAGCCACATGAGCGAGCATGGAAGCGAATCCTCACTGAGTCGAGCCTTCACATGTAACCAGTGGACCTTGGTCCAAACACCTTGATTACAGCCTTGTAGACACTCTGAGTCAGAGAAGCTGCATCCAGAGTACTGACCTATAGAAATTGTGAGATAATGAATGTTTGTTGTTTTAAGCTGATAAGTTTTGAAGTACTTTGTTATAATACAGATTACTAATACAAATGACAATGTGAGAGCCAAGAGAGATCCCACCTACTTCTCCAGCCTTATTGTTCACCACTTTTATCCTGTGCTCCAACCATAACAATTTAATTTTTTTTGTTTGTTTGTTTACCATTTCCTAACACTCTATTTGCTCTGGGTCATTGGTAGGTTTCTGCATACTCCATTCCTACTTCCTAATATACTAATCTTTACCACCATCCCCCCAACTTCTTTGTCTGTCTAATTCCTACTTCTTTTTCAACTCTTAGCTTAAACATCATTTCCTTTGGGAACCCCTCCCTGAGCCTCCAGGTCTGGGTTAGTGCCCGTGATAGTGCCCCCATCACATCCTGTGTTGTATTAATGTTTACTCAAAAAATGGGCTGTCCAGCAACCCTAAAAGGCAGTGATTGCCACCATAGCAGAGATTGTGTCTGTCTTGCTTATCACTGCCTTGTGTCTCCTGAAGCAGGCACAGAGCCTGGCATATAATAAACAATCAACAAATATTTGGTGAACATTGTTGAGAACTAGGAAAAGAGGATTGTAAGGAAGGAAGATGGACTGCAAGCTAGAGTGATTAACCCCCACAAAAGTAATCAAAGCAACAACAAAGGAGACCCAAGCTTGGGATATTTCTGAAAGTAGAGCTCATGGGATAGGAGTTAGGTGGCTTAGCTGTGTGTAGGGCAGTTGAAACTGTTCTCTGAGGTTCACGTGTAAAAGCGGGGTGCTTTCCACAGATGCCCAGAAGTGAATTTAGGTGGGGTGTTGTGATCAAATCTAGGGGTGGGAAAGGAGGGAGGCTGTATGGAAGAACAAGTCGGGGTTGGGGGACTTTAATTGGATGTTCACACCAGAAGTACCTGTCTTGTCACAATGTTAAAACACTTCCAAATCTTCTGGTTATGATACTCTCACAAGGCAGAGGCATTTGGAAAACGTGCAAAGCATTTCTGGGATCTTAAAATGTGTCATTTGTCAGCCTTACCATCCAAGTCCAGTTCCATCATCTATCTTGGACCTCAATTTTCTGGCCCATAAAATAAGAGGTTCATCTAAATCATTGCTAAAGTCCCTTTAACCTTTGTAAAATAAATAATTCCTCTATGATCTGAAAGAGTGAGCAATTGGCTCATGTTACTGGTATAAGTAGATTCTCCTTAATGGAATAAAATATAATAATCTCAAACAAAATAAAAACATGCACCATAGCAACAAAGAAAATTAAGGGCTTATTAAAAATAGAAAATGATAATTTTACAACATCTGCGTTCATCTCTAAGGCACTTAAAGAAAAGTAGTTTGGGCCAAGGCAGATGAGTCAGTTCCCTCATTCCAATCTATTTGTGATTCCCATGAGAATTGCTGTCCCTTTTTAAAGACTCCTTTTGCAAGACACTTGTGATCTAGGGGTAAATGAAAAAGGCAGGTTACAAAACAAAGCATACAGTATGACTTCTCTTGGCATGTTGATGTACTTACACAAAGAAAACCTTTTAGGTGGTGGTATACCAAAAGGCTAACTGCAGTGCTCTCTGGTTGGTTAAATTAAGGGCAATTTTAAATTATGTTGTTTTAGCTTCTGTGGCTTTTGCTTTTGCCCATTAGAAACATATTATTACTTCTTCAATAAGTCAAGCACAAAAGCTTTGTCAAAACTCCTTTTATGTCCAAACTTGCACATCCGGAGTAGTATAAGCCTTGCAGAAAGAAGACTGTGCCACAGACATCATTTTATCAACAGAGCTCCAGCAATCTGCAATGTGAGCAGGCTGGGCTCCCTGGGGCCTGCGTCCAGTCCACTCTATACCTACAAGCATGTCTCTGATGTACCCTTTGGAAAACAGAGGGATTATTTCCTCATGTTTTCAGAATTTTGTGCAGTAGAAACTTTGATCAGGAAAATGAGGCTTCTTCTAGCTTTTAATTATTATAGCATCCATAATTCTTTTTAAATAACATTTTCCAAGATTCAAACAAAATGCACTATAAGTTGATTGTAGACACTTTGGAGAATATTAAAAAGTAAAAGTAAAATAAAAATCACCTATAATCTTACCACTCACAGAAACATGTTTCATCCATTGAAACATGTTGGAATATGTTCTATTTTTTTTCTTTGCTCCCTCCCAAGCTTACATATGTGAATGTCTTGACGTGAACCAGTCACGTCCTATTTTTTCCATATAAAATTATATCTGAAGCATTCTTCCATACAGTTGTTTTTCAAAAGCATGGGTTTAAGTGGATTCATGAGATGCTGTCATATAGATGTGTCATAAGATACTCTCCTATTATTGGACAGTTGGGTTGAAGTCTTGCTTTCTTTCTTTTTTGGCTACTGTGAAAATACAGTTATTATATTTTCCTGGATTGATATTTTTGTCATGACAAAATGTACCTCTTTCTCCCAGCAATATACTCCTTGGCCCTTTAACTCACTTTATCTTCAGTTTCTATTTGGTTAATGCTTACAGTGTTTGTAGTGTTTTCAATCCTTGTGCTTTCTAGTAAGCGGCATATAATTGAATTTTATTGTCCTTGATCTAGTCCAACCTTGTTTGTCTTTTGATAGAATATTTAGTTCATTTATATATAAATGTGGTTGCTGATATCTTAGGGTTTAAATCTACAATATTATTATTTGCTTTACCTCTGCTGTGTTCCCTTTTTCTCTTTCCCTGTCTCTAATTTAATCATCTTTGCTGTTATTTCATTTTCTTTCCTGTTAAGGTTTGTCAGTTATCTATCTTTTTGGTGGTTACCCAAGAGATTTCAATATGTGTCCTTGACTTTTGAGAGCCCAATATAAATTAGTACTCTTATCATCTTCTTCAATTTTGTAAGGTTCTTAGATCATATAACTCAACTTACTCCTCTTTTTTGTATAATTGTTGTCATATATTTTAATTCCATATGTACTTTAAACCCCACAAGACACTATCATTAAAATGGTGTTCTACAGTCAATAATCCTTTATATTTATTCACATATTTACCTCTACATTTTTTCTTCATTCTTTTGTGAGTTTCCATACTTCCATCTGGGATCATATCCTTCTGCCTGAAAAACACCTTCACTATTGCTTTTATTACAGATCTGATAGTGGTAAATTATCTCAGTTATTGCTTGTCTGAAAATGTCTTTATTATCCCTCTATTTTTGAAGGCTATTTTTGCTTGGTATAGAATTCTATATTTGTAGTTATTTTCTTTCAGCATTTAAAAAAAACATTTAAATTTTTAAATTAACATTTAATTTAATCTGAATTTTATTTTTTATTTTTTATTTTTTTTAGAGACAGGGTCTCCTTCTGTCACCCAGGCTGGAGTGCAGTGGTGTGGTCACAGCTCTCTACAGCCTCAAACCCCTGGGCTCAAGTGATCCTCTTGCCTTAGACTTCCGAGTAGCTAGGACTACAGGTGTGCACCACTATGCCTGGCCAATTTTTTACATTTTTTGCAGGGAAGAGGTCTCATTTTGTTGCCTAGACCACTTAAAATTTTAACAACATTTAAAAAGTTTTTTTATTTTAAAAATGTTTAAATGTTTAAAGATGCATTTTTATTTCCATTATTTATTTTAAGAAGTCAATTGTCATCCTTACTATGACTTTTTAAAATGCAATGTGTCTCTCTTTTTTTCTGCCTTTTAAGATTTTTTTCTTTAGTTTTGTTTTATAGCAGTTTTACTATGATTTGCCTAAGTATGATTTTCTTTGTAGTTACCTTACTTGGATTTCACTGTGTTTCTTAATATTTTTAATCAAGTTTTATGTCTTTCATCAGTTTGGGAAAATATTTTGCTATTTTCTCTTCAAATATTACTTCTGTACCATTTCCTCTTTCCTTTACAGAGTTCTAATTATATGCTTATTAGATTTTATTTTTACTATCTCCCATTTGTCTCTTAAATCTTTTCTATATATTTTTTCTTTTTACTCTTCATGTGTCTATTAACTTAACTTCCATATTACTAATTCTCTCTTCAGATACATCATCTAATCAGCTATTAAACCTATCTAATGAGTTCTTAATTTTGTTTACTATATTTTCCAATTCTTGGATTTTTCTTTAAATACGTTTAAAAATATATTCCAATTCTCTGGCAAAAGTTTTCATTTTGTCATCTGCTTTCTTAAGCATATTAATAATAATTATTTGAACGACTATGTTTAGTAATTCTAATATCTGGATCAACTCTGGTTCTGTTTTTATTGTCTGATTTTTTTCTTTCTGCTGTCTCTTGATATCCTGGGAATTTTAGTTGAACGTGAAATATCATGTATTAAGTATTGTAGAAACCCTAAATGAGCTTTTAGCTTATGGCAGGCGGTTAGAGTTAGGACAGATCATGTTAATCCAGTTGCAGATTGAGGGTGAGTATCAGTTTTTTTGAGGTCTAATTTATTTTTAGCTAAACTTTACTCCCAGGGTGTAGATCTCTAGGGGTTCCATCTGAAAGCCTGAGTTATTTACCAGAGTCTCTCTTTTTCAGTGGGACTTCAACACCAATTTTTATCCCCCATCTCTCTGAGGCTGCAAAATCTGTTAATCTCTTCAACCTCTTAGCTGACACTATCTGCTCAGTTTCTCAAAGCCTACACTATTAGTGATTTTGTGATTCTGTATCACATAAAAGTCTCTTTTTGTTGCTTAGCATCTCTGGCTACACCAGTCATGAATCCACAGATCTTTTGTTTGTTTTTGTTTTTTTGAGGCAAGTCTTGCTGTATCACCCAGACTGGAGTGCAGCGGCACAGTCTTGGCTCACTGCAACCTCTGCCTCCTGGGTTCAAGCGATTCTTCTGCCTCTGCCCACCAAATAGCTGGGACTACAGGCACATGCCACCACGCCTGGCTACTTTTTGTATTTTTGTAGAGATGGTGTTTTGCCATCTCTACATCAGGCAAAACCCACCATCAGGTGATCCACCCACCTCAGCCTCCCAAAATGCTGGGATTACAGGCATGAGCCACCATGCCCAGGCTGATCCACAAATCTTTTGAGGGGAAAACAGCACAGAATGTCAGGTCACCTTATTTGATTTCCTGTGTATCCTGAATCTTGGATCCTCAAGTTATGGCTGTCTTGGTAACTTTCCAATCCCTAAACAGATTTGCTTGAGTCTGAGCTTTCCAGCAGTTTTCAGTAGGAGGTTTTTTCCTGCAACAAGCTAATCTAGCATTATCCTCTTTTTTTGCTACTCTAAATATTACTTCAATTAGCATCCTTATACATAAACCTTTATCTATATATCTCCAAATTCCTTAGGATAGATTTGCCATAATGGAAATTTCTGAGTCAAAGAGTACACATTTTTAAGGCTTTTGATACATACTGTCAAATTTCTTTCTAGAAAGATCTTATCAACTTACATCGCCAGCAGCACTGTGTGAGGGTGTCCAACCCAAACTGTTAATTGATTGCTATATCATATAGTATGCCAAGCTTTATAATAAGCAAAGATAGCCTCAAATGCTTGGAACCAATTTATTTTTACTCTTAAAATCAAAGTCAATTACCCAACATTTGTTGAAGAGGAAAGCAGATGTAGGTATTAAAAACCTGTAACATGATTGGCATGTTACATATGCTACCTAAAAAAGTTCTGTTTTATAGGTATAGTCCATTACATCAATGCCCCAATTCCTGACCTGTCTCTGCATACATGTTCTTTTCACTTCTAAGACTCATTGATTCAGAGTTCAGCAATGTGACTTTCTTTGGCCAATGGATTGCTGACTGACATGATATAAGCAGAGGTGTGAAAAAGCATTGGGCCAGTGTTCTTGCAGTTTTGCCACATCCATTAAAGGGCATGCTTCCCCTAGCTTGTTGGCACCAGGACAAGGGGAAGAGACATGTGGAGCAGAGACATGCGAGGTAAACTTCTCCAGCCAACCCACAGATGCATGAGGAAGCCCAGCCAGAATCAATAGAGCCAGCCCCTGCTGACACACAGACATGTGAGTTATAATCACAAATGATTGTTATTTTAAACCCCTGAATTTTGGGGTAGTTTGTGGGGCAGCAATAGCTAACTGATAAGAAGGTATCATTGTATACCTTTTACGAAGGAGAAAACTGAGGCTTAGATAGATTCAAGTTTGTAGCCAACCTCTGTTACATACTTACTCTTTTTATGCTAGGCGCCTTTCTAAGTGCAAAGCTTATGTTATCATGTTAAGTCTCCTCATAACCTATGAAATAGATTCTATTACTATTATTGTCATGTTACAGATGAAGAAACAAGTAATTTGCCCAAGGTTATACAATTAGTAAGTGGTGAGTCTGGCATTGAAGCCAGGCCTCTCTTATTCCAAATTCCATATTTTATCCACCTCATTATGCTGCTTCTACTAAACTAGATATAAGGGTGTGGAGGTCTGGCAAACATAGGGGGTTAGGTTAAAGGCCCTGAACCCACAGAGCTTACAACCTGTATGGGAAGACAAATGCTTTGTGTACACACAAAGCATTCAATGTGAGTATAAGGTAATGTCACAATATATCAGTGCCAAAGGCTTTTAAGGTCATGTCTCCAGTTCAGCGCACTTCGTCTGAGCTCCACACATGGTGATCTGCAACTCTGTGCCTAACATCAATCACTGTTTCCCACTCTGATTCATTCTCTGCTTGACAGCTATCTTTTTTCTTTTTTCGCATCTATCTTTTAAAATTCAAAATCTAATCATATTGAATCTTGAGGAATCTATGCTAAGTGAAATACACCAACCACAAAAGGACAAATACTGTATGATCCCCCTTATGTGAGGTACTTAGAATAGGCAAACTCATACAGACAAAGTAGAAGTGTGGTTTCTGGGGGGTTGGGGGAGGGGATAATGGAAAGGTACTGTCTAATGGGTATAGAGTTTCAGTTTTACAACTTAAAAAGGGTTATGGGCATGGATGGTGGTGATGGTTGCACCACATTATGAATGTGTTTAGTGCCACCAAGCTGTACACTTACAAATTGCTAAGATGGTAAATTTTGTTATGAGTATTTTACCACAATAAAAAAATTTGGAAGAAAAAAGTGTAATCACTTCCTAGCTTAACACTCATCAATGGCTTTCACTGCTCTGAGAATAGAGACCAAAACCATGAACACCACTTAAACAGCACTGCATACTCTGTTCCGTGCTCACCTCTTTAGTCTTATTCAGCTCCAATTCTCCCACTTGCTGTTTCCTTCTTGTTCTCCAGCTTCACCACCAGGGTTCCTGGTGCTGAGGGCCTTTGCACATGTCATTCTTCCAGTATGAACTGCTTTCCAGAGTGCTCCCACCTCTATTTAGATAGCTCACATCTTCAAAGTAGCCCTCCATGATTTCTCAAAAGGAGCACGTTTTCCTGCCATCCTCTTTTAGAGCTCTTGGTTCTGTTCTTTCATTTCACTTTGTCACTGGTTTTATTATATACTTGTGTGCTTATTTGATTAATTTTGGTCTTTCCTGATAGATTTTGATCTTCAGGAGATCATGGACAGTGTCCGTCTTGTTATTCAATGCAGCTACAGCATCTGGCACAGGACTTCATAGGAAGCAATAAATTAATGGCTCAATGAGACAAAGTACAGGAGATGCTGTTGGCTCCTGCTCCTACCACATCCCCTCAGCCCTCCTCACTCCCTTGTATATTGAAGGCTTTCTAAGGAAAGTACCTGGGATTCTCCATCTGAGGGCTTTCTCTGGAATGTTCAGTCCACAGCTGTGGGGCACAAGGAAGTGCTGAGACTCCTGAAAACAGCTCCTGCCAAGATGGATGGTAAAGCCTCCCCACTACCCTAGGGTGGCTCTAAGGAGCACTCTACACAGCCTGCAGAGTTTCCCTCTGGAGTGAGCTACCACTTCCTGCAGTGATGGCTTTAGTTCACCCTGTGTTTGGCTTCCTTCCCTTCCTTGTCTCACTTCTCACTCTCTGGTTAGCTTCCTGGTACCACCTCTCAAATAAACCAACTGAAGAGAATGTCACAACGAATGAAAGTCATGGGAAGGGAGAAGATATCCCCATAGAGGGGTGATTTGGACAGTTTCTGTGCAGCACCTGGGATGTTAATTGGACTTTGCAAGCCTGGAATTGGAGCATGGATGCAGCTCTATTTGCAAAGCTGCAAAGGAGAGGTGTAGAAAAATGAGCAGGCTGTATTGGATCTCCTTCCCTGCCCACAGAATGAATGACTTTCCTGCTCTAACAAGCTGTCTTTGGGTTGTGTTAAGAATTCTTTTCCATCGCCTTCAGGAACCTTCCTTTTCCTAACTGGCAAATTTTAATGTGACAGTGAGATCATTTGTTCTTTAGGTCACATTGCCAAATCAGCCCCATTACTATTTGTGCTTTTACAAAATGTCTCTTTCACAGTACAGGATCAAATACTTGACAGAATAACAAAATATGGGACAGAGCAAATTAAATAGCCTGGTCTCCAACCCTCAAAGTCAGGCCAAGGGCTGGCAATTTCTCCGGTGAACTAAGGAGGAAAGGGGTGACAGAAATCTGATCAGAGTAGCACAAACAGAAGGTTTCTTCTCCTTCACCCCACAGTCATTTAAAATGTCTGTCAAATGATTGCCCCCATCCAGCTTGGCTGTGAACCAGTAGATTCAACCAGACTAGAAGAGGGTTTTTTGGTTTGTTTTTCTTTTCTTTTTTTTTTTAATAAAGGAAGCGAAGCCGGCAAGCTTACAGTCTTCTCTTTGATGGATGTAATTCAGTCCAAATGCCCAAATGTACATTGCAGATTCTCCAAAACACTGATAAATATTCCAAATGATATATTGCCTACTGAAGGAAACTGTTGAAGAATGGTGTTCCCCATGCAGAACTAGGGACCCAAGTGTCCCTCTCGATTTGGTGCAAGAGTTCCAGCAGTGGCAAGACTGCTTACATAGCATCTGGGTAAAAGTCAACTCACCCATAGCTGGGCCTCCCTCCACAAGCTCATCTGCAGATGTTTTCTGGATAGAATTTGTGTATGATATACAGCAGATCATTTAGGTTGTTTGAAAAAAATGTAAGGCAGACTCTCAGTGAGAAACTCAATAACTGAACATTCATTACTACCTTCCAAGCTTTCTGAGGCATTATTCAAGGCAGAGACCTTATCTATCTCGTGATTTTCAGAGTTTTTACCTGGATATAATGTATCCTTCAGTACTGCACCTCTTGACAATAAACCAAAAATTTGTGCAGTCTGATGGAGATACGCAGTGGAAACTAAGTCAGGGACTACAGATGACTCTGGAGTCTTGTGAAGAGCTGACTTGTTCAGTGTTTCAACAGGTGGAGTCAATGCTAAGTGAAGCTGGTCATTCTAGTAGAATGAAAAGACATTCAGGGAGAATTGAAATGGACCATAAGGAGAAAATTAAAGGTCAATACTTTTTAAATGAGTCTCTCTCTCTCTCTCTTTCTCGCTCTCGCTCGCTCTCTCTCTCTCTCTCTCTCTCTCTCTCTCTCTCTCTGTTCTCCTTCTCTCTCTGCTCTCCTTAAGCATCTTGGGTTGGACATCCTCTCCAACCTTGAAGGGCCAACTGACAAGGTACCTCCCTACTGCCTTACTAGTTAATAGTTAATATGTACTGAACCATCACTATGTGATAAACATTGTCTCAATAGCTTCCCGGGCTTATTCTATTTAATTTTACATTGCCATATACTAAGATAGAGAAAAAAGTCTTAAAATGTGGCAATAGAATTTCTGTTATGAAAAAACCTGTCTTTTGAAAGCATGAAGTATTTGATGAGTATAAGGAGATCGCACAAACTGGTTCACTGAGTGCTCTCTCCAACGCCCTTCCGCCGTGTCCTCCATGCTGGAGATAGAGAACTACAATCTCCATCTCCAGACTTCATGCAGGTTGGGGTTCACCTTAGACCCAGGCTCCACCAAGAAGATGCAAGCAGACATAACTTGGAAGAAGGAAAGGAATTCCACAAGGTGGTATCCTACATGGGGAAATGGCAGAGATGAGTTTGGCTTCTCTATGGCTGGCAGGGACAGGTCACTTCCTGCTCATAGGAGGGACAGCATGATCCTGGGGCCAAGACGGCAGCTGTTCCCTTGGCAGTTTAGTTCTCGGACATCGTGGTTGTAGGACTTGTTCGTAGAAGCCCATCTAGAGTCTGTTTCTTTTTCATCCCAGTGAATCTGTGGGTTACCTAACATACCTTAATAAACCATTTTCTGCTTAAGCCAGCCAGTGTGGATTTTGTTGTCTGCAACTAAGATCATTTCTGACACACAAGGCAGAAGATGAATCCTCAAGGGCCTGGGTCCAGCTGGTACTGAGGCTTCAGAGAGCAGCAGTGACTGCCTTGCATAAGGCAAAGAGAAGCAACTGTGTTGAAAAAACCAAGGGCAGGAGGAGAGGAGAGGAAAGCAGACAGCACACACATGGCACGGAGTAGAGGAAGCGGCAACATAAGCCTCCATTGTGGTTGCAGACGAAGAGCAACTAACTTGGATGTTGTTTGTTATGTGGTGCATGGGACATAACACAACCTCAACTTTGTCAGTTCTTTGGTAAAGTCTATTACTCTTTGACTCTCACAAATGCTTTATATAAGTGAGGGTTTGTTGCAGGACCTAGCAAAACAGTAAACTTTCTTTGGACTGATTCATAATAGCAACCATGATGGAAGTTCACTGAAGCCATAGGGTGGCCTTGCAATCAACCAGGCCAAGAAGCCGGGAGGATCCAAGTGCCTTTCCCTGATTCTCAAGGAGCAAGAAGCCCCCAGCTGACATCTGTGCATCATGCCTACACAGCATCATTGTTTCCATTTTCTGAATGAAAAATTTGAGGCTTAAAAGGGTCATACAGTGACTCAGGTGTTCATAGTTAGATCTGCCTGATTTCAAAGCCTGAGCTCCCACTCATAGTAAGCAGCCGGTTTAGCCATAAAGCCAAATTAAAGTACCAGGAAAAAGCATATGGTAAATACCAAGCCAGCAAGTAGAATATGCAAAGGGGACAAGTCCCTGTGCTACCCAGTCACGGTCTGGGGATCTCTTACTATCCACATGGACATTGCAGAGTTGAGGGTTCTCTATGAGCTGCCTTCCCCTGGCCTTTGCTCTATGTGGCTTTCTGATGATCTCACCTTCTCTTGGGTCTCAGCTGTGAGCTCCCTCCTGGTTCTCTCAGAGATCACTGGCATTGTTGTGGCCCTGGTCATACCCTTGACTGTGTTCTTTGCTCCCTAGAGTCCTTCAAAGGCAACATTTTATCCCTCAAGAACTTGAAAGAGGGGAAAGAGAGAAAGTGCCTTTCTGTCCTTTTTCAATGCCCTATCTTTATCACTTTGCTGCATGCTTAACACTGATGGAAACCTTACTCAAATTGGATCAAGCAAAAAGGAAAAAAAAAGAAGAGAAGGGAATTGATTGGCTCATGTTTCTGAAAATCTCAGGGATTTTAGCTTCAGGTCTGGTTGGATCCAGGGGCACAGAGTGTCTCTCATTCTCTTACTCTGTTTCCTTTTCCCCTCCATCTCTTTACTCCATTTCTTTTATTCTCCAGTAGAGTCTCACCTTAGGTGCCTCTTGGCATATTCCAGGCTCACATTCTTAATGACTCCCAAAGAAAGGGACTTCTCTTCCTCAGGAGATACAGCTCAAGTCCTAGAACTGACTCTCATTGTCCACTTCTTAACCAAATCCTGTGATCAGGGGTAGAACTGCTGTAATGGCCAAGACTGGGTTATGTCCCACCCCTGGCACTGGGACGAGAGCAGCCTACTCAAACTACAGGGACAGAGATAGAGAAGGAATGGCTTTTCATGAGAACTCCAGGGAGCATCCCCACGAGGAGAACAGATGCTGGCTGAGCTAAAACAAGAAACATCCACTGTTCTGCCTTTACTGCCTTCTCTACACCCAGTCTTCCCTTCTCCTTCACCATACAGTCTGTTCAGAGCATCACTCCTGGGCTCTGTTGGAATCTATCTGAATGCATTTCCTCCCTTTCTCAGTGGAACTTTCCAGATCGTGGCTCTGCGAGGGTCACACCCCTTGCTTGCTGGCCATGTCTGCCCAGCCTTACCTCATTTTATTCCCAGTGTTCGGCATAGTGCCTGGCACAGATACAGTGTTTGGACAATGTCAGTGGCCTGACTGGATGAGGCCAGGGGAGCAGAGAGGCCACCGAGCTCTTTTTCATTGCTGGGGTGGACCCAGAACAACTCCATGGTGCTGTCTTAAGACTGCGAGGGAAAGACCCCAGATTCCAGACTGACGGAGCTGTTATGTTGGGATTTCACTTGGCTCTGCTTCTTCTTTCAAGCTGCTAAATTTCTTACAATAACATATGCCAAAGGGCTCCCCATACATGAAATTTCCCTTAGTTGAAGAGAGCCCCATATCCAGGGTCTGGGGTTGGAGAGAGAGAAGCCAGGATAGGTGCTGCTTGGGAGTGAGGTACAGAGGAAAGATGTCCCAGGGATGATGCTCTCTTCCTACCTGTTGAGGCCTGTGATGTTTTCGTGGGAAGAGGGGAGGATGGAGGAGGCACCAGCTGTACTTGCACACATGTTCCTGCCATGAACGTACAGCATGGGATGAATTGACAATGCTTCACTGGGATGACCCTCAAATGAAAATCTCTACTCCACTGTGGGTGTTTGAACAGTCAGGGCAGTAAAAATGGTCATTTCTCCCCATCTTGATCATATCAGAACTTCGAGTCCTTCTTTTCCAAATGCCTCATGAATTTGAAGAAAGTACAAAGCCGTGGTTGGATGATAACCCAGGGCTTTCTTCTCCCCATAGATGGGGCTGTTCCCATACGAATTTCCAACAATGCCCTTCCAGGGGCCCTTTCAGGATTTCATTTAGCAGGAGCAGTTGGTAAATGGAGGCACCAGGGACCTCGAGAGCCATTTGCTTTGAGCTACTATATTAGTGCTGTGTCCTCATAGCCAGCCAGGCAGGGGGCCCACAGCACACAGACCCAGTGAGAAGACTGGGCAGCCCCCACGCATGAATTGCCAACTTAGTGCTACTGGCACTCCTCTGAGTATGGAAGAAAATGACTGCTGTCAACGGGGTAACAGTGATGACCTTAGAGTGTCTGAGAATCTAGTTTAAGACAGACAATCTCCAATAAGTTGACCTAGAAAATTCCTGTCACCACTGCCCCTACACCTCTCTAGGTCTCAGTTTCTTCCCCAGAAGATGAAGGGTAGACTGCATTGTCTCCAAGAGTCTTGAGTGTTAACAGCCGCACACTGAGTTTTGCCTTACCTGCTTCCTCTACCTGGAAAAGGACAAAAGGAGAACAGTTATTTACAGACCATTGAGCAGCCCTCTTCAATCTTGGAGATGGTCTGCCTGTTCTCTGACTTCCTATTGAATGTTTATTTTGGGGCCACTGCAGCTACAGGGGAAGTGTTTGTGTCATCTCCCTACTTTTGTGCTTTGTTTCAGAGAAGGGAGCCTCCACCCACACTTCTGCTCCCTGTCTCTTCCCACCTCCCTCTTGGGAAAAGGAGTTGATAATCCAATGGATCCAAGCCTGACATTCACTGGGGCTTTACACTTAGTACAAATGCATTTCCATGAGCCCTTTCCTGCTGCAAGTAACAGCTTGTAGTGTGTAAGTGCACGCACATATGTTAGAACACATCTCCAGGATAAATTCCCAGCGGAGGAATTTCCGAGTGAAGAGCAAATGCATTGAAATTTTTAAACTTCCGATTGTCCTCCAAAAAGGCTGTACCTCATGGCAGAGAGTGCTAGTAATGTACCCAATATCCATTCTCCCTTGGCAATCAAAAAGCTGCATATCTGGGCCTCTCTTGTAAATGGGGTGGCCAATGAGACGTAAGCAGACGTTTTGAGTAATACTTTTAAGAAGGCCCCTTTGCTTCTGGACCTTGCTCCACTTCCTGTGTGGATCTCTGTTTTGATGGCAGGAACTATAGCAACCTTGTTATAACCTCAAGGATGGAAGCTGTGTGCTAAGTACAGGGTTAAGAAAGGCCAAATGAGCCTGGGTCCCCGAAAGTCCTTGTAGAGGCTTCAAACAGTTCTGAGCTGTTTCTCATTAAGTAGGCAAACAAAGTCCTAATTGTTCTAAGCTATCTCAGTCAGGCCTCTACTGCTAACAGCTCAATGTAGTCCCCAACTGATTCACACTGACTTTCTCACTAATAGCCAATAGTGTATGTCTACCGTGTGTGTGTGTGTGTGTGTGTATATATATATACATATATATGTGTGTATATATATACACACGTGTGTATATATGTGTGTGTGTATATATACACATATATATGGAGAAAGAGAGAGAGAGAGATGGAGTCTCACTCTCGTCCAAGCTGAGTACAGTGGCATGATAGCTCACTGCAACCTCTGCCTCCTGTTTTCAAGCAATTCTCATTGCCTCAGCCTCTTGAGTAGCTGGGATTGCAGGGATCTGGCACCACACCCGGATAATTTTTTTTATTTTCAGTAGAGACAGGGTTTCACCACCTCTGGTCTCTAACTTCTGACCTCAAGTGAGGACAGGCCTGGCTCACTTGGCTAGGCTGGTCTCAAACTCCTGACCTCAAGTGATCTGCCTGCCTTGGCCTCCCAATATGTACACTATTTTTGACCATTACATTTCCGGTGGAATTATCCTCCAAGAAATCTAAGATGTGGGGCAAGAAAGACTGAAGTAAATTACTGAGTTGTAGATTTCAGAAGCAGCTATATTCAGGGGGTAACTGTATCTATTTGCATAAATGAGCCACTAAACACATCCAAGCAAGTGACCCACGATCGTCCTGTAGGGTGTGTGGAGGCCAGTTCATGGGGTTCTCAGTCATGTATTTCCCAGGATATGTATCAAATGGACTTTTTTTCAATGAAACCCGGAGTATTTACCACTAGAGGATTTATCTTCCTTCCCTCACATATTCAGAAAAATAATCTCCTTCCGTAAGCCTACATGGGCTGGAAAATTCAAATAACAGTCATCTGCAGGAGCAAAGGAGAAGAGCAATGTTAAGGATGAGGAGGTAAAAGAAGGGAATGATTCGGAATTATGCAAATTGCACATGACCACAACTTAACGTTTATTAAAGGCACTGCAATGAGTTAACCTTTAATTTCAGGAAATGAATGTCTTTTATAATTATCCTCCTCCCAGGTAGCATGTAATTATCTATAAAAATCAGTGCATAGCAGGGGCCTTATCGATGCCCTGATTTCACCTCCTGCTCTTGCAGGATGGTGAATACTCACTGTGGGAGGGAAAGTGGAGGGTCCCCATGGCAAACAGACTTGATAAACTCAGATGCTAGCAAAACGGCCTATCACGTCATCAGTGAGCTGGCCAAATATAACCTTGAATTTAAAATATACAATAGGGAAGATTTACAAAAATGATGTTATCAAAAATGATTATTACATTTTCAAATGCATTCTTTTAAAATTCCTTCAAAACTTCATTTCAGCACCATTATCTGGAGAAAGAAGGCCTGGATGCTTGGCTGGGGGAAGGACCCTCATGCTTTGCCTCTTCTCTCACAGCAGCTCCCCCAGGCCTTACTCTGGCCTCATTTTTCTGATGTGGACACAGCTTCTATTGGATTATCTGGCTTCCCATTTCCCCACTTGCTTTGAGTCTGAAGATCACTTTTAAAGACCCAAATAGATGCACGGGTTTTAAATTGAGTAGAGTTATAACAAGTTGCTAGAATTTCTTCATGCATTTAATAGACAAGTACTTCTTAAAACTCTTATATACTTTTTGAAATGGCTAATACATATAGGGCCACCCTGTAACAGAAGAGTAGAAGCAAGACTGGAGGAGGATGAGGGGGAAAGATAGATATTGCAGGAATTTACACAACTTGGCAGTGGGGAGGGAGAGGGAGCAGAAGGGGTGCAGCGTGGCACTGGGGAGAATGGAGGGAGAGATGGCAGGTCAGAGATGTTAGTGTGGCATCACACCAAGCTGGGTTTCATCTCTGTGCCCCCATTTGCTAGCTACATGGCCTGAGGCGAGACATTGAATGACTTAGCCTCAGTTTTTTCATCTGTAAACTAGGGACAAAAGTAATCTACTGCGTAAAGTTGTAGTGAGGATTAAATGACATAATTTCTACATAAAGCCAAACACATGATAGGCACTGAACAGATGGTATCTCTTATTATCATTGTGGTAGGTAGCCTCCAAGAAGGTCTACTATGATCCTTGTCTCTTGGTATTCAGCGCCTTGGCATGGTCCCTTCCCAAAATGAATCAGTGCTGACTGATGTGATCAACAGAAGACTGCAGAATTGATAATTTATGAGGCTCTGAGCCTTCTCAAGTGAAATCACAAAAAGGAAGAGCAGTTTCTGCCTTGGCGTCTTGAATCAATTGCTCTGGAGGAAACAAACCATCTTGTCTTGAGGACATTCAAGCAGCTGCATAGAAAGGCCTGCATGGAGAGGTGCAAACTTGCCATCCCTTTGAGCTAGCCATCTAGGATGCAGATCCTCCAGGCTCACTCAGTCAATCCTTCAGTTGACTGTAGCCTCAGCTGACATCTCACTGCAACTTTATAAGAACCAATCAGCCAGGTCACTTGCAGATTTTGGACCTAAACAAATGGTGAGACATAACAAATGATCATTGTTGTTTTATGCCACTAAGTTTTGGGGTTGTTATGCAGCAATAGATAACTAATACGGGATGATAATATTCATTATCTAATGCTACATAATCAGATTTGAAAACCTAGTGGCTCAAAAATAACAAAAATCATTGATTATTTATTGTGGTTTCTGTGGGTCAAAAATTTAGATAAAGCACAATAGGGACAGATTAACTTTGCTGTGATGCTCTGGGTATCAGCTAAGATGGGTTGAAAGCTATGGGCTTGTATTAGTCTGTTCTTGCACTGCTATAAAGAACTACTTGCGACTGGGTAATGTATGAAGAAAAGAGGCCCAATTGACTCACAGTTCTGCAGGCCGTACAGGAAGCATGGCTGGGGAGGCCTCGGGAAATTTACAGTCGTAATGGAAAGTGAAGGGGGAGCAAGCATATATTCACATGGGGACAGGAGAGAGAGCTTGCAAAGCAGGAAGTGCCACACACTTTTAAACCATCCGGTCTTGTGAGATCTCACTCACTATCATGAGAACAGCAAGGGGGAAACCTGCCCCCATGATCCAATTACCTCCTACCTGGTCCTTCCCACAACATTGGGGACTGCAATTCACCATGAGATTTAGGTGGAGACACACAGCCAAACCATATCAGGGCTGGAGTCATCTGAGGGCTCATTCGCTCATATGTCTGGCAATTTATATTGGTGGTCAGTTGAAAGCCTAGCTGGGGCTGCTGCCTGGTATACCCATTGTTATGGACTGAATGGTATCCCCCTGCCCTCGAATTCATATGTGGAAGCCCAAACCTTCAATACCTCAGAACGTGACTGTACTTGGAGATACGGCCTTTGAGAGGTAATTGAGTTAACATGAGGTGAATAGGCTCATTTTAGGGTTAGGCCATAATCCAATCTGACTGGTATCCTCAAAAGAAGAGGAGACTGGGACACACAAGAGACACAAGGTTGGGCATCCACAGGGAAAAGGCATGTGGGGCTCAGTAAGAAGGCAGCCATCTTCAATCCATGGAGAGAGGCCTCAGAAGAAACCAACCCTGCTGACATCTCAATCCTGGACTTCCAAGCTCCAGAACTGTGAGAAGTAAATCTCTGTTTTTTGAGCTTCCCAGTGTGTGAAATTTTGGTATGGCAGTTCTAGCACATTAATACACTCACGCATGTCCTTTCCATGTAACCTGAGCTTCCTCACAACATGGTGAATCTGTTCCCAGGGAAACCAGAGAGACAGCAAAAGAGAGAGGGGCAGGGGAGAGAGAGAGAGAGAGAGAGAGAAGCTGTACCACTTTTATGACCCAGTTTCAGAAGTCACATAGCATCACTTCTGACATTTTCTGTTCATTAGAAGTGCGTCACTAAGTTATGACTATATTTGAGGGAAAGGGAACTAGACTCCCCCTTTCAAAGGAAAAACAGTCAAATAATTTGTAGACATATTGAAAAACCATCCCAGTCTTTACCATCACCACCATGTTCATCATGCAGATTTTAAGATGCTGGCAGGCCAGGCAGGTGGAGGTGTGTATGCCCCAAGCAACTTGGATTGGGAATGCGGATCTGGAACTCAGGGCTAGAGATGTGGGCTTGGAAGGCATCCACACAGAGAAACAGGAAGGGAACATGACCCTAAAGAAAGAGAGAGAGCTTGGCCTTGAGAAATGCCAAACTCAGCTTGGTGCGCATGAATATGGATTTAAAATGCTGGGAAAGACCTCAAAAAGCCAGCTACCTAACCCAACTTGGATATTTAATAAAAAGAAACATACTAGTTTTTTCCAGTCTACTAAAGCTTCCTACCAGCAATGCTCCACAGCCAGAATAGTTTTCAAAAAATGATGGACTTAAAGATGATCCGTGTGTGCAAACTGGGTCCTAGGTGACCTGCAGGCCATCCTGTTAGATCCTATCCAGGAGATTCGGCTTTGGCCAGAACCCAATCCCTGTCCACCTCCAGCAAGGGGCTGCTCTCTTGGGCTGTTAGGTGCCTCTTTCCATCAGTGACTATGACTGGCTATCTTGTAGAGACTCATAAACTCAACATAGGAGCTTTTTAAAATGTTGAAGTTTTTAAAACAACTTATATTTAAGATAACAAAACAATATATGTTCATTTCAGAAATAAATTCATACAGGTAACCAGCAAGATGACAATAAAAACACCCATAATCTTACCACGCTGGGTCATGGCTCATTGAAATTTTGTTGATATCCTTCTGTGCTCTGTGCTCTTCCTGTGCACAAATATGTTCTTTTTAAAAATGGGATCATATGGAATGTTTGATACTTTTTTCATTAAATATGATATAATGTGAAATGTCTTCCACTGCATTAAGTAAATATTATTTTGCAGCATCCTTTTAATGATTTCTGAGATGATCTGTGATTTTACTTCATCCTGTATGACTGAGAAATTAAGCAATTTCCAAATTTGTTTGGTTTCTTTTTTCCTACTTTTTATCTTGAAATAATTATAGATTTGTGAAAATCTATAATAAGATAGCACAGAGAGGAATCTCGTCATCCAGTTTCCCCCAATGGTTATGTTGTACATAATTATAATACAATATAAAAATCAGGAATTTAACCCTGGTAGAAAGTTTGTGTGTAGTTTTAGTCATTTTATCACATGTAGGCCGGGCGCGGTGGCTCAAGCCTGTAATCCCAGCACTTTGGGAGGCTGAGACGGGTGGATCATGAGGTCAGGAGATCAAGACCATCCTGGCTAACATGGTGAAACCCCGTCTCTACTAAAAATACAAAAAACTAGCCAGGCAAGGTGGTGGGCGCCTGTAGTCCCAGCTACTCCGGAGGCTGAGGCAGGAGAATGGCGTAAACCAGGGAGGCGGAGCTTGCAGTGAGCTGAGATCCAGCCACTGTACTCCAGCCTGGGCGACAGAGCAAGACTCCGTCTCAAAAAAAAAAAAAAAAAAAATTTATCACATGTGTAGATTTGTGAAACCACTACCACAATCAAGACAAATAACTATTTCATCAGTACAAAGATTTCCCTCCTGCTACCCTTATATATTCACACCTACACCCTGTCTTCAACTTCTGACAACCACTAATATTTTCTCCATCTCTATAGTTTTGACATTTCAAGAATGTTATACAAATGGGAACCATACAGTATGTAACCTTTTGAGACTGACTTTTTTTCACCCAGCATAATGCCCAAGTTGTGGCATGTGTCAATTATTCCTTTTTATTGTTGAATGATATTCTTTATATAGATGTAATAACAGTTTATTTAACTATTCACCTATTGAGGGGCATTTTGTTTCTTGACAGTTTTTGACAATTACAAATAAAGAAAGTAGGAACAATTGTGTACAAGTTTGTGCGTTAACATAAGTTTCCATTTCTCTGTGATAAATGCCCAAGAGTGTGACTGATGAGTCATATGGGAGGTATATGTTTAGTTTTTTAAAAGAAACTACCAAGCTATTCCCACCAGTCAGTAATATATGAGAGATCCAGTTCTTTGCATACTCACAGCATTTGGTATTTTATTTTTTAAGCTGTCTTTTGTTGTTGTTGTTGTTGTTGTTGTTGTTGTTGTTGTTGTTGTTTGTTTTTGAGATGGAATCTTGCTCTGTCACCCAGGCTGGAGTATAATAGCGTGATCTCGGCTCACTGCAACCTCCGCCTCCTGGGTTTAAGTGATTCTGCTCTGCCTTAGCCTCCTGAGTAGCTGGGTTTACAGACACGTGCAACCATGTCCAGCTATTTTTTGTATTTTCAGTAGAGATGAGGTTTCACTATGTTGGCCAGGCTGGTCTCGAACTCCTGACCTTGTGATCCGCCAGCTACGGCCTCCCAAAGTGCTGGGATTACAGGCATGAGCCACCACGTTATGTTTTTTTAAGTTGTTTTAATAGATGTATGGTGATACCTCAGCATAGTCTTAATTTGCATTTCCTTAATGGCTAGTGATGTCGAACATTTGTCCATATTTGCCATCTGCATATCTACTTTGGTAAAATATATATTAATGCCTTCTGTATTTTTTAAAATTTATGACCCAGGATACAGTTTATCTTAATATATATACCTTGGTTCCTTGAAAAGAATGTGTATTCTGTTGGTGGGTGAAGTATTATGTAAATGTCAATTAGATCAGGTTGGTTTTAGTGTTGAACTTTTCTATATCCTTGCTGACTTTCTGTCTAGTGTTCTATCAGTTGTTGAGAGAGGGATGTTGAAGTCTCCAATTACAATTGCAGAGTTGTCTATTTCTAATTATAGTTCTATCATTTGATTTATTTATGTTGAGGCTATGTTGTTAGGTGCATCCACATTTAGAATTATGTCTTCTTGGAGAATTGACCCTTTTGTCATTATATAATTATCCCTTTTTTATTCCTGGTAATTTTCCTTGCTCTCGATTCTACTCTCTGTGAAAGTAGTGTCACCACTTCAGCCGTTCAGTTTATTATCATCTAAACAACCCTATTCAGCCTTTGCAGTCATCCACAATTATTAGAAATTCTTGGTTACAGGCTTTTGACTACATGTTTTTAAAGGCTTTTGGCTGAATTGACAAATTTCCCTGCATAAATTTACCAACTTAATACCTAAACATTTGGGCTAATTTAAAATCATTATAAACTAAAGGCATGGCTTTCCCAATTTGATAGGCAGAAATCTTACAACTCTATGGAGGTGGAGTTGGTGGTGATAGGTGCATCTTCAGATGACTTAAATTCAAAAAAAGTCAAGAGATCTAAGAAAGAAGTCAATAGATCTAAAATTCATAAATTGAGAAATAGGGGCATATGTATATTCTTAGAATCCACGGGAATGCCAGATGCCACAGCCATAAGTAGCTGCCCTTGAGGACTGGACAGCCAGGACTGGACAGTGGGATAAGGTGACAGCTGGTTAATGAAATGGTGCCGCAGAGGACTGGTGCTTTTGTATTTAAGTTCTCTGTAGCATTACAATTTTTAAAAGCATGTAAACCTATTACCTTGACTTTACAAATGACATTTGGTTGTTCGTTAAGCTTGCATTTAAATTTATTATCAGAACTCCCATAACTGTGTAATCCTAATACTAAATAAAACTCAGCCTCTCTGGGAGCAAATTGTCACTCTCAACATTCCGCAGGCTGGTGGCGGCTCGGGCTGTCCTCGGACGCAAACTACACGTCCCAGGATTCCGCGAGCCAAGGGGGTGGTTCTGGCCGGGGCCGGAGCGACTGAACTCGCGGTTTTGCGCACGCGCACAGGCTCCGCGCCGGGCTCGGCAGCCGGGCAGGCGCACGGGGAACACCTGCGAGCCTGGAGGTGGCGGAGGGTGCGAACCCGGCGGCGCGGCCAAACCTGGGCTGGCTGCCTGGGCCTCCTGGGCCAGGAGCTGGCACTGGGGGCGGCGGCGGTGTGGGAAAGTGGCGCCGCGGTGGGGCCTCCTGGATGTGTCGGCGGAGGTGGCTTCAGTCCCGCGGAGCCCAGGCTTCAGGTAAGACGCGCGCGCTCGGGGCTGGCGCGGACTCTGACACCCGCCTGGGACTTGGAGTGGAGGGGCCGAACCCTCGACCCCCTGCAGAAGACGACGCGGTGCCGGGCCCCAGAGTGACGGGGAGGTTCTAGGACGCCTGCCGGAGATAGGAGAGTTTGCAGAACGGAGGGATGTCGTGTGAAGCGAGCTGAGAGAGGCGCGGGGGGTGGGCGGGGCGGGGGTGGACCCTCAGGGTCGGAGGCCGAGGACCGGGGCAGCGCCCTGGGGCTTGCCAGTTGGAGCCCTCAGCTCGTGGCAGGCACTGGCGTTGGGTCCTCAGGCCCTTTTGCTTTGGGAGGTAATGGGTGGTGCGCATTTGGCGCGGGCGGTGGGGAGCCACGCGAGGTGCGCGGAGCGGGCCTGGGCCTCCGGGAGAACTGCCAACCCGGGCAGGCCTGCAGCTGATCCCTGGGCGCCTTGGGGGCAAGTGGGGCACCTACCATGTGTGTCCGGTGTAAGAGCTTGCCACGGCCTGCTTGGCAGTGCCGGGGTAGCCTCTGAAGTAGGAACCCAGTGAATTCCTGACTCCGTGTGTGTGTAGGAACCCGTCTCCCGCTCACTGATGGGAACTCTGCTAAAGTATGTGACCCTCAGGCTGGAGTCTTGCACCAGGTGCAGAGCGACCAGTGTCCGCCTACTTTATGCCAGCCAACACTTAGAGCCTGCTCTTGGGAGAAACAAGGCTCCGCGTGGAAAGGGATGACTTCAGGGTTATGGGGCGAGCTTGGTAGGACTTAGTAGCTAAGAGCATAGACAGAGGAGGTTTCATTCACCAAATGTTTACTATAATATGTGCCTGGCCTTCAAATCCTGGTTCTCCGCCACTAGCGGTGTGCGCTTGAGCAAGTCATTTATCGTCTCTGAGCCTCTGTTTCTTTCTCTGTGAAGTGGAGATGAAAGTACAATGCCTTTATCACGGGGTTGCAGTGAGGATGAAATAATGCTAGGCAAGTTCGCAGCCCAGTATGTCTAAACAGTGAGTGCGCAGCAAATATCAGCAGCCGTGGTGACTAACGATAGAAACTGTTTGAGGTGCTTGGAGTCCAGGTTCATCTTTACTGGCACTAGCTGCCCTCTCTGGCTCTCGTGAATCTTACAGATCTTCCAGCTCATCCTTTCATATTAGTCATGAGGAATCTCAGTCCCTACAGAGCTAGGAAAGAGCATAGGTCCCCTCATCCCCAGGGATGGTCAGCACGTTCCTTCCTGAGCCTTGGGCCCCTGCGAGAAGGAGAAGAGGAGAGTGGAGATCTTCAGCAGAAAGGAAGACATGGTGCTGGTGGCTGGACCCTCCGTGGCCATGTAAGTATGCTAGTTGGCAAGTTCTTGTTCTAAGCCTTGCGTTAGAGAATACTTAGCAATAAACAAAGCCTTCTAGTAAACATTGCACTAACTAGAAAATTAGATTACCAAATCCCCCATTCCCCAATGGTCCTTGTCAATCTCAGCTTGGTTGTCAGTGGAATACTTTCCCCTAGGACCTGCTAATCACGTGATTCCCAGGGTTTCTTAAATTGGATGAAATAATGGATGTGAAAGGTGGAACCTACAAATGTCATCATGGGCTTTGGAGTCAGTCTTGGTTTTGAATCCTAATCCCTCCACTTAATCGCTGTGTGATGTTGGGCAATTCACTTAATGCCTCTAAGCATACTTCTTTAAATGTGAAATTGAATTAATAGCATTTACTTGAGGTTTGTAGTGGAGAATAAGTGAGATAATAATGTAAAGCAGTTAGCACTGTGCCTGGCTGAGAGTGAAAGCCAGTGAACAGGAGTTATTTTACCATTATGATTAGTAATAATATTAGAAAAATAATTGTCAGGCATGGTGCTTTGCCTTTGCTGTCTCTTTGAATTCACAAAACCACCCTGTGAAGTAGGCATAATTTTGTTTTTCAAATCAGGAAATAAAGGCTTGGAGAGGTTAAGAATTGGCCTAGGGTCACGTAACGGCTAAGTGACAGGGATGGGAACTCATATCCTGACATCTCCAGCTCCGGAACTGGTGCCATGTAATTCTCCTTCTCTGCCGCCCATCATCCTTGCTGTTGTTGCATTCTTGAAGCCCAGTTATGACCTGGGGCAGCCTCCAGTCTTGCAGCAGGGAGTCTTCTCACACCAAGTGGGTGGGAGGCGGGACCCTGCAGCCTGGCTGTGTGCTTCCTCTCTGTGGCTGGTGTTGGATGCGTGGTGAAGCTGCAGGGGACAGTCCCTGAGTGAGTTCAGGGGAGGAGGTGTTAGGAAGAGGCAGCCCAGGCAAGGCCTGTGGCCTCTTTAGGGTCTCATCACTGGATGGCAGGGCCGGGTGAGGGTGCAGGCTGGTTGGGACCTGGGAAGCTTGTGTGTGAGAAGAAATGCCTTCGTTTAGCTCCTGGGAAATATTCTGGGGCTGCACAATTATCTGAGCCTGATCTCTGCTTTGCGAAGGAGAGCAGCCCTTGAGCTGTGGATGTGAGGAGAAGGAGCCCCGGACTGAGAGCCAATATGCTGCCACTTTAATCCTGGCTGCCTGTGAGAGCTCACACTGCCTCTCAAGATCTCTTTTATGAAATAAAGAGTTGGAGGAAATCATTTCTAAGGGTTCTTGTAGCTCTAAACGGCAGTGGTTTTGTAATTCTAAATTGATGGCTTAACCCTCTCAGCACAGTACTAGGGCACATGGGATAATTATCACACTAATATTATGTTACCTAGACTCTCCTTAGGGTGAGAGAATGTTCACCGCTCCCTAAGCCACCTGTCACAGCCGGGTACTCTCTGCCTGGCTAGGTGAGGAGGCATTACAGCAAGAAGCCTTGGGTTGCTAAGTTACAGTCCAGGGCCTGTGGTTCTACATTTCCAGGGCACCACACCTGCTCTGCCCTTGACTAATAAAAACTCACAGCTCTACAGTTTACTCTGCTTCTCTGCCATTGAGTGTTCCTCCAAGTCTGATGACAGATGAGCATAGTACTAAGAACAAGACCTCTGGAGTGAGAGGCAGGTTCACATCCTGGTGCCCCTTCTTGAGCTTTAAGAACTTAAGCAAGGTACTTAACTCCAGTAAAACTTAGTTTTCTCATGTTAAAAGAAAGTGGGGATAATACTGGTACTGCATTGGAGGGTGAGGCTTAAATGAAATAGGTCAGGAAAAGGGCTTAAGACAGCACCTCTCACATAGTAGGTGCTCAGTAAAGTAAGATGGTGAGACCGTTCATCTCTTTCCCCTACCCAGAGGCCAACATCCTCTTTCTTAGCTAACCTGGACAAGGATCAATCCTTTTGCTTTCTCTGACTTCCCGTGTCCTCACTGGTTCATACTCTAGCACCTGGAAGAGAATCAGATCTTTCACTCTGCCAGTAGTGACTGCCATTGGTACAATCTTATGCTACAAATTTCTCTGTTTTCTCCATTCTGAAAAGGCTAAGAGAGGGCCCCTTCTTTGCTGTGTAGTTGCTCCTCAGCCCTGAGCTAAGCCTCAGGAAGGGGTTGGGGACTTGGTCTGCTGTATTGCCACACCCAGTGATGAAACGGACCCTGGGGTCCTTTGACAGTGGAGGTTTGTGGCAGGAATCATGGCACATCCTGGAGTGGCATCTGGAGTTGCCACAGTTGTGCTGGGTCCCAGATCTTCCAAGAGAGTCACACAGTAGCTATTGTAAGGAACTGGAGATGCTGTCCGAATTTGCTCTGTTCAGGTGCTCCTTTCTCAGGGGACCTACCTCCTCTCTGCTGGCCTGCAGGGATGGCCATCTCCCTATGTCCCCAACTGGTGGCTGCTTTAGACCCAGGCTCCATCCTTAGTCCATTTAGCTGTGGCTAAGAGATCTGGTCTCGTTTCTTGCCACTCCCATACCACAAGTGGTGCACTTTGTGTGGGAAGGAATGGGTTGGAGCAACTTGTTTCAAAAGAGAGCTTAGAGTCTGGCAGGCATCTCAGATTTCCCCAGAGCTTAGGCTTATGCATCATCTTAGCAAAAGCTGGGAACAGAATTTATTTAGCCTTTACTGATACTGATGGGGAGAGTTATTCTCAGTTGAATCAGTTGTTTAACCTGGGCTTGATAGAAATGCCTTGGTGAGTATCGCAAAATTGTGAAATGTTAGAAGAACCTTAGAGCAGTTCTCTCAGTATTGTGCACACATAAGAATCACCTGGAAGCTTTATTAAGACACAGTTCCTAGGTCCTCCTCTCAGAGAGATTCTGGTTCTGCAGGTCTGAAGTGGGGCCCAGGATTCTGCATTTCTCAGATCCCGGGTGATGCTGCTACAACAGGTCCATGGATCCACTGAGTCCTGCTTTGGAGGACACCATGGCCAGCCCTACTCCCCACTATGGAGTAGCCCACATGGGTTGTTCTTGTGTTTTGCTAGACCACTTCCAGATGGGGGTTCACTGCCCTACAAAGTAGCTGATTCCTCCATGCTCAAAAGTTTTAGTCTTTAGAGAAGTCTTCCTCCAGCCGATCATGCTGAGCTCCACCTCCCCGTGACTTCTTTTTGCAGTTCTTACTCTAGGTCGCTGGAGCAGCTGGCACACCTGTGCTGGGCAGGACAGAATGGGAATCATATGTGCCACAGTCCACATTTGTGCCTGGGGCTTGGGTTGCACGTGTCACCATCATCCACGTGTGTCCAGTCAGGTAGAAGGGGTTGCATCTACTCCTCAGGAGCGGCCTCACTCTTGTTGTGCAGCAACTCAGGTATTTGAAGACGCATGAGTGCAGGGGCTTCTTTTCTCCAGGAAAGTGGCCCTACTCCTTCTAGCATCCTACACAGTGTAGGGGTTCTCAGTCCTTCCTCATCCTGGCTGCTCCAAGATGAGTGTCCCAGAGAGACTCACATAGGGGGGGGCGTATTAATGACTAATTGTACAGACTCTAATTCCTGACAGAAATGGGTAACCTGAACCTAATCATGAGAAAACATCAGACATTGAGGAATATACTAGAAAATAGCTGGCCCTGACTCTTAAAGGTTGTCAAGATCATAAGTCGAAGATAGACTGAGAAGCTGCCCCAGATTGGAAAGGACTAGAGAGATGGGATAACTGGATGCCATGCTTCATCCCAGACTGGATTCTGGACCAGAAAATAGAAATCATATGTTAATAGTATTATCATTATAGGATCAATATTCATTTCGTGAATTTTTGTTGTGTAAGAGAAGGTTTTCATTCTTAGAAAATACATGCTAAAGTATTGAGGGCTAAAGGGGCCAGATTTCTCCATCTTGTTTTAAAATGATTCAGAAAAGAGAAAGAATTTGTATACAGTTGCCCTCCTCAGGGAGACTTGTTCCAGGACCCCCCACAGATAACAAAATCCAAGGATGCTTAAGTCCCTGTTATAAAATGGCACCATTATTTGCATATAACCTATGCAATCCTCCTGTATACTTTAAATCATCTCTAAATTCTTTATAATACCTAATACAATGTAAATGCTATGTAAATAGTTGTTATACTATATTGTTATTAAATTGATACTCTTTTTTATTGTATTTTTAAGTTTTTTTTGAATATTTTTGATCCACAGTTGGTTGAAGTCACATATGCAGAACTTGTAGATATAGAGGGCTGACTGTATATAGAGAGAATGATAAAACAAAGATGTCAAATTTGCAGTTGGTGAATCTGTGTAAGAGTGTAGAAGAGTTATTTGTCCTATACATGCCACTATTTTGTAAGTTTAAAATTATTTCCAGATAAAAAGAAGGAGATCGCAGACCCTGTAGCCAGCCTACCTGGGTTAGTCTTATCATTGCTTCCTCTATAAACCTGGCTTCCTAACCTCTCTGAGCTTTGATTTTTACCATCTATAAAATAAAGATCATCACTGCAGAGTGAAGAACCTGGCACCTAGTGATTGGCCAGTGGATCTTAGCTATGATAATATCATTATTATTAGGAAAGGGAGGAGTTGAGGGTGACACAGTGGTAATGAGACCAAAGGAAAACTCAACCTTATCCTGTCACCTCCTTCTGCTTGCTGATGTGGGATCTCAGGCTCCCTGGGTGTCTGGCAGGGACTTGGCTACTGTAAAGCGTCACCCTGCAGAAGGCTTTGCAGGTAGTCACCTGAGCCCATAGGGCTCCAGTGTTGAAACCCAGGTCTCCTGACTTTATCCCCTGCCTTCCCTGGCACTTCTGTGCCTGCCCCACAGCCTGGGCTCCCCGGACTCTACCTGTCTGGGTATGTGGTACCCACTGAACTGCACATGGCTTTGGACCTGGCCATCACTGCCCATGGCTTGGAGGCCTCATGGTTTGCTGGACATATGTGAGAACTAGACAGTGATGCTTATCTTACTGTGGACAGATTTGTAGCAGTCATGAGTAATTGGGACATGTAGACACATAACAGAGATGCTCATCTTATCCTCCATCACCACCAAAACACCTCCAAAAACTTGCTCAAAACTCACCCACCCTCCAGCCAGCTTCCCCGGACGATTTCCTGTTGTGCACACTGCCTCATGTTTCTTTGTGAATGTTTTATGCTTCATATACAGGGTGTCTTCAGGCTCTCTTGATCAGTTCAACCCTCTCAAATTGGGCCTGAGGGTCCATCTGGATGTGTGTACACACTGGCGTCTGAGCATTCCCTGTAAGAATTATTTTCATTTGATTTTGCAGTTCCACCTAGAAAACCTGGTGTAGGCAGTGTTCTCCGTTACCTTTGTGAGCCACACAACAGAGGTTCCCACCATTCTGTTCCCTGTTTGCGTCCCTGTTTATGACCACATTGGTACACACTGATGCCAGAGAGGACCAATACAGGCACATGTCACTTCCAGGTGACCCATTTGCGCTAAGCAAAAGCCAGATGACACGGCAGGCTATGTGGCAAGCAAAGGTTTCTGCGTTATTTGGAGGCTGAACACCAGTGAGAGGGTTGCAAATGAGCTGGTGGAAAGCCAAATGTCCTGCCCCATACTCAAGCCTTGGTTTATCCTCAACAAAGACTGACATCACCCTTCTCACCAAAGTAGTACTTTGTAGTAGTACACAGATGACTGTGACTTAATTCTGTTGGATTTTTTCCTGCTTTGAAGGGGTTCCTTTTCTATTGATAAGGCAATATAGTCACAGTCATCAGCTATTGATAGTGGATTAATGTCTCCAGCTTTGACTTTGCTTTGCTCTTTATTCTAAAGCAAGAAGATACTACCCATGCCAAAGTTTTAATCTAAGAAAGTGAGCCCTTAACTAAATGTTAAATATGCCTTGATAATTAAACTTATTAAGTTTTACAAGAACCACTCAGGCTGCCAGGATTTTGCCAAAGGATAAATAACCTTGGTCAGAAAACCTGATCTATAAATGCCTGAATTTATCAATAGCATTAGGTTAATATTTAGGAGCAAATGTAAGCATTATGTTATTAATACCAGTTCCGTGTACTACTTCTGATAACCAAAAAAAAAAAAGAAAGAAAGAGGGGGGAAAGAGATTATTCCGAGGATAAGGTTGAGTTAGTGAAACATGTTTACTGCTTACTAATTCACAACATGTAAGATCACAAATCAATACAGGACTGAAAGCTTCCACAATCTAGCACTAGTACTTCAGGCTGCATTTAGGACAAAAACACATTTCAGTGACAAAATAAGAATTCTATAATTTTCAATTGAAAGTGTGAACAATCCTTAAAAGTCAAATTGTTGTAAAAGTAATATAAAACCTTCTGCACCGTTGCTGACCCCCTCCTGGCCTGGGCCCTGCCTGATCTTCTGCAGCCTGGGTCTGGCAGGTGCTGGCTGTCTGGTCCCTCCACCTCTGTAACTCTTCTCGTGGAGGAGTGACCAGTGAGCAGCTGGTTCTGGCAGTCACACAACTGGGAACCCGGGCACAGGCCATGGTGAGGCTAGCAGGACAGGGGATTTGCTTTAGACCAGAGCTTGCAAACGAGCGTCCATTTTTACCCGGCAGCAGTGAGGCCAGCAGCCCCAGGCCTTGGTGCATGTTGTCTTCACTCAATTTGAATAGTTGTGAGAAGTTACAAATTAGGACATTTCACATTTTCAATAGATTTATTGCTTCTCTGGGAAGATCAGAAGAGTGTTGCTATGGACTGAATCGTGTTCCCTCCATTTATATGTTGAAGAACTAACTCTCATGTGATTATGTTTAGAGATAGGTTGTCCTAATAATAAAGCTTAAATGAGGTCATAAGGGTGGGGCCCTAATCTGATAGAACTGGTGTCCTTATATGAAGAGGAAAAGAGATCAGAGTGTTTCTGTCTCTGTCCCCACCTCCCTCTCCCCCCTTGCTTTCTCCCTCCCTTTCCCACTCACTCACCTGACCCTCTCCTCCCTCCCCGCCACACAGAGAAGAGGCCATCTACAAGCCAGGAAGAGAGGCCTTACCAGAAACCAACCCTGACCTGTGAGAAAATTCTGTCATTTAAAGCACCCAGTCTGGTGTTCTGTTATGGCAGCCCAAGCAGACTGATACAGATAGGTACCACCAGGCTGCCTTTGTGCCATTCTCCCATCAGCTGGCATTAGGTGTTCAGTCTCCAGGTCACACAGCCCACCTTCAGCTTTACTTTCTCCATTGGCTCAGGCCCTAGCAGGCATGTGAGTGTGCACCTTATACTCTGGGCCCGGAATTCCTGGGGCTTTTACTCCTTATCAAACCTCAAGGCCCTTATGGGCTTTTCTGTTCCCATGTCTGGGGCTGGCCAGGTCCCCCAGAAGTAGAGCCTGCACCCAGCACCAATGACCAGCCTCACATTATGAGCCCCCCGCCCCAGGCAAGTGGCCCCACCCCAGCTGCCCAGCTGTTACTGGGGTCTGCAGATGTGACAACATTATTGACGCTATCCTCTGATGCTCACAACAACTGGGATCCTAGAAAGGAAGATTCACTAAGTCTGGGAATCTGATAACATTTAGCTGCTCTTGGGAGCTTAGTAAAGTGGTTTGGGGGAGTGAATTGATAGCTTGCTTCTGTCTGCCTCAGTTTCTAAAGGGGTTTTCTAGGCATGTTTTTAATCTCTTGATTTCTTTTTTCCCTGTCTTGAAAAAAATTTTGTTTTATCATGCTTTGTCCTGGCTGAGTCACTAAGCTCTTTGTTCCCCACTCCAGTTGGTCTCTAAATTTGGTGCCCAATGTAGAGGAGGCAGAAGCAGATAAACATGGTGGTGTTGGAGTACCCTGGTCTGTGTGACCCTGGAATGCCAAGAAGGCGAGGTCCAAATGGTGCCTGGGCTGTTAGCATAAGACAGTGCTTAGAATCCATGTTCAAATCCTGCCTCCATTCCATACATGCTCAGGGACTTGGACATATTTACTTACCTTCTCCCAGCCTCTGTGTCCCGATCTATAAATGGGTAATAGAAATAGTGGTGTTAGCCTCTTAATATTGGTTTGAAGATTGAATGAGAAAATATACCTACTGCCTGGAACATAAAGTGTTGGAGGCTGGTGGTTCTGAGTGTGTGTTTCAAGATAAGAGTGGGCTCATATTTAATAGTTGTTGGTAATCTGGGAATCAGTTTTAGGTGCTGATTGGATCCTTGGTAGCAGGATGGGACGGGAGGTACAGCACAGGAATCAGTTGCTCATCCCGGAGCAGTGGAGGGGCCAAAACTCTGCTTAGGGCACGAGTAAGAGGAGTGATGGGAAGAGGCAGCTTTTCCTAGTTTGATTACCTCTGCTTTTCTAAAGGAAGGCAAACAAATAAGGATCAAGGTTGTCATGTCCCCCTTGAAGCTCTTTTGTCTCCTTCAAGAGTTTCACCGCTGAGCACGGTGATCACATCCACCCAGCATTCACTCATCTTCCCTTCTCCCTGCCCTACAGCCTGGTGACTCTCAGCTGGTCAGCTGGTGGCATTCTCTGGTCATTGTCATGGGTCCAGGAGGGGACTGGGCTGCAAAGTAAGGTGGGATGTGTGTGCCCTTATTTGGGCTCACTGCTCCCTGATTGAGTCCTCTGAATGTCTGAGGTGTTTCTTTCTCTTCTCTGCCCCTTGCCCCACTTTAATGAAGACTGGGTCTTCTGTATCTTGAGGGTGGTTTTCAACACAGTCTTTAAAGTCCGAGAACACTGGGTTAAGACCTAAGCTTCACACCTGTTGTAACCTTGGACAAGTCACTGAACTTCTCCAAGCTCCGGTTCCTCATCTAAAAATAGGGAATAATGATACTTCATAGGCTTGTGGTAAGTACATAGAGGAACGCTTCAGGGCGAGACAGCTGGGAAGCACTGAGCACACAGCTGTCCTGGCTTGGAGCAGGGGCGAGACTGGAGTACCCTTTGTTAGGGCACCTGCCATGTCCTTGCCCAAGCAGGAAAAGGGCTGATCTGTTTTTTTTTCTCTGTGTGGAATGGCTCGTGTCAGAGACCATCTGTCCTGTACCGATCCCATCTCACTGGAGGCTCTGTAACCCCAGAGGGTGGTGGGGTCCTTTGCATCAGTGACCCATTGGACCTTCATGCCCACCCGCACATCCTAAAGAATCAGCCTCTGTTTTCAGGAAGGCACTAAGTAGAGACAAAATGTATTATCCTGGGTGGCCCATGCCTCCAAGTGCCACCTCTCACCTTCTCATGACAAGACTCTGTCTGGGCAGCCCTTGTCTCTGAGAGGCAGCACAGGTGGAGACCCTTGGGGTTGAATCCTGGACTGTCGACACATGGCTCAGCCTCTGAGCCTCTCTCTGAATGGAAAATGGAGACAAAGTGCGCCACCCTGCTGAGCAGGGGTAAGGAAGGATTTAGCGAGGATGTGTGTGTGTGTGAGGGACCTAGCATAGCACTGGGACGTAGCAGGAGCTCAACAGGTTGGGGTGGTAGCCAGATCTGACTGCAGACAGGGTGACCTTGCATGACTGCTTAGAAGTGGGTTCGCTAGGAGACAGGATTTAAGGACAGCAGGTGCGGGAGAGGCACATTCCAGCTCTGCTTTTGTGCTGTCAGAGTAAGTGCACAAAGGAGGGTGGGCTGCTTAGGACTGAGAGGGAGTTCCTCGTCACTGCACGGTCAGATTTCTTGTGATGCTGGGATCCTGGCCGCTGCCCATTTCAGCAAAGCCAGGAGACAGATGAAGGAATGGAGGTCTTCAGTCTGAAAGAGTTCTTATCCCTTTGTCGCCAGTGCTCTGGGGAGGCAGTTGGTGCACAGAGCTGCCCTGAATGATCAGACATTAGGACCAAGCAGACAGTGTCTGTCAGACCAGGCTGCAGTCCTGTGGAAGACAGTGGCTTAGATCCAAGTCTCTTCAGTCTCCAAGGCCAAGGAGGGCCACCTGGGCTCTCTGACGCCCTGAGCCTCCTTGCTGCTGTTCTGTTGTCAGCGAGACTGGCAGCCTCTCCAGGCTGTGATAGCCCCACAGCAGTGAAAATTGGCTCGGAGAAAGGGGAAATCACTGGGTCTGTTGCCCAGTAAGCAACTTGGCCCAGTTATTCTTCACCATTGTGAATTTTCCTCCTAGAGAAGTATGTGTTGATTATCCAGGAACATTTCGATGTGGTGAAGAGGAAAGGCCTCTTTATCTTCTTTAGGGCTGGAGATCCGATTAATGTACTCCTTGCCTCCATCTGTTGTCTTTTAAAAACCTTCCTGAAGATTTTGCATGATCCTTCAGTTCAGCTGGCTTATGCAGGCTGTTGGGAGGAGGGGCAGGTGCCACTGGGGTGTGGGAAACAGGCTGACAGTGCTTTGTAGTGACACTGACTGCTCAAGTACTTGTTGGCTTCCTACTACCACACTGTGGCTACCTACTTCACTGTAGGTAGAAGTGCAAGGGTGGCTTTCCATGTCTCCACAGTGACAAAATACAGTAATATCTGTTTATTAAGGTTCCCCTCTGGATTCAGGACTAGATCTATTATTTTTTTTAAGTCTCCCAGGAGCAGATCCTGAGATCCTAAGACAAGGATTCTTTAGCAAGTAGATGATTTGTATTCAGTCCCAATGGACATGTAAACATGAATGGGGAGTGAGAAAGTGAGAGAGGGAAGGGAAGGCAGCCAAAAAGGGTGTGTGTCACGCTTGTTACCATTGTGGACAGCTGGGGCTTAATCCCATTGGGGAACCCTGGGAGCCAGTGTAGAACATGTCTCAAAGCTAACCTGCCTGCGGAGTATGGGAGTGGGGTATTCATCCGACAGTGGTGTAGGCTGCCTGCTTGTAAGTGGTAAAGTTGGTAGAAACTCCCAGGCAATCAGAACTCCAGGACCTGATTGTTGCTCTGTCCATCTCCAGCAAACCTTTCTTCCCGTTTTCCCCCGGAAGGGTAACTCAGAAACCTGAAATGCCCAGTGCAGGTCCATGCAGGCCAGTCTGTCCTGCCTTCCATCAACACTATTCTAGCAGGGCCTGAGAGTGGGGATAGGAGGATGGAAGTTGGGAGGGATTAGGGACTGGGGGATTGGGAAGACTTAGCAGCTAATTAGAAGCAGCCCCCGTGTCCCCCAGTCTCGTAGGCTGGTCTCTGCTTAGTTGCCAGTTTGCCTCACAAGGCCCCCACCCATGTTTCCTAGTTTATGAGCTTTGCCCTAAGGCCCTGATATCAGTGCTTTGCTGGGATTGTCCACTGCATGTACAGTCAGTCAGGTCCAGATGTGGACCCTAGACTCCTGCCTGCCTGTGGCCACTGCCCCGTATCTCCACCTGCTGCCAAGCCTGCCTTAGAGAGGGGCAGGTGGCAGAATGATCACTAGAGAGATGATGAATACCTGGAATACCTGAGGGCTGAGATGCCCACTCATGTTGGAGGTAAGTCTTTCCTCTCTTCTTTCCGTATCTCCGTGAGGGTCTGGCTATTTGATATTCCCTGGGTTTGTCTGTTTTGGCTTTAGCTTCTATTGGAAGCTATTCTTTGATCAGGGCAAAATGTGTGTCGGCTCATAGGACATGCATCTGCCTCCCATCTCTCCAGAGAGGGCTTAGTTTTGTTTTTTCTGAATATCAATTTATTTCTTGTTTACTCTTCAGAATTATCTTATTTATAAATAGTGATTTCTTTAATTCTTTATTGTTTCCTTTTTAATGTATTTATTATGTCAAGTAAACACAAAAGAGTACAAACATATAAAGAACCCCACCATCTTCCACAGTGATCAGTATTCCCCTGTCGGGTTCTGTCTGTCTACTTTGTTTGCTGGAGCAAACCACATTATGTCATTTTACATGTCATTAACATTTATAAAGACTCATGTTCTCAGCTGGGTGCGGTGGTTCACACCTGTAATTCCAACACTTTGGGAGGTTGAGGCAGGAGGATTGCTTGAGGACAAGAGTTCAATACCAGCCTAGGCAACATGGCCAGACCCCTTTCTCTACAAAAAATTTAAAAATTAGCCAGGCTGGTGGCCCGTGCCCATAGTCCTAACTACTTGGGAGGCAGAGATGGGAGGATCACCTGAGCCCAGGAATTCGAAGTTGCAGTGAGCTGGTATCATGCCACTGTGCTGTAGCCTGGGCGAAGCAACAGTGAGACGCTGTCTCAAAAATAAAAATAAAAAATAAAAAAATAAAAATTCACGTTTCTTATGTAATTTATTTTAAAAATAACTAAAATAACTTTTTTATTTTGAATACGTTTTAGACTTACAAAAAAGTTGCATAAACCACTTCTCCCCACTTCCCCTACTGTTAACATCTTACAGAGCATAGTATAATGATCAAAACCAGGAAATTCACACAACACATTAAACTACAGACCTTATTCAAATTCTGCCTGTTGTCCCACTAATGTTCCTTTTCTGGTCCAGGATGCAAGCCAGAATCCCACACTGCATTAAGTTGCTGTGTCTCCTTAGTTTCCTCCAATCTGAGGCAGGTCCTCCATCTTCCCTTGTCTTTTATGACTTTAGCCCTGTCAAGTACTGACCAGGTATTTGGTAGAACATCCCTTAATTTGGGTTTAAGGTTTTCTCTATTAGCTAACCTACAGACCTTATTCAGAGCTAGAACTGGAGCTAGAACCATGGATCCATTTAGAAATATAGATTGAAGTTACACATTTTGGGCAGGAAAACCATAGAAGTGAGGTCCTGTCTCAGTGCATCTTATAAAGGGGTACATGATGTCATTGTTATTACAGGTGATGTTAATTTTGATTACTTGGTTCGGGGCATATCTGCCAGGCTTCTCTACAGTAGTTTCCATTTTTACCTTTGTAATTAATATGCACCTCATGGGGAGATACTTTGAGACTATGCAAATATCCTCTCATCATACTTTTTCACCCACTAATTTTAGCATCTATCAGCAGATCTTGCCTGCAACAGTTATCACTGTGATGTTTGCCAAATGGTGATCTTCTATTTCCATGATTGCTTCTACATTTTTTAATTGAAATTCTCTAAGGAAGATCTGTCCGTTCTCTCCTAATTATTTATTCATATCAATATTGACTCATGGATATTTTATTCTATGGGTTATAATTCATTACTATTACTTTTTAATTTTGGTACTAAAATTATACAAGATTTAGCTGTTGGGAGCTCTTTCATGCTGGCTCCTGTGCCTTTTCACTGTCTCCTCATCATTTTTTTTTTTAATACTTTTACATTCTGGCACTACAAAATGTTCCAAGCTCGTCTTATACCTTCCCTGCCCTAGCCCTGGAATAAACCATTTCTCCAAGGAGCTCTGGTTCCTTTTGTAGAGAAAGATTTTTAGAAAGCTAGATCTGGGTGCTGGGTATACTGATTGCTGCTGCACTGTCACTGCTTCCAGGCCCTCTTGGTGAACTGAACTAGGACACCTATAATTCCAACCTTTTCCTTAGCTATGACAGTTATCACTAGACACTTTGTGGGAGGAGAATCAGTGTCTGAAATTAGCACCTTGATCTTTTGTATATACAAAAAGTGTTTGAACTGTGCTTGACATAGTTCCTCTTACAAATGTCAGTCCAGTCATTCCTTTAGGGTAAACACTCACAAATATTCCCACTGCTCCCCCTGCTCATGTTCCTCCCTGGTGCCTTCCTCCCTGCCACCCCAGCATGAGCTCCTCTTCAGTTCCCTGGTTTAGATCTGAGCTGAGGACCTTGGGGTGATCTCCCTTCCACCCCCTGGTAAGACAGTCTCTCCGTGTCTTTCCAGTCTCTTTTTAACCCTTTTTGTCCCTTTTCTAATTTTATCCTTTGTTTTTTTTCTTCTCCTAACCTCAAATGTCAATGAACTCTCCCTCTTCCTGGTCTCTTTCTAGCTCCTGGCTTATCCTCTTTCCTCCTAGAGATCAGATGTCAGAATTCCAGCTGAGGGCATGTCTTACTGGTCACACAGGTGTTCTTGACCTCTTCTCTCTTGAGAAGAACTGTCCATACCTTGGTGGTGGTAAGGATAGCTGGTTCTTATGGCAGGACCATGGGACACTGGTCAAAAATAGTCATATCAGCACTTTAATGTGGTTCAGCACTGTGGTTCTTAGCTGGTGGGGTTGTATGGAGAATGTCCACTTGGGGGCATGCCTATTTGAAAGAGCATATGCAGTGATATAATTTTACATTGAAAAGTGAAATATGTAGACGGATGTTATATAAAATACTAACATCAGAAAGTAAAGGTTGATGGAATTCACTGGTCTTGAGGAACAGACATTGCAGAAGAGAGTCTTCTGAATGAGGGAGAAGGGGATGTTGAACTTTACAGGTCAGTTTGGGGCATGAGAGAGTTTCTCTTTATTATCAATGGGTGTATGGGTTGAAAAGACTGAGGAAACACTGAGTTTAATTAGATTTCTCAGCTTCAGGGTTTCTAGGCTCACAGAGACACTCCCCTAGAGATGAACAAGGCTGACTGGAGGTGCTATTAAAACTCAGCTAAGAAGGCAGCCACAGAGCTCTGGCCTCTCACCTGTGGCTGGCCCAGAAGTTCTCAGCCCGTGTTCCACAAGAGCCTTGAAGACCTGAATGAAGGATATGAAGTCAGGGCCCCCCTATATTCTCCTTTCTGCAGGGCCGTCAAGATAGCTGTAACTTTATCCTCTTCTCTTACCACCAAGAAGGCCCATTAAGATGTGAAAGAGTGGAAGTTTTATTAAAGGATGAGCTTTGAGGTCGTGAGAATTTATTTAAATTTAAATCATCTGCAGACTTTGGGACTTGAATTGCCATCAGGAACATGCTCCTGTGCCCCCTTCATGCAGAGTGTGAACCACCAGCTCTGTGTGCTCCCTTCTAGGCGCCCCCATTCTAACACTCAGGCTCTCCTCTCCTGTATTAAATGGGGGAGACGCTGAGCTTGGGAACTCCTAATTGGTTTTTTTCTACCTCTGTTCTCCTAGAGAACCTCCAGGCTGCTCTGTTCCAAGACTTATAATAGCTCCCCATTGCCTATAGGATATAATTCAAACTCCTGATCTGGCATCACACCCTCAGCTGATTTTTCTAAGTTTCTCTGTACTTCTTCTCCTTGTGAACCATCCATTCCAACCAGACCGAACTGTGTGGTGGCCTTAGGTCACACTCCCTGGACTGCCTCCTACCCCCTGCCTTTGTACTGTTCAGATATCACATCTCTGTCCCTCTGAAAGCTCCAGGAAACAGCCACACCAGAGGACTTGTTTGCTCCTCAGCGGGGGTCTGGCACTTCCTGCCTGCAGGGCTCACTGAAGCCTACCTTCTGCCCGTGCTGTGACACTTTGGTGGCCTTAGTTCTCATTCCCTACTGGCAGACGGCACCTGTGTAGAAAATTGTCACAGATCCTCTATTTGATTGTTTTCATGTCTCATGAAAAGATTTCTTAGGGAGAAGGCTTCATTTACCCAAGTTATAGAAGAGTCCAGGGGAAACTGATGCGAAATAATCCCCCTAGGCTAGAGCACAGAGCTCAGAAACAGGAGACGCAGCCAGACCCTGCATGTTTGCCTCACGCATGACACTTTGCAAACAGGTTCTCCTTCCATACCAGTTGGAATGTTCTGGCTGTGGGAAGCCAAAATCCCAACCCAGCCTAGCTTCAGCAATGAGGGAAGTTACCATTTCTCACAGCAGGATGTCCGAGATGGGGCTCGGAGATGTCACCAGGTTCCTCTATATCTCTTTGGCCATGCCGTCCTAGGCATTGTCTTTGCCTCAAGCTGTTTCCCTCGTGGTCAGCAGATGGCAGCCAGCAGCCCTGGGACAACACTTTCTTTTTCTGTCCAGTGAGTGGGAACATGACATGCGACACCTCATTCCTCAGCTGAATTGGTTCCACTCAGGTAACCTGCCATGGCTGGACCAGTACCTGGCCCCAGAATTAGGCTCTGCTGACAGTCCACCTGAGGTGCAAGGACTGAGCTTCTCTGAACATCATGGGTATCAGCCGGAGGGTGGCTTTCTGGACACACTGGGGTTGTTATTAGGAAGAGGAAGAGGGCAGTGGCTGCTGGGGGAAGCAACAGTGTCCATTATGTCGTCTGTCAGTACACTCGACCTGGATGCCCAAGAAGCAGAGGGTTGGCGACTGACCAGGCCCAAGGTGCCACCAGTGACACAGTGACAGCATTCACTGTCTGGTCTGTCTCTATCTTCTTCGGAAGGAATCTTCTCCTGCTTAGCTTTAAAATCCTTTGTTTCAAATGACTGTGATGAAACGTGACAGTTCCTGCCTCACCACTGATCAGTTTTTGCTTTGAGTCAGATGAAGGCAGCCAAGTGTGTCCAAACTGTTTTAAAATGCCAATGTTTTGTCTATGTCCCAGTGGCCCTTTATTAGCTACCTGGTACCTTAAAACCTTTTTATTTTCCTCTCCGCTATATACCACACCTGTTAGGTTGAACCTGATGGAATGAAATTGTGGTTTTTATAAGATAAAAGTGGTTATCAGCATTCACGAAATTCAACTGATACATCATTTCTGACTTCCACTTTCCTGTGAGGTGGGTGCTGTATCCCCATTTTCGTTGATGAGGAGCCTGAGTGTAGAAAGGACATGCAGTAGGTCGAGGAGCTGGGGTTTGAACCCGAGTCTTTCTGTCTTTATCCTCACACTTATCCAGACAGTGCATATCCTCTTCTGGGAGCTACCTGCAGCCGGTAGTGCATTGGCAGCTGAGAGCCAGGCTGGTTTGGGAGATGATGTGATAGCTACTGATTGATCAGTGATACCTTCAAAGGTGTCTCCAGAGGAGCAAACCCACAAGTCAAACTAATGTATGGAGTTGGCTTCCCAAGACTGAGGTGTTCTGACCGTTCTAGATCCAAGTAAGTTCCCCACCCCTCAAGAGGGTTCGAGCAGCTCATCCATATCAGACTGGCCCAGGCCCTGGAGCTAGGCAGGTAGATGGTGAAGCGGAGACTTAATTTCATGAGAACCTGATCACAGAAGCTGCACCAGCTGGGCCTGCTGGTGATCTGCTGGTCTCCCCAGTCGTCCCCACTGGGAGGCAGCACTGCAGCAGGTGTGTTTTAGAACACTTCCATTCTTATTCCTGATTTGCTGTGTGATGTTGGACAAATTGCTTTTCTGGGCAAAATGAGGACTTGCTTAGTGGTTGTTAACCTTTGTAGCAATGGAATTCCTTCTTAAGAGCACAGAACCCATTTTTCAAATGAATTATTATGGTCCCTATATTAGTTTTCTAGAGCTGCTGCAACAAATTACCACACATTTGGTGGCTTAAAATGAAAGAAATTTATTCTCTCCCAGTTCTGGAAGCCAGAAGTCCAAGATTGAGGTGTCAGTAGGGCCATGCTCCCTCTGAAGGCTCTAGGGGAGAATCCTTCCTTGCTTCTATTTTGCTTCTAATGGTTTTAGTCATCTGGGCTGTTTCTTTGGCTTACAACTGCATCACTCCAGTCTCTGTCTTCCATCTTCACATGGCCTCTGTTTCTCTGTATGTCCTTTTCTGTCTCTTTTAAGGGTAGTCACATTGGATTTATGACCCATCCTCATCCAGTATGATCTCATTTCAAGATTCTTATCTAATTGTCTGTGCAAAGAGCCTTTTTCCAAATAAGGTCATCTTCTAAGGTTAGACATGATTGCCTGAGTGGGAGTCACCTCTCCTTTCTCCCTTGTGAGAACAAAAAATGAAGCCACTCCTTTATATCCTGGCTTAGCTGGGCTTATGTTTATTGCTGGCATCCTGCTTCATAGTTGATTGCTAAGCAGGTGAGAAGCCAAGGTCAGCCTGATGCTTTATCTGATCATCCAGGCACCCAGGAGCCAGAGAGGCATAGCAACATGTCCAGTGTCATGCAGCAAAGTGATAGACCTGATCTGAAGTTCTGCAGGGTTCTGGCTGCAACATTTGGCCCTTTGTCTTTCCCCCATAGTATGTGATAGGTAAGAGTTACATGTATAGCATACTCCTATGGGCATACAGGTGTTATTGAAACCCAAAAGATACTTTGCAGTGAAGTAGAGCAGAACAGTAACTCATACTAGCTGTTGCTATTAATAAGGCATAACTAGCATGTAGGCCGCTCACTGCTGCCCACAGCTTAGGCAGTGGGGTTGTGGGTTCTTGTGCCAGCTAAACAGTGATCCTCATCTTCCCGACTCAAGATGTACCAGAAAGCAATTGAGTGATGGTGATGTGATTATAAGGATAACATTGAGCCTACTTTAATTTATATACAAAAGAAATAGGAAAACAGTTCCAAGCTTTTAAACTGGTAAGTGGTAATGTGATTCATGGCCTGCTTCTTTGGTTAAGAACTACTTGGTTTTCCTCAAATCTGTTTGTACCCCAGAATCACCTGGGAGCTTGGTTAAAAAAAAAAAGTAGATGCCAAGGATACCTCAGGTTCTTGTCAAAATGGAGTAGACAAATTTATCCCTATCCCTCTTACTAATATAGCTAAAAATACTGGACATTATATATAAAACACTGGAAGACTGAAAGGTGGAGAAAGGAGTGAACCAACTAGGGACTCTGGAACTCACAGAACAATGTAATGGTGAGTTCTCTGTGTTTTCTTCTTGCCTCCTATATATTCTGCCCTGGGTGCTAGAGAAGCCCACAGCCCAGGAATGCCAGTGAGCACAGAACAAAACAAAGCCCCAAGGAAGCTTGGTCTCTTTTGTCAAAGGACTGGAAGAAGGAACAGTATAGCACAACTTTTTTTTTTTTTTCTATAAATACTCCATTCCTGCAAAACACCAGAGAAAATTGCCTGCCCCTCCAGTCCTCAGTTTTAGTAAAGGCCAAATGGTTAGCCTATTAGTCCGTTTTCATGCCAATAAAGACATACCCGAGACTGGGCAATTCACAAAAGAAAGGTTTATTGGACTTACAGTTCCACATGGCTGGGGAGGCCTCACAATCATGGCAGAGGGCAAGAAGGAACAAGGCACATCTTACGTGAATGGCAACAGGCAAAGAGAGAGCTTGTGCAGAGAAACTCCTGTTTTTAAAACCATCAGATCTAGTGAGACCCATTCACTATCATGAGAACAGCACAGGAAAGAACCCCCCCAAACCAAGATTCAGTTATCTCACACCAGGTCCCTCCCACAACACGTGGGAACTACGGGAGCTACAAGATGAGATTTGGGTAGGGACACAGAGCCAAACCATATGAGATAGCTGAGACTTCCACCTTTGCCTAGTGGTAACCGCTGCCCCACACCCTCCCCACTTGATGGGAAGCCTAGACTTCCACCACCGCCTAGTAGTAATGGACATCCTTCACTGCGATAGTCCTCTTGGGGCCTAGACTTCCATCCACACCCGAGGGTGTCATCGGAGGCCAACTGCAGAGCCTGGGTTTTGACCCGCTGACATACACTCTGTGCTGGGTATCCCTCACCCTCTCAGCCACGATGGTGTTGGTGGAGGCTGAGTAGGGAGCCTGGACGCCCACCCCCAACCAACAGTAAGAGTCAATGTTCTCCTTTCCCCGACCAGTATGGTTTTAACAGAAGCTACTAAAACAGAAGATTTAAGTAAGATCCAGAGTATCATAACATTATAACCAAAATGTCCAGGATAAGTTTTAGCAAAAAAAAAAAAAAAAAAAAAAAAGTTACAAAAACTAAATGGAAATTTTAGATACAAAAAATAGAGTAACCAAAATTTTAAAATTACTGGATGGGCTCAATCGAGAGTGGAGAGGACACAGGAAAGAATCAATGAACATGAAGCCAGAATGATGGAAATCATCCAGTCAACAACAGGGAGAAAAAATACTAGAAAAAAATTAACAGAGCTTCAGAGATATGTGGGACAATACAATTTTTTTTTTAAATCTACCATTGGTGTAATTGGAGTCCTAGCAGAGCAGTGTAGGGCTGCAAAAGTTTTCAAGGAACTAATGGCTATTTCCCACATTTGGGGGAAGGCAAGAGCCTACAGATTCAGGAATCTGAGCAAACCCCAAATAGGATTAAACCCAAAGAAATACATGCCAAGGCACCTCAGAGTCAAACTTTTGAAAACTCAACAAAATCTTAAGAGCAGCAGGAGACAATGCATTCCCTCCAGGGAAAAACAATTCGAAGGGTAGCAGTTCCTCATCAGCAGTCATAGAGGCCAGATCACACAGCATCATTTTTCACATATTGAAAGAAGGAAAATCTGTACCCCAATTTCTATACCCAGTGAAAATATCCTTTAGGAATGAAGCTAAAATCAGACATTTTGACATGAAGGAAAACTAAGATAATTTGTTGCCAGGAAATTAACCCTAAAAGAATAGCAAACTAACAGAAGTTCTTCAAAGAAGGGATATAGGAATGGAAGGAAACCTGGAACATCAGGAATGAGGAATGAACATAAAGAGTAAAAATATGGGTGAATATAATAGATGATCCTTTCCCTCTTGAGGAAATCATACTCGACAGTTGAAGCCAAAATTACTGTCTGATGTGGGTCTCATTATATGTAGAGGAAACATGTAAGATAATTATATTATAAAAGAACCTAGGTGGAGCTAAAGTTTCTACACTTATTTGAAAAGTAAAATGTCAATACCAGTAGACTGTGATAAGTTACAGGTTATAATATGATGCCTAGAGCAACCACTAGAAAATCTATATCAAGAGATGTACTCAAAAACACTACTGATAAATCAAAGTGGAATTCAAGCAATTCACAAGAAGGCAGGAAATAAAAGAAACAAATAATGCAGATGCCTGAGCCATAGTCCAGACCTAGTGAATCAGAACCTCCAGGACTGGTGCCTGGGAATATGGATTTTTATTTAGCAACTACTCCTGAGGATTCCAGTAATCAGCCAGGCTTGAGAACATCTGGAGTAGACCAGTATTTTTTAAACAGCAAGTTGCCAACCTGGTGAGTTAATTAAGATGATTATGGGCAGGTTTTTTGTTGTTGTTGTTGTTAATAAACTTAGACTAAGGTATACTAGAAAAAACTAGAATGTATGATACTTGTTCAGGGTAATTCTCATTTCCTGATATTTGGGGGTGGGGAGTATATAATATATTCATATGTGTGGGCTCAACCTTTGGATAAGAGTAGGCCAGAAGAGATCTCATGCCTCCAGGAATGGCCTTCAACTAAGTAATGCCCAACAGGAGTTGATAGACATGTATCCCAGCTTCCATACTATATCCAGCATATGATCATGGGAAGAAGGCTACACATGGCATTAACTGCTCATTAAGGTACCCTGTATGTGTTGGCTTTGGTCCCTTCTCTGTCTCACTTTCCCACTCTCCTACAGGTGTTTCATGGGATCATTTCTCAAACTGTTTGGATTCAAATCCTTGCCCCTGACTCTGCTTCTTAGGGAACCTAGCTGAAGACACCTTGTCTTTCTAGGCAAGATGCACTTGGATTCTTTTCATCACAGGGAGGTAGGAATTGCATCAGGACCTAGGCACAAGAGAATAAAGGAGCAGCTACTCCCTCCCGGTGCGATGCCAGGCAGGTGTCAGGTGTTACCTGTGCGGCTCTTGTGTCACAAAGGATGAGCTTTTTCAACTGTCTGAATAATCCTGGGTCCCAGAGCAGGCATGATACCCTTCACAATACTGCAAGAAGAGGGAGTAAAAGCTCACCCCTAGCCAGGCCTCTCTGTCAGTGTGTGTATGTGGGAGAGGGCATTTAAAACCCTACTGGGTTTTTTTGGCTCAGTATATGAAACATTTTTCAATGATGACACCCAGATACAATTATCTTACCACTGAGGGGACAAGTTTCTACCCTTCTCTTAAGGGATTCTAAAGCCAGCAGGCATGATTTCTAAAGGAGCTTTAAGCAGGAGGAAAGCTTAGCTGACCATACACGTGTGTCTCTCAGAGGTGGCATACAGGGGTCTTGTACAACCTGGGAACAGTGTTCACAGATCTCCAGTGCCAGTTGTTCTCATTTAAGGAAAAGTCATTACCCAGAGTCCAGGAATGTCAGGCCCCTGCAAGGGATTTTCCTATGGCCTGTCATCACAGATACCTCTCTTGGTTAGCTTTTGCTGCAGCAGTGCTTCATCACAAACAGCCCCAGAATTTCAGGGATGTTTAATCAGCTGTTGTTCAGCCCCGATGTCTATGTGTTAGCTGATCTTGGCTGGGTTTGGCTGATGGCACTGCTGCTCTTGGCTGTGCCCACTCAGTCACGAGGGATCAGCTGAACTAGAACAGGGTATGGCCGGAGCAGTTGTGCTTCATGCGTAACTCGCTCCTCTTGGGGCCAGCAAGTTAGCCTGAATACATTCTTCTTATGCCAGTGTCATAAAGAGGGCAAGGCCAGGCCAAACACTTTCCAAACCTGTGATTATGTTCTGTCTGCTGACATCTCACTGGCCAAAGCAAGTTAAATGGCTAAGCCCAAAGTCAGGTATGGGGATGCACTCTCCAACATGGAGGCTATGGGGAGGGAGTGAATATTTTAAACAATGGTCTAATCTACTATGCCTACCAATGTGCACAATGGCTGCAAGGATCCAGTGCTGTAGTGGGCACACAGAGCCTAGCACAGTGCCTGGCATATAGCAGGAGCTTGTAATGATGCCAGGCACACTGTGCCAACTCCTTTTTCTTTTCCTTCTCCCCTGCAGGCTTTCACCAGTTCTCGGGATGCCCATAGGGATGGGTGAAGCCCGCCTGGCCTGTGGTGCTCCCCAGTGGCCGTCATCTCACTAGGGCCCCACAGTGGCATTAGGATGCACCTCTCTGCGGTGTTCAATGCCCTCCTGGTTTCGGTGCTGGCGGCGGTCCTGTGGAAGCATGTGCGACTGCGTGAGCATGCAGCCACACTGGAGGAGGAGCTGGCCCTCGGCCGACAGGCCACAGAGCCAGCCCCAGCGCTGAGGATCGACTACCCGAAGGCACTGCAGATCCTGATGGAGGGTGGCACACACATGGTGTGCACAGGCCGCACGCACACAGACCGCATCTGCCGCTTCAAGTGGCTTTGCTACTCCAACGAGGCCGAGGAGTTCATCTTCTTCCACGGCAACACCTCTGTCATGCTACCCAACCTGGGTTCCCGGCGCTTCCAGCCAGCCCTGCTCGACCTGTCCACCGTGGAGGACCACAACACCCAGTACTTCAACTTCGTGGAGCTGCCTGCTGCTGCCCTGCGCTTCATGCCCAAGCCGGTGTTCGTGCCAGATGTGGCCCTCATCGCCAACCGCTTCAACCCTGACAACCTCATGCATGTCTTTCACGACGACCTGCTGCCACTCTTCTACACGCTGCGGCAGTTTCCCGGCCTGGCCCACGAGGCACGACTCTTCTTCATGGAGGGCTGGGGCGAGGGTGCACACTTCGACCTCTACAAGCTGCTCAGCCCCAAGCAGCCTCTCCTGCGGGCACAGCTGAAGACGCTGGGCCGGCTGCTGTGCTTCTCCCATGCTTTTGTGGGCCTCTCCAAGATCACTACCTGGTACCAGTATGGCTTTGTCCAGCCCCAGGGCCCGAAAGCCAACATCCTCGTCTCGGGCAATGAGATCCGGCAGTTCGCACGGTTCATGACAGAAAAGCTGAACGTGAGCCACACAGGAGCCCCCCTAGGCGAGGAGTACATTCTGGTCTTTAGCCGAACCCAGAACAGACTCATCCTGAATGAGGCAGAGCTGCTGCTGGCACTGGCCCAGGAGTTCCAGATGAAGACAGTGACAGTGTCCCTGGAGGACCACGCCTTTGCTGATGTCGTGCGACTGGTCAGCAATGCCTCCATGCTGGTCAGCATGCATGGGGCCCAGCTGGTCACCACCCTCTTCCTGCCCCGTGGGGCAACTGTGGTAGAGCTCTTCCCATATGCTGTCAATCCCGACCACTACACTCCCTATAAGACACTGGCCATGCTGCCTGGCATGGACCTCCAGTATGTAGCCTGGAGGAACATGATGCCAGAGAACACAGTCACACACCCTGAGCGGCCCTGGGACCAGGGGGGCATCACCCATCTGGACCGGGCTGAGCAAGCCCGTATCCTGCAAAGCCGTGAGGTCCCACGGCATCTCTGTTGCCGGAACCCCGAGTGGCTCTTCCGAATCTACCAGGACACCAAGGTGGACATCCCATCCCTCATTCAAACCATACGGCGCGTGGTGAAGGGCCGGCCAGGACCACGGAAGCAGAAGTGGACAGTCGGCCTATACCCAGGCAAGGTGCGGGAGGCACGGTGCCAGGCGTCAGTACATGGCGCCTCCGAGGCCCGCCTCACTGTCTCCTGGCAGATCCCATGGAACCTTAAGTACCTGAAGGTGAGGGAGGTGAAGTATGAGGTGTGGCTGCAGGAGCAAGGGGAGAACACCTATGTGCCTTATATCCTTGCCCTGCAGAACCATACCTTCACTGAGAACATCAAGCCCTTCACCACCTACCTGGTGTGGGTCCGCTGCATCTTCAACAAGATCCTCCTGGGACCCTTTGCAGATGTGCTGGTGTGCAGCACGTAGCGAGCGGGCCACAGCCTGGCCTCGGGAGGGTGGCTTCTGCAGTTCAGCATCCCTGGGCCCGTTAATCCCACTGTGGAGACTTCTGGGAACTGTCTATTTATTGGGCAGGGCTGCCCCAGGCCTGTGCCTCCACGTCATCTTGTTGCCCCGGGGGTGTGGTGTCACAGCACTCCTCTTTGCCCTAGAGATATGGGAGCCCACTTCCCCTTCTCCCATCCTGAACATTTATACCCCTGGAGAAGTTCCTTAGCAGGGTGGAGGAAGAGGAGAGGAGGAAGGAAAGAATCACAAGGAACCTCTGGCTAGGTGATCCTGATGTTTCCTACTGAGTTTTTCTGGTATCCAGATTTCTGGAAACCGAGTAATCATGTACTGTTTGATTGGGTGGTTCATCTGCTTCCATCCCAGTGAAATCTACCTGTAGCCCAGTTAAGGGTGTGTTTGGAACATTCATTAAATGATTCTAAGCATCTTGGTCAAGTCTTCTTATTGGATGGGAGGAAGGGGAGCCGGTCTTCAAAACCCAGGTGCCCTTTAATCTTGATTGTTAACTAGGGAGACGTGGCAATGGGAAAGCGTCCAGGACGGCAAAGTGAGCAAGCTGGTTGGATTTCATCTTGACTAGCTGGACTAATATCACAGTTCCACCTACATGGGATAAAAGTCTAGAAGTAGGTAGGAGAGGGCTGAGGGGAGAAAGAGCTATATCTACCATGGGTTTTTCTTAGGCTCAACTAGGCATTCAGACTCACAAGACCTGGACAGACCACACCTGGCATCAGAGTTTCTTAGAAGGGTGGAGATAGATGCTCATGCCAGCAGGGCCGTGTCAGCAGTTCCCTTCCACACGAGCAGTCCTCACATCAGTAGTCCTGAGGGCCACCTTGATTCAGAAGCCCATGTCCCATAGGAGTTAACGTGTTTTCAACAACCCACAATCAGAGTTCCTAGGGTACCTCAAGGGACATGCCCAGTTATGAGTTTCTGCACTTAGGGAAGCCTAAGGCCATGCTTTCTTACCAGATGGTGTAGCTTATTCTTTGTCCTTCCGGCCCAGGTGTAGCTTATCAATCAGCGGTCAAAAACTCCCATGGGCAGTTTGGCCTAATACCGCACCTGACATCCAGCTAACTGGCTTGTCTGACTTCCCTGGGAGCAGAGCTAGAAAGTTCGCCCAAGATCACATCTGTCCTGAAGAAAGAGGAGTTTGGGGAGACCAAACTGCAGGTTTGGTCTGACTTATTCTTGGGGAGACCTGCTGCAGGTCTGACTCCTGTAAGGGGCAGAGGGAAAGAAGCTGGGAAGAGGAGGTGGAGCCTCAGGCTGTAGCTCAGTGCTGAGAACCTCTCAGCAGGCTGATCGGGGAGTTCTTGAGCCAAAGGTGTCCATTAGATAAGTATCCCTCCCCCCCCCCCCCCACCACCCAGTGCTAGTCGTCACCTGGGAGCTACAGTGGGAAATGTGGCCTCAGCATCAGTACTTGGTGGATTCAGCATGGCAGCTGGGCCATCCCTTGTTCTCTGCTGCAGGAGATCTGAATGGTGCATTTTCATGGTCGCCATGGATCTTTATGACATTCCTTTTACCCAGAATATCTTTCTCCCTAACTGTAGCTTCCATCTGCCACCACCATAAACTGCCATGAGAACCCACACATCAAGACTCAGCTCAAAGCCAGAGATCTCAGACACTGCTGGGGCTGGGGGAGTGAAATGGTACAACCACTTGGAAAACCATTTGGCAGTTTTTTTTTTTTTTTTTTATACTTTAAGTTTTAGAGTACATGTGCATAATGTGCAGGTTTGTTACATATGTATACTTGTGCCATGTTGGTGTGCTGCACCCATCAACTCGTCAGCACCCATCAATTCATCATTTATATGAGGTATAACTCCCAATGCAATCCCTCCCCCCTCCCCCCTCCCTATTTGGCAGTTTTTACTAAAGCTGAGCACTTAGTTGCCCTAACTCTCAGCAATTCCACTTCTTGAGATATACCCAAGAGAAATGAGGGCTTATGTCAGCAAAAAGACATGTCTTCAAATGTCCATGGTTCTACTCTTAACGGCCAAACACCATAAACAATTCAAGTGTCCATCAACAGGTATATTCATACAATGGACATGACAGTTTTAAAAAGAATGAAGTGAATCTCAGACAACATTGAGTAAAAGAAGGCAGATCCAAAAGAATACTTACTGTGTGATTCCATTAGTATGAAGTCCTAGAACAGGAATACAAACTTATAGCGATGGAAGTCAGAATGGTGGTTACCGGGAAGGGGGGTAAAGACTGGGATGGACACAAGGGGGTTGTGGGTTGGCAACATTGTGGTCTGGATGGTGGTTGCACTGTGGACATTGAGGAAAGCCACCATCTTGCTTACACGGTACATTAGTGCATTCACTCACCTCTGTGCTTTCTGTACGGCACACTTTGATTTTAAAAGGAAGACCACTTAGCCCAAGGGCCAGCTCTCCTGAAAACCCAGTTTGTCATACCCACAAAGCCTTACCCCTGCTGGCCCCACCACTGTCTCCCGGGAAGCACTTACCTCTCCACGAGGCATTGCTCACAGGCTGGGAGCTCAGTGAGGGTTTGTGTCATGTGGGTCACAGCCAAGTCAATGAATGGTTCCTTGGCTCAATGAATATACGTATCTCTGCCTTTGTCCAAACTTTTTTACAAATTGGGAATCTGCTTTATGTGAAACTTTGCCCCCCCAATTTTTTCCTCTAACATTATGACATGACCACTGCCATGTCACTGACAACTACTCTTTGGAAACAAGACTTTGGTTAGCTAGAGAATGTTGTGTACAATCACTAGGAAATTAACCTTCTTCCCCCAGGCTCCACGGAGGAGCTGGATCCATGCCCAGCAGTCAGGCCACCCCTTGACAGCATTAAGTAGTAGCAGCATTTTTTCTTTTGCTGCTGCTGCTTTTTTAAAAAACCATTTACTGGTGTTTATGTTGAAATACACAGATCTTCAGTGTAGAGTTACATGAATTTTGACAAATACATACATCGATGTAACACATACATCCCTATACAATAGAGACCATCTCCATCATCTCCATATTCATAGGGGAATGAATGTATAAATAATCTCTTATGACTCCTATACACACACACACACACACACACAGGAGTGGTAAGAGCTTACGTAACATCAAGGGCATTTACATTTCTCTATCCTGTTTATTATGAATCTGCATCTTAACCATCAAAGAGTCAGGTGAAGGGAAGAGCACAGGAGAGAGCTGAGGTCTGGGATATGCAGACAGCTACTAAGCCAAAGTCTTACAAGTAACCAGTGGCTCCCGGGGCCAGAGCTCCTCAGCCCTTGGCCTCTGCTCCTCTTCCCCCTGACTTCCGCCGTAAGTCCGCTCTGAAAGCATCCTGCTGGCTGTAGGTGGGGTGGCAGCAGGGGCGTGCCATGTCTGGGCAGGGGGGCCACATGATAACTTAAACACGTAAGGAATGCCTCAGGTGTTCCTCAGCCCCTGACCAGCCTCCAGCTGTTCCAATCAGCCACAGCCCAATATAGTCAGGCTGTCCAGGTGCCCAACAGTCCATGTGGCCTACAGCTGATGGAAGACCTAGTTAAGCCAGGGCTTCCACCCTTCAGGACAGGAGGGCAGTTTCAGGCCTCCAAGTAGTCCTTTTCCAGATGCAGGGAAGGACAGAAGGGAGGCAGCCTCCTGCTGCCACCGCTGGTCTCTGCAGAAGTGCAGCCCTGCACCCTCCCAGTCCAAGCAATGGTGATGATGATGGCCTGGCTAGGCCCCTGCAGTCAGCACCAGAGGCAGTGAACCAAGGCTGCATTGACCTGTGGACCGGCACTGTGGGCCTCCGTTCAGGAGGGTACAGGTTGTGGGGCCCAGGTCCCACCGCAGAAGCAGCACAAAGCCAGCCTCGCAGTCCGCTCTAGCCACACTGAGCCTGTGGGAAAGCAGGTGGGCAGAGTGAGTTACCTTAAAGGGATGTGGTCTGAAGCCTCCTGTGTCGTTTCTGTTTCCATTATGTTTATATATGAATTTTTGAAAGCCAAATAAATTCGAATTAACATTTTAAAAAACACAACCCTTCCAAACAGCAGCATAGTCAGCTGTGTGTATCCTTTAACCAAAGGGGTTTCATTTCTCAAAAAATTTCATGAAGTCACACACAACTAATTTAGAATTTGAGATAATTCTCTCCTGGATCCTGGGAGTAAAAAGTACAAGAAGATGTAATCTTTGCCTTCTGGGAGGTTACATTTAGTGGAAATAATCAAATGATGCGTTTTTGAGTGTTGTACTTTCAGACTTTTGACTGGTTCAGGTAGGTCAGCCTTTTCCTAGGGTTGCTAAATTTGGCAAACAAAAGTAGGGGACACCCAGTTCAATGTGAATTTCTGATAAACAATATTTTGCAATACTACCTTTTCCAACTAATGGAAAATGGAGGTGGGGGTGGATTACTGTATAACCATGAGGTTAATATCCCCCACTATCCCCAAATCATTCCCATTTTCCAAGTTCAAATATAGAGACACTGGTGGAGAGGGAAGACTCAACCATGCCACCACTAAAATAAGAAACAGCAACAATACCAAATGCCAGCAATCATGCAGAACAACTGGGTTTACATTCATTGCTGGTCAGAATGGAAAATGGTACTCTGTGAAATAGATGAGCAGTTTCTTGAGAAATTAAACATATACTTATCCTATGACTCAGAAATTTGACTGCTGGGCATTTACCCCAGAGAAATGAAAATGATGTTCACACAAAAGCCTGTACACAAATGTTCCAAGCAGATTTGTTTGCAATAGTCAAGAACTGAAAATGACCCAGATGTCCTTCAATGGGCAAATCGTTAAACAAACCATGGCACATCTGTACCATGGAATACTACTCAGCAACAAAAGGGATTGGGTTACTGATACATCAACAACTTGGATGGGTCTCAAGGACATTGTGCTGAGGGGAAGAAAAGCCAACCTCAAAAGTTTACATCCTGGGTGGTTCCATTTATGTAACATTCCTCTTGAAATGACAAAATTTTAGAAATGGAGAACAGATTTGTGGTTGCCAGGGATTAGGAATGGGAGAGAGGGAAAGGGGTAGGTGTGACTATATAGGAGTGCAGGAGATCTTTGTGGCAATGAAACAGTTCTTTATCTTGATTGCCGTGGTGTTTGATGAGTGTACACGTGGTAACAGGACTGTAGAATCACACATATTGTACCAATGTCAAGTTCTTGGTTTTGATATCACACTATAATTAAGGAGGATGTAACTACAGGGGAAACTAGGTGAAGGGTACACAGGACCTCCCTGTACTACCTTTGCAACTTCTGTGAATTTATAATTTTTTCCAAAACAGAAAGTGTTTAGGAAATCCTTGGAAGGGCTGGGGGAGTGTGCTCTAGAGTGAGCCTCAAGGAACAGTTCTGCAAACACCACAACCCCAGCAGCTGCTGCTGTGGCTGTGAGTTCAAGAACCACAAATGGAGCTGGGATGTAGGGATCGGGATGCTGTTACCAGTGTCACAACCACCTCTCAACCATCACAAAGCTGGTGTCTGGGCACTGGAATCATAGTCCAGCCCCACTCTGCCAGCCTCCCACCCTTGGGACCTAGAAAGCTGGCAAGTGGATACTGAAGCCTGCTCTAGAACACCTCTTATCTCCACCACTTTGCCTGTGAACTGAAAATAGCTAAAAGGCACAGGAGGACGTCCACACAGGAAGACAGCCCTCCCAGGACAGCATCTGAAAGGTAGAGTCTAATTTGCATCCAGAGCCCAGCTGCAAGGGAGCCTGGGTAATGGAGTGTGCAGCATTTCAGTCTCAGCACTGCAGGAGGCTCTGTAGAAAGAGGGTGGGGTGGAGGTTGGGCAGCCCAATTCCTGATTCACCATGGTCACCCACCAGAACTAGATGTGCCTTCATGTGGGCAGCAGAACTTCCATGTGGGCAGGGCAGAGAAAGGATGCATCCATTCATTCCCGATGTGAAAATCATCCAAGATGCCTGGGATCCTACCCCACTGTTGTGTGTGGGTGCGTGTTTTAAATGAAGCAGCAGTCGTGAGAACCAGGCAATCAGATGTCCAAGAAGCAGGGCACCCTTACCATTCCCTTTAGGCGTGGCTTCCCGGGTCATGCTCCTCATGCCCAAGGTGATGCCCAGTGCACCACTCACCCGACACATGGACACAGGGAGGGCAAAGCCTTGTGTCCTGTTGTTATGCAGAGTCTGTGGTATACAATGATCCATGGCAAATGTGGCTGGGAACACACACACACAGGAGACTGTAAAAATCCATAACCTCATATCCATCAGCTTTAAGTGACTTTACCTGTACCTACACCTTGAGGGGCCCTGGACCTCCATTCCCTTGGGCACTAGGGACCTTCCAGAGCTCACCCACCTTAGCCTGCTCTGGGTCAGGGGACAAGCCTGCGTTGGACCTATCACTCCACCTTCTGCTCTCTCCATGCACCTGCCTCAAAAGGCCAGATGTTCCCTAGGAATCCTTATGAGGAGTTAGGTCCTACAGTGGAATTTTGGACACTAGCAGTAGGTCAGCAGGGCCAAGTTAGACTTTCCTAGCATTTCTCAGATCACACCTCACATGTGGCTCCTTCTCCATCTACAAGTAAGCCTGCTTTCTTGCAGGCCAAGCCCCTCCCATCACCAGCACCCCTCCAACTAACACCACCTCTGGGGTTCCCTGGGCCTCACTCCACCATCTCCCCGAGAGGTGCTTCCTCCTCTGCCCCACAGCCTCCCAGAGTCCTGGTAGTCCAGCACTCTCCCCTACCCAGATTCTTCCAAGTCCACTGGACCCATGACCCCTACTGCTATTTTCCTGCACAAACTGGGTGCTGCTACCTCTGCTGCTGTGTGAGATGTGTCGAACCCTGAGTTTCTACCTAGAGACACTTTCCTCTCTGGTTACATTGCCTTGGAGACTCAGTGATTCTTCCCTGGTTGCTTGGGCAAAACTACCCAATGTGCCCTGCCCAGAGGTCCCAGAGGCTGAGCTCTCAGGCACCCCAAAAGTCTTCAGTGCCTATACCCAAATGCCATATCTCCAGAACCCCCAAATGAGCACCCCTGAGCAATGCTAACCAGAACCCAAGATAGTTCAGGAAAGGCCTCAGGCAGCACTTTTGCTGGTCCAGGGTTGGGAGAGGGAGGCAACAGAGGAGGAAGAACTCCACAGTTCCTCGGAGAGATCATAAGAAATCCCCCTGGGCCTCCTCCCCATTGAAGAGACCTTGGGGCAGAGTAGGTGCATGTGTGAGAGGAGGAAAGACCAGTGTCGGTAGCAAGGCAGGCTTCAGAGCCAAAACCTCCTGCCTGGGCAAAAGGAAAATGGGTAGTCCAGGAGTGGGATGGAGGAAGTCTACCTGAGCCGGCCAGCGCACCTCAGAGGGTCAGGCGGTGCCTGTTTACTCACCCACAAGCCCAGGCCAAGTGGAAATATCTCCAGATATTCACAGAGGTCTCTCCTGCATTTCTGTGTAGGCAGAGATCTTCCTTTGACCCCCTTTTGCCAACAGTGCTTTGTCTACCCTCCCAGGCTTTCTGGATCCTCAGTTACAGGAGACGTGCTTACCATACACAACACCAAGACACAGACTCTGACAGCCAGACGGAATATGGAAGACTGGGCCTGTCCCCAAACATCTGGAAAGTGGGGCCACCACAGCATGGCCTCTTACTCCTTCCAAATTCTACATTCTCTGTGGGAAATTTGCTTGATAATAATTGTCGAATAAGTGAATGAATGAATGAATGAATGTAAGAAGGAAGGAAAGATGCTATAGTGGTTGGGACCAAGGGCTCTGGAGTCAAACAGACCTGGGTTCAAATCCCAGCTCCACTAGTTACCTGCTCTGTGACCTTGGGCAAGTGACCCAACCTCTCTGAGCATTGGTTTCCTTATCTGTCAAATGGGAACAATAATGCCTACCTTGTGGAGTTGTGAGAGTTTGAGATGAGGAAGTATCTAAAGCTCCTGGCATGGCATGAGACCACTGTAAATGTTCAGAACATGCCAGGTGGTGCTTATGGCTGTCTTAGAGTGAGCCTCCTCCCTCAGACAAGCTCAATGCTGCCCATTCACAAGGCAATGCAAGGGTGACATGTTCCAGTCAGGGATGCAGGGACAGGCTTCTCACAAGCAGAGTGGTTTATCGTTCCCTTCATACCCTTTGAAACATCATGTGGCCTGGGCATCCCCTCATCCCACACCACCTGCTTCTGCCACCCAGCCCCTTTGGGGTAAGCTACAGCTCCTGGCAGCTGCCTCCCTGGAGTCACCCAGGCACTCCTCTGTTGAGGAACAATGACCATATTTCTCTCCACCAACAGGGGGCAGCATTTTCTGCCTGGGATTCCTGCGAGGAGCAGGTGTGGCTTCCCTATCCAGCTCTCTTCCCTAAGTGGACCTGAAATCTGGAGACCCCCTCTGGCATTCCTCAGGGGGACCATCCTTTCCAGCAGCTCTCCAAAGCAAAGAGCCCTGAATTGTAGCATTTACCGATGTCCTTGGTATAAATACTCCTACCGTGGCAGATTCCAGGCCACCAGTGTGACATCACTGAATGCAGAGTTGGAAAGAAATGCATAGTAGTGCACACTTACACAGTGTTTCCACTGTACAGATATACAATAGATGTAAATAAGCTCGAGGTCATAGATGATAGCAAAATATAGTAAAATAATTGTAAGTGGTATATTTTGAATACTTATTGCTTTTGTTTCAATGTAATTTATTTAATGGTAACTATATATAGTTTTTTTTTCTCTTTTTTAATACCCTTCAATTGGGATATGCTTTTTTTTTTTAAAAAAAATGAGGTGGGGCCTCGCTATATTGCCCAGTCTTGAACTACTGAGCTCAAGTGATCCTCCTACCTCAGCCTCCCGAGTAGTTGGGATTACAGGCATGCGCTACCACACCCAGCATATAGTTTAATTTTTTTAATAATGGCTGTGCTTTACAACATAAGCTCTTGCAAGCCAGTATGAACAGACTAGAGTATTTCACTGTGGCCGGCTGAAAGAATGGCCCTCCAAAGAAATATTCACTTCCTAGTATCCAGAATCTATAATTATTACCTTAAATGCAAAAGACTGAATATTATTTTATTTGGTGAAAGTGGTATCTAAAAATCCTGAGAGGAGGCTCTTACCCTGGATTATCCAGGTGGGCCTTAGATCTAATAACAAGTGAAGTGTCCTTGTACGAGCAAGGCCACAGGAGATTCGACATAGACACACATGGAGTGGAGAAGGCAATGTGAAGACAGAGGTAGGGATTGGAGCGATGCAGCCACAAACCAAAATACAAAACAAGACCAGGCGTGGTGGCTCACGCCTGTAATCCTAGCACTTTGGGAGGCCGAGGCGGGTGGATCACCTGAGGTCAGGAGTTCAAGACCTACCTGACCAACATGGAGAAACCCCATCTCCACCAAAAATACAAAATTAGCCAGGTGTGGTGGCATATGACCGTAGTCCCAGCAACTTGGAAGACTGAGGCAGGAGAATCACTTGAACCTGGAAGGTGGAGGTTGCAGTGAGCTGAGATGTCGCCATTGCACTCCAGTCTGGGCAATAAAAATGCAACTCCATCTCAAAACAAACAAACAAACAAAACAGGAGGAATGCCAAGCAGCCAGCACATGCTAGAAGAAGCATGCAACAGATTCTCTCCAGAGCCTCAGGTGGCAGCACGGACCTGCCAACACCTTGATTTCAAATCACCCCCAGAACTATGGTTTTGAACCACCCATTGGTGGTAGATTGTCCTGGCAGCCTGAGAAAACAGTTACAGGCCTGACGCTTCTTCTCACATGGACCTCAGGTATTTGTCTTGTCCTTAAGCAAACCAAAACCAATGGCTGCCTTCTTTGCAGAGATTTCTTCCTTTGGATTAAAAGCTGGGTTAAACTCCTATCCCTCCTGAGTCTTCCTATCAGTCTCCAGACTCTCCTTTTGGAGGGACTTGCGTAGTTCAGGTTTTGCTAGAATAAGCTGTTTGCTTAGTTCTCAAATACATTATAGAATGATTCCATCACAGTTTCCAAATTGCCTGGCATTTTCATAAACTCCGGAAAGGCTCCACCTTTTCCTTAACAGCAAAGACTTGAAAAATGTTGTCCCTGCAACAGCAGTGCCAGTAGTACCTGAAACTTGATAGAAATGCAGATTCTCAGGCCAGGTCCCAGGCCCACTGAGTCAGAAATTCTGAGTGTGGGGCACAGCAATCTGTGTTTCAACAAGATCTCCAGATGATTCTGATGCTGGCTCAAGTTCGCAGCTGCAGGCACAGACGGATGGTTTCAGAGTCTGCTCAGGCTCTCAGACTCAGCAGCAGGCCAGGGGACCCGGGATGATGCCTGAAAGTTGGGGTGGAACTAGCCCAGAGCTCCTGCACTGAGGAGGTTGCTCAGGGCTCCAAGCATGTGAGCTGCACACTGCAGGAATTGGAGCACAAGGAAGAGACCAGATCCTGCCAGGAGGGGCAGCCCCTCCAGCCTGGGTGGAGCCCTGCCATCCAGATGGCTTAGGCTATGGGAACTTCTGCCCATTCTTCCGACTGCCACTCTCATCCATCGGAGTACTCACTCTCTGGATCAGCCACAACCTCTCTGGTGCCTTTGAAACACAGAGTGCCTGGAGGTGTGGACAGAGGAGAAGCAGCACTCATGCTTCCTACTTCCACTCAGTTGATAAGAGTCTGCCCAGAACTCTTATACTGGGCCTACAGTATGGCGGAAGTCAGTTAAACCTCAGCCCACTGAGGCACGTGGGCCAGCTCCTCACATCCTTCTAGCCTCATGGAGGATGAACGGGCCAAGGGGCTGCTTGGCTTCCTTCCAATCTCCTGGCTCCCGACCCAACTCAGGGAACCCACATCTGACATTCCACTTAGGGTGGGGGCCGTGGCTAGAGGAGGAGGAGCATCGCATTCACCCCTCCAGGGAAGAGCCATCGCCTGCATCCTTGGTCAGGCCTTCCTGTCCCTGGACTTTAGGATCCTTGTCTGCAGAACAGAGGGGTTTGAGCCAAGTCAGGATGGCTCACAGTGCATCTTGAGGAATGCTGACAGATGTTACTTAATGCTTCTGTGCCTCATCTGTAAAACGGAGATAACAACAGCAATACAAAGGCCACAAAAAAACAAAGGAAGGGCTCTTTGACAAAAGTTTAGGAAGGGCTGCACTGAACAGGGCTGTAGCCTCAGGATCACAGAGCCTTCAGATGCTGCTGTGGCCACATGGCCAAGATGCACCACACCCAGAGCCTCCACCTTGGAAACTTCTGAAGTCAAAGATCTCAGGATCCCTGAAGCATCTGTCCAGCATCGCAGGTTAAAATCTGCTGCTCCCATCTGTGTGGCCTCCGGCAAGCCACCTCTTTCTTTTCCCTCCCCGCTACCTCTGTCATTCGCTCCTTATCTGTAGGGTAACCATAATCAAATTGGGGTTGTTGTAAGTCATTCATGAAATAATCTGTATAAAACCCGTAGTATGACTTATTACAGGTCTGTCCAGAATCCCATACTCAAACCCTGGGGGCCAGATTTGATTCAGAATTCTGAATCTTTCAGATTTAGAAAGGTAATATGGTGCACATGCCGTGCATTATGCAGTACCCTCAGCAGAGTCCGAGGGTACACCCAATAACAAAACACATCGCTATTTCTGCAGTAAGTTGTATAAATATTCACACTGAGTGAGACATGAGTTTTGGCATCAAACATAGAAAAAAGCTTTTGATTTTCGTGCTCTCGGGAATTGTTGGAATTGCATCTGGAAGGTTGTGAACCTATGTTACTATCATCAGCTCCTCCAGCTTGGAAACCATCATTTTTCTTGGAACAGCCCATTCAGCTGGGGATGCAGGAGGAGCAGGTTGGACCTGGGATGAGGCCTGTCTGGCAGCATGGAGGCTGGCAACCGTGATTGCCTCAGCAGAGCCTCTGAGGCCGGTTTGCCTGAAGCGGAGCAGAACCCCCACCTCACCCCACCCACTGCAGACCCATGGCAGCTCCAACCCTACAGACTCTTGTAAGGTTAGTGGGAACATCCTGATTTCCAGCTGTTTGCTTCACTTGGCACATGGTTCTCATTCCAGAGGGAACGGCTGGGTGAACAGCAAGCACTGAGGTGAAGAGCCTTTCTTGAAAAGGATAAAAGTGGATGAAGTTTCCAGTTTGCGGGAAAGACACAGCTAATAGATTAGGCAGACTTTAACAAGCAAAGAGCCAAATGCATGTGAATGTGCTTGACCAGGAGTTGCAGTTTGCGGCTCCCTGGTCCAGAGAACCAGCCCTGCCACATCATTAACAGAAAGTTATTCTGCTAATCCTTCTGAATCCAAAGGGATTAGCAGAAGAGGAACTGTCAGGGTGGCTAGGTTGGGGAGTGTGGTGGGAAAAGTGGTGGTCTTGGAGGCGAGACTTGCTAGCACAGTTCCTGCTGGGTTTGAAGTCCCACCCTTCTACCTACAAGCTGGGTGACCTCAGGTACATTATTTAACCCCTCTGTGCCTCATCTGTAAAATGGAGATGGTAACAATCACACTTCCCCATGTGGTTGCTGTGAGGTTAAAAGCTTTGATCCATGTAAACCACCTATCCTAGGGAGCCTGTCCTCCCAGCCCCAAGGAGGAAGAGGTCTGTGTTGATGGGAGTGCCTGGAAATGGTGTCCTTGCCAGATAAGCTAAGGAGGGAGTGCTGGCCCTATGCCACAGTGCTACAAGTGGTTGCTGTGCACTGGGCAGGCTGAGAGGGGCCACTCCATATCTGCCCACATGCCTCCTGTCTATGCTGAGCAGACCTGTTCACGTCAGCACACAAAAGGGCTTGGTGCAAGCTGGGGCCTTGCTCACTGACAGGAAGAGTCTGGTGTGGTCTTTTCAAAGAGAAACTCTACACACACACACACACACACACACACACACAACCAGGCAACCCTACCAGGCAGATTTCCCCTCCTTTCTTAGGTGGCCACCTTTGCCCCATTTCAGTGTAAAGGAAATCTGCTCTCAGGATGTGGCTCAGTTTGCCTGCTCTTCCAGGTGCTGGGCCACTGCCTTCACCTGGATTACCAGCTAACTTTGTTTAATGCTCACAGCCAGGCAGTATGGAAATCAACAAAGACCATCCAAGGGAGAATAGACAGAGGCTTGCTACGGCAAGGGGGTCAACACCATCACTTGCATTTGGCAGGGACTCCGAGACAGGCAGGGACTGGGAAAGCTTTATAGTGAGAAAGAAAGGGAAGGCTCCAGGTGCCCCTGATTGGAGGCTGCTGGCATGAGAGACACCGGAGGAGGGCAAACTAGAAGTGGGGCATCCTAAGTGATTGGTTAGGGGAGCATATTTGGCTTTCTCTGATTGATCCTGAGTTGGAAGTAGGGACAAAAGTAAGGAAGCTGGCAGTCACTGACTAGGTCCTCACCCTACTGGGCAGATGCTACAGACACTGTGGTTGGTTCTCTGAGCTGCTACAGAGGTGGTGGGTAGAGTTTTATTATTATATGTAGTTTGGTCATTGTCCACTTGCATGTTCAGTCTCTCGGTGGTGAGACAGAATTAGATCTGTTTTATTTCAAAGGGGCTGTTTAAGTCACAAAGTAGAATGAGCCTCATCTGATGTGAGAGCTCCAACTCTGCTTTGCAATGAAATGTTTCTTTGTATTCCTTTCTCCTTGACATTTTCTAGGATGACAAGTGTCTCGCTCCCACCTCTGGCTGAGTGTAGGTCTACCAGGCAGAAGGCAAAGCAGAGACTGTTAAACAGAAACTGGTTGAGGCCTGGAGGAGCAGCATCACTTGATAAGGGTATCCTTGGAAAGAAGTGGAACACAGGAAGAAGAGAGTAGAAAAGACAAAAAAATCAAAGTCAAATAAACATTGGTGACCTTAAGAGAAATGCCTGAACTCTCTAAATCCAAACTCCCTTTTCCAAGGGCCTGAGTCTTGCCCAGGACACTTCTACATTTCCACACCCACTGAATATGCCAGGCATGTTGGTTTATTGCAGGCCCCTGCTACCTATCTCCTATAGGAGGTTGTAAAAGAACTAGCAAAAGGCACAGGGCCCAGATGGTTTTATGGGAGAGTGCTATAAAACTTTTGAGGAATAAATGGTTCTTATTTAAACTGTTACAAAGCATTGAAAAGATAATATAATTCTGAATTTATTTTATGAGGTATGTTTAAATTTAATAGTAAGACAGCCATGGAGTGCCCAAAAAAGAAAACCTTATGAATGTATATGCAAAGATTCTAAATAAAATATTTGCAAGTTAAATTCTGCAGTTCCCAAAATACTAACATACCTCAGCCAAATAGGTTTATTCTGAGAATGTAAAGATTACTCAGCATTAGAAAATAAAGGAGAAAAGCTAAATGCCCAATAGATATTGAAAAGGCATTTAATAAAATTCAATCCCCATTCTTGATTTTTGAAAAAGTATGTTAGTAAGCTAAGAATACAAAGAAACTTCCTTAACTTGATGAAAGATATTTATCAGAATGATTTCATTAAACCTGACAAAACTTAATAGAAACCACAGAGGTGTTCCCATTAAAGTCTGGAATAAGATGTGGATGCCTACTATTGTTGCTCTCCAGAAAGCTCCCAACCTAAGTAATAAGACAATATAAATAAATGAGAGGAGTACACAAACACACTTGTGAAATATAAATGTAAAATTATCATTATTTGAAAGTATTATTTTCTACTTAAAAACTATAAGATATGCACCTAAAAGTCTATCTAGAAAAATCTAATCAAGAAAAAGAACTCATTCTCAATAGGAGTAAAAATTACAAGCTAACTTTAAAATGAGCTTATTTGTCGAAGAAAACTTAAAAATGTTACTAGAGGCCGGGTTCCGTGGCTCATGCCTGTAATCCCAGCACTTTGGAGGCTGGGATGGGCAGGTGCTTTGAGCTCAAGAGTTCAAGACCAGCCTGGGCAATATGGCAAAATCCCATCTCTACAAAACAATACAAAAATTAGCTGGTCATGGTGGTGTGTACTTGCCATCCCAGCTACTCAGGAGACTGAGGTGAGAGGATCACCTGAGCCTGGGAGGCTGAGGCTGCAGTGAGCTGAGATCTTGCCACTGCACTCCAGACTGGGTGACAGAGTGAGACCCTGTCTCAATAAACAAAAAAATATTGCTAGAGATTATCAAAGAATAGGTGGATCAATAAACCAAGAATAGGTGGATTGATAAACCTGAATGAGAGCACTCAATATTCAAATAAGTCAGATTCCCACTAATTATAAATTCAATATAATCACAACCAAAACACCAATGGGATTTTGAGGATAATAGGAGAGGGGTGGCATGCTTCATAGATTGACATTATCACATGAAAGACAAATGCACAAAAATAGCAAAGGAAAAAAACTAAAGTAGAAGAAAAATATGGGAACTCAGTCTACCAGACAGCAAAAAAGAAAAGAATAAAGTAACTTTAATTAAAACACTGTCATACTAATGCAGGAACTGAAAAATAATATCAGAACAGAGTTCACAAATGGACCTCCATGCATGTGGGAACCTAGTATCTGATAAGAGTATACTTTCACAGCAGTAGAGAAAGAATAGACTATGAAATAATGTTATAGCAACTAAATATCCATTGGAAGGGAAATGAAACTTGTTAGATCCCTAACTCACACCATTCTCTGCTTAAATCCACATAAAATATAGGTTTTATATATGAATTTACAGGGAATATATAAGAAGTATATGAAAATATATAGTAAATACTATATAATATATAAGAAATATTATATAATACTAGAATAAAACACAGGAGATTATTTCAATAATCTTGAAGTGGTGGCAACATTTCTAAGAAGGCATGAAACTCAAAAGACTTAAAGGGAAAGATAAACAAATTTGACTACGTGGAAATTAACATTTTACACTTGGCAAAAGACTATAAACAAAGTTAAGAGACAAATGACAGGCTGGAAGAAAACATTTACACCAAGTCAACAGAGAAAAGATTGATTACACTCATTAGAGTCAAAGATTTCCAACAAAGTAACAAGAAAAGGGCAAGCATCTTAAAAGAAAAGGACAATGCAGAAAAGAAAATACAAATGTCTGGCAAATAAGTGGAAAGATGATTTCATTCATGATTAAGGAAATGCAGTTTTTAAATAGGTTTTCCTCCTAAAAACCAAAAGTCTGAGAATGTTAAGTGTTGGTGAGGGTGTAGAAAAATAATCAGTCTCCTACCCTCTTGGGAGAAACGTAAATTGACACCACCACTTCGGACAGCAATTTGGCAGTTTCTCTCAGAATACTGAATGCCCATACCCTTTGCCCCAGAAATCCCTTACGGAAATCTGGCTCGCAGAAATACTTGCACGCCATGGAGTCATGTTCACGGCAGCAATGTCTGTAATTGATGAAAAATTGGAGCTACTTAAATGTTCAGGATTATGGGACCAGCTAAAGAAAATATGACACATCCCTGCCTTGGAATTTCATGCAGTCACCAATAAAGATTGGGTCAAATCAGATGGCTGATACAGAATATAGTTAATAAAGTAAAAATATAGTGAGTTGACAAACAAAGCATAACCACACTTTTATTTTTTAAATTGCAAGTAGTGTGACCATGAATAACACACACACACATACACACTGCTAGAGAGTTTGTGGAACTTATGCTTTTTGTCATATGCTTCTATTATTTATGAACTTGTTTTTACTGAGCATGTATTACTTTTAGACTTTTATAATTTTTTAAACCAAAAAACATAACTGAGTAATAATTGAAAAGTTAAAGTCTATAAAGACAAACACATTATGTGTCATTTATTAGACCTGAGTCTACTTTCAGCCAAAGCAACTCTAGGCTGCAAGTGCAGTTCTATGAAGATTTTACCTTTATTAGGTTTGGCTCATGTATTGCATGCAGGCATGCACACATGCCACCCACACCTACACACCTCTACACACACACAAAGTTCTCCAGCTCTGCATATGCACATGCATCACACATTTTTACAGTATCTTGAGCAGCTCCAGAACATTTTTTAATGTATTTGTTGGTGCAAGGGAATAAATAGCCAGAGCCGAGAAAGCAGAAAGGGATGCATTGATATTGAAAACCCCATGCTACCTCCACCATCCTGGGCAGGTGAAAAATCCCATGACATCCTTGTGCCCCTCTGGCTTCTGGCTTTTCCCATTTGTCCTCAAGATGAGTGAGCCCAAGAAAATGTGGCCATCAGGATGGATGCTCATTGACTCAGGGCTGGTGTGAGGCTCACGGGTCCTCGTCTCTGAAGAGTGTGAGGTTGTGCTTTCGGATGTGTCCCAGCAGCACCTGTCCTCGCCGCTCCAGGGTCTGGAGGACCTGCTTCAGACCCTGGGCCCCGCCTTGGCTTTCCCAGAACACGGGGTCCATCTGCAGCGACTTAAGCAGCATATTCTGTAGACATCCTGATGTGAGAACCTTCACGGCAGACTCAGGAAACCTGGAGCGAAGGTCCCAGAACCCCATAACAGAAAGAAAAAGCAACAGTGATCTCAGAGAATTTCAATAACAGGTGAAGTCAGATGGCCAGAGCTTGCATAGTTGAGGAACTCTGGCAAAGTCACCCTGCAAACTCCCCAGGCCTGCACCTGCTATCTCATTAACAGAAGACCCTTTGCCTAGCTCTGCTGTGAAGGCAGGGGATAGACCTTTCAGATGGGTCCCATCCTACAGAGAAGCCAGGTGAACAAATTCTGCTATCCCAGGCTCCATTTGGCAAATGCAGGGCCAGAAAGAATCCTGGGAAGGCAGAGCTGCCTGCCAAGAGTGAGCAGGGAGGGGTAGACTCTTCAGCCTAGCGCTCCCACCCAGAACAAGGGAAGGACTAGCCTCTCCACACCCCAGCAATGCAGCTAGTATTCTGCAGGCACAGGAGGCCCTCTGGATATTGGGGTAGGCCCTGCCAACTGTGTCCCCTCTCAGCTTTCCCAGGGCTCCCCACCACCACCTGAAGTTCTGATCCAACAGCTTGTCTGATGGACCGTGGGCTTCTCAAGGCCACAGTTCAAGGTCCCAAGGTTTGCAGCAAGGCCATCAGGTCTCAGTCCCGTGAACTTCCACCCAACCCTTTTGACCCTCACCCATCTATGCCTTCCAGCAGCCGAAAGTTCAGCTTGTCCTCAGGGTGCTGAAGGTTGCCAGCGTTATCGATGTAGACCAGGTGAGATGGATTGCTGCTCCGGACCTCAGGGAAGAGGGTGGACAGAGACAGAGGTGGGTAAGGGTGCAACTACGGCTGACACCTATGGACTTGGTCAAGATTAAGGGGCTGAGAGCCCTGAGCTGTCAGTCCCACAGTCCATGCTAACAAACAGTCCTCACAGCTGAGCACTTACTCTATGCTGGGCACTGTGCTAAGTGCTTCCAGGCATCCTGTCAGTTAATCCTCCCAGTAACCTTAGGAAGCGGGCACTAGTGTTAGCCCTATTTTACAGAAATGGTGGCACCTTAAGTTAAGCAATTTGCACAGAATCACAGTTAGTAAGTAGCTGGCCTATTTCAAACCTAGACCCATAGGGCTAAGGCAGAGCACCATCTGCTAAATTGCAAGGCCAAAGGACTGATTCTGTTTTGGTGGCTGAAGGGGTGAGGAGCACAGGTGGGAATCGGCAGGTGCTGAGGGAGCCTGCTCCTCAGGGCCATCACTGTGAGAGGCATCACACATGTGCTGCTCACATGTGTACACACTCAGTCACCCCTTTGTGCCACCTGTGCCTACGCACCTGGGCATCCCCCTTAGCATCACTGAGAGCACACAGAGATGTCCCTTATCCTCGAAAAGCAGTGACCACACTCTGTTTCTACAGAAGAGTTTAGCAGCTCCTAAACATTTTGAAAACTAAAATTAGCACCAGAGAATTCTTTAGTACCTTAAAGAATATAGTGTGGTTGTGAATGGGAGACCATCTCTTCTGGTCCCCACTCCCATGCACGTACTCCTTTCCCACAGAGCCTCCAAAAGCCCATGGGCATTTCCCACAATCCTCTCCAGTGGCCTAGGCTTAAGCTACGAACTTCTGTTTCCAGGATCCCAGCTTCCCTTCTCTCTGCCTCTTCTCCTTTCTCATCCCACTCCACATGTCAGGATCACTTTTTGCTCAAAGCTGGGTGGCTCTTCCCTCTAGAAACTGCTGTCTTAAAAGATCTGTGAAATGCCTGCTCACCAGGGGTAAACAATGGCTATTAAAGCTTTGTCTCTCCTGTGGATATTTACCTTTGACAAGGGAAAAGGAGAGATGGCTCTGGGGTAGAGGAGGAGAATTGCCAGCACCCCCACTAAGCAATCCTGGCTTCCAGGTGATGTGGCCTCCCTGAAGCCCATCCCTGGACACCATGCTGACAGCTACCCTCCAAGAGGAAAGGGAGGCTATGGGGACACTATGCCTCACTGCAGGAGAAGATAGAGAAGCCCTTCCCTAGGGGAAGCACCTTGCTTCTTATGCAGAAGAAGTGCTTATTCTGCCCTCTCCGATGGCCACAGAACATTGCTTCCCACCCTGGACTCTAGTTTTGACAGAAGCAGCAGCAGCCTGTGAGCCACTGGGGTCTTGGGTTCAGGCCCTAATGCTGCTACCATATGGCCTTGGAGATTCCTTTCCTTCCAGACTGCAATTCCTCATTTACTGGCACAATGAGGATGTTCACTAGACACACCATTCTCAAACTCTACTTCCAGGAGCCCTAGTTGTTCTCTGGAGTCTCTTAGGGGCAGTGGAGACAGTGAAAACGGGGCTCCAGCCCTCACGCCACACTCCTCCTCAGGCACATTCTTAAAGCTCCATTTTGTCAGTTTATATATTGCAGACTCCTGGAAATACTCAACCAACTGGTTTTGCTGAAAAGAACAAGACTGGGAAACCCCAGCATCAAATGATCTTTGAAACTTGTTAGCATCTTCTGAAGGACACAGGAAGACCTGGTTCTGGGGTGACAAGGGGATGGTGTGGAGACATACCAGGATGTGGACCAGCCGTAGCTCGGCTGGGTTCCGACATTTCTCTCGGAGCCTCTCTTCTACACAGGGGTCTGAGGGCTCAGGCTCAAAGCCACAACAGTAGCGATCCAAGCGGTCGTGGACCTGTGGAGACACCCAGCCTTTGGTAGGGTGAGGCAGGGCAGGGGGCCTGCCTCCACCAGGCACAGCACAGAGGCCACCTGACCTACTATTTCCTACATGACGCTGGGGCCACAGCAGGGGTGACCCTCAGTGGTTCTCTGTGCTGGTCATTGCTAAATGGGGCTTCCGCTTTCCTCCTCTGGCCAGGTCACTCTGCACACCAGGAGCTGTTTGCTCATGCCTCGGGCCAGTGTGGATTTTCACCCAGTGCCCACAGCTTGGCCTACACTGTTGCTCTTGAGCTCTAGCCCGGCACCACTGGGGCTCCAAATGCTGACCGTCTGCCTGTCTACCCAGGGAGATTCCACATCACTCTATTTTTTCTTTAAGCAGCAAATGCTACATCAGGGATTCCTCCTTTCTTTAGAGGTGCAAGTCCTTTAATGATCATCTCAACAGCTCCAACTGGACAGCTCTTTCACCCTGCAGCAGGCCTGAATCAAGCCGGGGAAAGAGGAGGCCATCCTCAATGTGGTGTGCGGTCAGTTCTGAGGAACTTTGCCACCCTTCCCCTGAATAGATACATACAGATGACACCCACAGCACTTTAGAGTGGATCAGAGGATTCCTAGAATCACGCTTCCCACTCACTTGCTTCTGGGATGCTTTCTTCAGAAGGAAAGTCACAGCCTGCAAGTCGGCAGTAGGAAGAATCGTGGTCTGCCCCAGCCCTGACCTACATGAGGATAGTATCTGCTGTAAGTATCTAGGACAAAGAGATTGAGGATGGAGAGGCATACAAGCAGAAGTGGTAGAGTCCTCTGAGGATAGTTAGGGGAGGGCTTGCTGTGGGGAGAAAGACAGGAAAGGGAGAATAGTCAAAGTGAGGAGTTGGTCTGGAGAAGGCTTGGGAGATGCTAGGGAGTGGATGAAAGATGAAGTGAGGGTGGCTGAGCAGCACGGAATCACCATCACACACAGGATGTGCAAGCCTGGAAAAACTCACTCTATTTTCCTTTTACAAAGGAAACTTGGTTTGATGCAATACCTTGATGAGTGCTTAGGGTGGAAGGTGAAATTACAGGAGGTCTGGGTGTGGGAGGACTTGCTTTGCATGGGACAAGAAGAAAAGTTAGTTTCTTGCTGTGGAAGGGGGAGGACAGAGGAATAGAGAAGGTGAAGGGAAGCAGGGAGCAGCAGAAGGCTGGGGCTGTGAGATGTACCCTCCCATAAGTTCTCCATCCTGCAGTGAAGCTGCCACCCTTGTGAAATGTTTGGTGGATGCTGAGCTTTGAGTTCAGGTTTGGTGTGGGGCAAGTCAAGGTAGTGCTCATGGCACATCAAACAGAAGGAGTCCATCCACTACTTGGGATTTATCCAAATCCTAGGAAGGGCTCCAAACCCCACAGGTTATGGGACCAGGGGTTTTAGTTGTTTTCTTAAATCTCTCAGGTGGTGGTGAAAGTCAGTGGGAGGCCTTGAGGACCTCTGGGATCTACCAATCAGGACAATGAATCACATAGGTAACTAACTCTCAGGCTGCAAAATGTACTAAGTTCCTGAAAGGGCCTGCTGTGGGGAAGACCTAGATTGGACACTCTGATCCCATCTTTGCAGAATGGCTAGTCTGAATTAGAAAGCCTAGGAACACCACTGGAGAGGAAGACATCAGCCTGGGAACCTGGAAACTCAGTATGAAGGGAGCAGAGCAGACCTCATTTCAAGAAAATTGTCATTATCTGAACTGTCTGGTGATTCCCTGGTAAACTCCACTAAAAGGCATGGTTTTTTTTTTTTGGTTGCCCAGTACTAAAAGCCTTCTCCTGGACGGGTAGAGGACACATGTTGAAAACATTTACTGGCAAATGTTTCAACAGCATGGCTGTCTGAGACAATGGATAACAGTTGGGACAAACAATAGATTAACCAAAAAGCTTAAAAAGGAAGAGATAAGAAATGAAATGTCCAAGGGGCTGTGAAAAGCTCCATATGTTCCTGGAAATCTGGAAGGCCACATGCACATGTGTAGGACTGTGCACATGTTCAGGAAAAAAGTGAAAAGACCCTAAGCTCTCACCTCTGGTTGACCTTGAGACTGTACAAGCATGAGTGAAGGCCAAAGCAGATTTATCAACTGCATACATATGTGTTGGAGATGCCTCAACACACACACACACACACAGACCCTTTGGCAAACACTAGGAGACTTACTGGCTCCAGAAATTCATGAAAATCTGCTCGATCATCAGCTGATCACTGACCTAACTGAGCAGAAATTTCAGTGGCCATATACAATAAAGAATACAGATGAGGGCCGGGCGCGGTGGCTCAAGCCTGTAATCCCAGCACTTTGGGAGGCCGAGACGGGTGGATCACGAGGTCAGGAGATCGAGACCATCCTGGCTAACACGGTGAAACCCTGTCTCTACTTAAAAATACAAAAAAAACTAGCCGGGCGATGAGGCGGGCGCCTGTAGTCCCAGCTACTCGGGAGGCTGAGGCAGGAGAATGGCGTAAACCCGGGAGGTGGAGCTTGCAGTGAGCTGAGATCCGGCCACTGCACTCCAGCCTGGGTGGCAGAGCAAGACTCCGTCTCAAAAAAAAAAAAAAAAAAAAAAAAAAAAAAGAATACAGATGAATATAGAATTTGTTCATAAAAATAAAACAAGCAAATAACAAAGAAAATAACTATAAACAAAAAAAATTACAACAAACAGCAACAATAAAAATCCTGGGGAAAAAAAAAAAAAATCCTGGGGAAAAGAAGAATCTGATTTTCAGAGAGGCCACCTTATATTATTTAAATACTCAGTTTTCAACAAAAATTATGAGACAGTCAAAGAAACAAAGTATGGCCAATATGCATGAAAAAAGGCAATCAATCAAAATTGTTCCTGAGCAAGCCCAGATATTGGAGAAAAAATTTAAATTAGCTATTTTACATATATGTTCAAAGAACTAAAGGAAATCAGGCCTAGAGAAGTAAAGTATGAGAATGATACCTCACCATAAAGACTACATGAATAATGAGATAGAAATTATAAAGAGAAACCGAATATAAATTATGGAGTTGACAAGTACTAGGGCTTTTAAAAATTGACTGAGAGGATCAAACAGCAGTTATGAGCAGGCAGAACAAATCAGAAAACTTGAAGATAGGTCAACTAAGATTATCAAGTATGAGGAATAAGAAGAAAAAAATGAAGAAAAATAAATAGTTCCTCAGAGACCCATGTAACACCATCAAGTGTACCAACATATATATAAGAGGAGTTTTAAAAGGAAGGGAGGAGGATGTGAAAATAATATTAGAATTAATGTCCAAAACCTCCCCAAATTTGGTGAAAAGCATTGATCTACACATCCAAGAGGTCCAGTGAACTCCATCGTTAATATAAACTGAAAGAGACCTACACCTAGAATAAAACTGTCAAAAGCCAAAGACAGAGAGAGAATCCTAAAAGCAGCAAGAGAGAAGTCACTCATCACATAAAAAGGATTATTTCAAAGAGTGGTTTGGTATCAGATTTATCAAAAACCATGGAGGCCAAAAGACAGAGGAATAACATTCAAAGTGTTGAAATTAAATTTAAAAAAAGAGAGTCAGTCAACCAAGAATTTTATATACAGCAAAACTATCCTTCAAAAATTAAGGATAAATGAAGACATTAACAGAACAACAAAAACAGAATTTATTGTCAGCAGGCTTGTTCTACAAGAAATACTAAAAGGGGGACTTCAGGATGAATGAAAGGATACTAAGTAGTAACTTGAATTAATATCAAGAACTAAAAAGCTCTGTTCAAGATAACTATATAGATAAACATAAAAGACAGTATAAATTTTTTTTTTTTTGGTCTGGACTTCTTTTTTCCTCTCTGATTTTAAAAAACAACTGCTTAAAGCAATAATTATAATCTATGCTGATGGGCAGAAAATGTATAAAGATGTAATTTGTAACAATAGCATAAAAGTGGGAGGGGAACAGATTTATATAGAAAGAAAGTCTTTTTACATTATTAAATTGCTGGTAATCTGACCTAGATTGTTATAAATCAAGATGTTAATGGTAATCCCAGTGCAACCAACAAGAATATAACTATAGTCCTAGTCACCAACCAATCTCACAAAACCAGATGTTGAGAAATGAGACAGCATTCAATAGTCCCAAGTACTGTCCCCAAACATTATTTTCTCTGTTTTATACAGTTGAAAACGGAGAAATCACCCCTCAGGTCTAGATAGGCTGAGGGCATTTCTGTGAGACCACATTAGTAGCAGTAGACCAAATGGATTAAATATATCCACTGATTCTAGTAAAAAAGCAAGTTTATGCACAGAGGCCAATGCACAAAGCCCAGAAGATTGGTCCATCTTGGCAAAGAACCACAGCCCTGTTTATGCAGTGAGCCAATTAGCAAGACTTCCTGAGGAGGACCCTCTTTACTGCTTTGGCCTCCTGAACTTTGGGTAACCAATACCCAATTTTCCTTCTTTCCTCTAATACCCTATTATGAAAAATTTCAAACATACAGCAAATTTGAAATAATTTTATGGTGAATACTCACATACCCATCACCAAAATTCTACCATGAATATTTTACTTATTTTATGACATACCTAACCATCGATACATCTCTACATCCATCCATTAAATCATCTTACTTCTTATTTTTTATGCATTTCAAAGTAAGTTGCAGACATTAGAAATTTCCCTCTAAATACGTTGGCATGCACACCGCTCATTAGAGTTCCTGGTTTTCCTATAAGAGAACCAATCTTCCCTGCTAGATACAGTCTGGTGGCATCATCAATCCAAGTACCCTGCGCATCCAGCCATGAAGTGAAGATGGGGTCCAAGCTCCTCTAACCATATACCCTTTATCCTTCCCCTGACTCTTCAGGCTTCCCAAGCCTTTTTCTTCCATTCCTTGAAGCCCTTAATGTCTTACCAAATACAGATTCTTTCCTTGCTTATGTTAATCAGAGTTAGTCTCTGTTGCTTGGAATCAAACTCACTTCAAGTGATGTACCCCCTGAATTTTCCTTCTTCCAGGTTAAAACACACTTGGGTTCTGAAACTATGGTAGATGTTTTTGATGCCCCCCACCCATGAGCCTAGGGCTCACCTACAGAAGGTCCCGACCATACAGTGCCCATATGTAGAGGTACTCTTGCCCATAACAGGCTTAACCCACCCACGCAGCAGGCTGAAAGTGCTGGAAAATCAATGCTCCCAGGAGCAAGCTTCAACCAATGACTTATGGCAGTTAGTGTACAAATATTATAGCCCCTCATCTCCCAGGGGAATGATACCCTACAGCAGTGTTCTACAAAGTCTGTCAAGGGCCCTCATCTGGGTTCAGCCGCACTTGCTCATGGTGGCAGCCTGCTCTTTACTGTACCCTTCATTAGCTTTTCTTCCTTCCCTGTTTCACTTCCCCATTTGCTCACCAGGTTTCCTAGGACCACCTCCCAAATAAATTGCTCTATTCAATTTCTAGTCAGAGTCTCTTTTTGGGGAACTCAAACCTAGATAGAAACCTGTCACAGTCTCTATTGCTGTCACATGTCCAAGTTCTTGTTGGTCAATATTCTTGTCATACTTTAGGACCTAGCACTGGACACAAGTACCTAGTTGAGAATCAAGTTATAGAGTAGCACAGAAACATTGCCTCCCTGATTCCAGATGCTAAGACTAGATTCGCATCTTTGCCAATCTCATCATATTGTTGACACCTATTTTGCATGTCCAAAATTAGCAAGTCTCTGTCTCATATAAGTCCATTCAGCCAGGGCTTCATTAACCTGCATTTATACCACTGACTCACAGGCCCTCAGTAGAAGACTTTGCATTTAACACTATTCCATTTCCTCCTTTAATCTTTCATTACAACCCATTGAATATTTTTTGGACGGTTTTGTTGTCACATTCATTTGCTTTTCCTTCCTCTGCCAATTTTAGGTTATGTGCCAGCCAGATCAGTAAGCTACTATACCAATGGGAGTGTTTTCAGCCACAAGTAACAGAAAACCTGACTCAAAATGGCTTAAACCCTAAGGAAGATTGAGATTATCTACAGAAGGAAGTCTTGAGGAAAGGCAGACTGGGTGGATTTAGCAGCTCTATATTGTCATGATAAGGACTTGGGTTTCTTTCTGCCCTCCACATACCACCCACAATGTTAACAGCATCCCAGTGTTGTCTTAGGATGCCTGCAGGTAGTTGCTGTGGGAATGTTTCTTTGTTCTTGTCCAGCAGGAGAGAAAGAAAAAGAGTATGAGAGAAGGGGAGAGAGAGAAGGAATCTCTCCCCTCAACAACCACGGAATAGAAGGCCTTCCCTTCAGCCAAATTAAGAGGCACACATTCTTGGACCAATAGCACTCAGTGGAAGATGTTAATGCACTGATCCTTGAACCCATTGCCTCTGAATCTAGGAATAGGTGGAAGGTGAATCAAATCAGAGCTCTGTGAGGAAGGACTACAAGAGACTGGTTGGGTCCCCTACAGCCCAGATGTCCTCATTCAGGCTACTAATAAAAATGTTGGCTAGGACAGGATTAGAGAGCCCTGCAGCATACCACCAGAGACCTCACAGCCTTCCAGTTCATTTTAAGTCACTAAAGCTAGTATCATACCACCTGTATTAGTCTGTTTTCATGCTGATGCAAGAGATGGTCTCCCAGTCTTGGGCAGCTCTGGCCCTATAGGGTAGAGACCCCTCCTGACTGCTTTCACTGGCTGGCATTGAGTGTCTGCAGCTTTTCCAAGTGCAACAGTGCAAGCTGTCAGTGTATCTACCATTCCGGGGTCTGGAGGATGGTGGCCCTCTTCTCACAGCTCCATGAGGCCGTGCCCCACTGGGGACTCTGTGTGGGGACTCTGACTCCACATTTCCCTTCCACACTGCCCTAGCAGAGGTTCTCCATGAGGGTTCCACCCCTTCAGCAGACCTCTGCCTGGACATCTAGGTGTTTCCATACATCCTCTGAAATACAGGTGAAGGTTCCCAAAGCTCAAGTCTTGTCTTCTGTGTAGCCACAGGCACAATGCCATGTGGAAGCCAATAAGGCTTGGGGCTTGTACCCTCTGAAGCAACGGCCTGAGCTGTACTTTGGCCTTTTTTGGTGCAGCTGGGATGGAGGGCACCAAGTCCTAAGACTACACAAAGCAGCAAGGCCCTGGACCCGGCCCACACAACCATTTCCTCCTCCCAGGCCTTTGGACCTGTGATGGGAGGGCTGCTGTGAAGACCTCTGACATGCCTTGGAAACGTTTTCTTCATTATCTTGGCATTGACATTTGGCTCCTCGTTGCTGATGCAAATTTCTGCAGCCAGCTTGAATTTCTCCCCAGAAAATGAATTTTTCATTTCTACCACATCATCAGGCTGCAAATTTTCCAAACTTTTATGCTCTGATTCCATCTCAATCATAAGTTCCAATTCCAAACCATCTCTGTAAATGCAAAAAACTGAATGCTTCTAAGAGTATCCAGGTCACATCTTGAATGCTTTGCTGCTTAGAAATTTCTTCTGCCAGATACCTTAAATCATCTCTCTCAAGTTCAAAGCTCCACACATCTCCAGGGCAGGGGCAAAATGCCGCCAGTTTCTTTGCTAAAGCATGGCAAGAATCACCTTTATTCCAGTTCCCAACAAGTTCTCATCTCCATCTGAGTCCACTTCAGCCTGGACTTCACTGTCCATATCACTATCAGCATTTTGTTCAAAGTCATTCAACAAGTTTCTAGGAAGTTCCAAACTTTCCCACATCTCCCTGTCTTCTTCTGAGCCCTCCAAACTGTTCCAACTTCTGCCTGTTTCCCAGTTCCAAAGTCACTTCCACATTTTTAGATACCTTTATAGCAGCACCTCACTCTTTGTGGTACCAATTTACTGTATTAGTCCATTTTCATACTGCTATAAACAACTGCCCAAGACTGAGTAATTTATAAAGGAAAGAGATTTAATTGACTCACTGGTCTGCATGTCTGAGGAGGCCTCAGGAAATTCACAATTATGGCAGAAGGTGAAGGGAAAGCAAGAAACCTTCTTCACAAGGTGGCAGGAAGGAGAATGAATGCAGGAGGAACTACCAGGCACTTATAAAACCATCAGATCTCATGAGAACTCACTATCACAAGAACAGCATTGAGGAAACCACCGCCATGATTCAGTTACCTCCACCTGGTCTCTTCCTGGACATGTGGGGATTATGGGTATTACAATCCAAGACAAGATTTTGGGTAGGGACACAGTCAAACCACATCACCACCCATATATGAGCCTACTCCATGCTTTCATATGCACCCTATCCTTAGCAAGAGTCACCAGAGGCTACCAACACAGTGGTTTACTGCAGAGATCAGAAAACTTCTCTATAAAGGACCAGAGAGTAAATATTTTAGGCATTGGAGGCCATACAGTCTCTGTCATAACTACTTAAGTCTGCCACTGTAGTGCATATCTTATATATTATAGATAATACATAAACAAATAGGCGTGACTATATTCCAATATGTTGGTAGAAGAGCTGAGGCAAGACTGGCTTGTCTGTCATAATATGAAAGAGTCTCGGAAGATGTCCGGGGTCCAGGGTCTAAAACCCCTCGTGGCCTTTGGAACACCAAGCTCTATGCCAAAGGGTGGAAGGCTACCCTGCCGCACCACAAATCTAAGCCCAGGGCATAAAACCCCTCATGACTTGGATGGAATCCAGGGCTCAGGGCATAAAACTCCTTGTAGCCTCTGCAATATGCATAGACTTGTTGGTTGCTCTCCCAGGCTCGTAAACATGCTGTACATTATCTCAAGCAGCAGAGTATATTCTATATGTGTCAAAGAAAATGCTAAACCATCACAGCTACTCTTGATGTACCGCTACATTTCTACCCCCACATCCTCACGCCCTCACCTGTTTACCCCCACGTCCTGAGCGTCTTCACCACCTGCTTCTTTGTTTGATCACCAATAAATAGTGTGGGCTCCCAGAGCTCAGGGCCTTTGCAGCCTCCATACCAGCATTGGCCCCCTGGACCCACCTTATGCCCTCTTAACTTGTCTTTTCTCATTCCTTTGACTCCGCCGGACTTTGTAGCCCCCACAGCCTGGTGTTGGGTGTGATCACCCCTTCCCCTTCCACCCTTTGGCACAGAGCTTGGTGTTCCAAAGTCCATGGGGGGTTTTAGACCCTGGACCCAGGACATCTTCCAAGACTCTCTTATATTATGACAGACAAGCCAGTCCTGCCTCAGCTCTTCTACCAACATATTGGAACACAGGTAAAACCTTATGTGCACTGAAATTGAATTTCATATAAATTTAGACGTCCCACAATATTATTCTTTCATTTTTTTAACCACTTAAAAGTGCTAAATCATTCTAAACCATTCTACAAACAGGTGAGGAGTAAATTTGGCAACGTTGTGGGCCATGGTTTAGTTTGTGACCCCCAGTTTGAAGTTCAGATGAATTTGGGGATGAATACTGCCTCCACTATGTCCTGGCTGTGTGAATTCAGGAAATTATTCATCTTGCTGTGCCTCAGTTTTTTCATCAACAAAATGGGGAGGTGATACTCCCATGGGGCCGTGTTGAGGATCACACAGGATGTAATGCAGGAGGCAGATGTTATGGAGAGTTCCCAGAAGTCTCTGGCCCTGGAGGGGACAGGTCAGTGCTTCTCTCCTAAAAAGCACTGGCCTCACCCCCCACTCACCCAGCACTACAGGCCTGAGAACCAGAGTCTGACATAAAGGAAGTTATGATGGTCTAGTATCTCTTCCATGCATAAGTCTAGTGTTTGGAGCATGGACATATCTGTGAGACAGAAACCCACCAGCTGAATTACCTTGGGCCAGGAGAGCAAATGTCAGGACAGCTCTAGCAAGCCTGAAGTGCAATAACTGCTCTGGATTTTGCTTCACACCAGCTGCGTGGCCAGCCAAACCACCTTGCTCCCACCAAACCCTCCCTGCTCCCGTCTCAAGGCCATTCTATGCAGATTTAAACTTGCAGCAGCATTTATTTCCAGAGGAAACTACAAGAAATACTGGCCCATATGATGCGTGCAGTGCTGGCTTCCCAGAATCTACACCCATTTGAATGTTTCACAGTGAGGGCTTGGCTGACACACTTGCCAGTTTGATTATTCTGCTGTGCTGTCTGGTTGGTTTTTTCTACAGAAGAGAAATTAGGTTTAAATAGTAGAAGACTAGCAGCCAAACAAGACCAAGCTTAACTTTCATTCCCATATTCCTTCAAGATTTGATTTTTTCCCCTTTTTGAAAAAATGAAGAGATACCAAGAAAAAATGATACACCTTTAGAGTTTGGGTTTTCTGGCAGTGTTACATAATCGTGTGGACTGAAGTTTTTGTTTAATTTTAGTTAAGCCATTCTAATGCCCTTACTCTGTGCCAGGAATTATCCTTAGTGCTTTACCTATCACAAGTCATTTGACCCCTGCTAGCAGCCAAGAGATAGATACTGTTATTGTTCCCATTTCAAGGATGAGGCTGAATAATGAGTCACAGATGCTGAGTAATGTGATCCAGCCCCCAGAACATGTTTGTCATAACCAGAGACTTAGTTGAAGGTTTTGGATGTAAGAACAAACTGAAGCACATGAATGGCTGCCAGCATGAAGGATATAGTAGGGTCATTGTTTCTGTGACCTCCCAAACAGGACATCTGGATGGGACAAGATACTGCAGGCTGCCAAGGAGGGATACCAGGTCCAGCTGTAGGGGTGGGAAGGTACAGGGTGAAGGCTCTGGGGCCGAGACTCAGGTTCCTCAATGAGTGCCTGATTTGGGTCTGGTGGAGTCCAGAAGAGCCATCTGCTGTCCCTGGTGTCCCATGCCCCCAGTGCAGAGATGCTTCCCCAAACTGGGAGCAGTCACAGGCCTGGGACTTTCACGGTGGAAAGGGTGGCTGCTGGCTAGGCAGGCTCACTGCCTGGGGGTCAGAGAGTTGCAGCATAGTTGGAGGCAGGAGGAGAGTCAACTCCCCTTCCCATACCCCAAAACCTCTCTCCAAGGAGGGTGGCAGGCTGCTCCCATACTGGCTGGCTGGCTGTTGAAGAATTTGGTGAGGCTTTGGGAAGGTCAGAGTGTGGAAGAGGAGGGAGTTACTCGGCACTGACTCTCACTCTCCTCTAAAGACTCACCTTGCTGTGCTCCTTGCCTTTCCACATACACGGCATCTTCCCTGGAAGCTCCAGGGAGGAAACATCTAGACTGCTTCATCTGCCCAAACCCCAAGGCCAGAAGTCTCAGCACCATCTTCGGAAGCCAGTAAATAGACCAGCTGATGGGCTTTGAGGAGCTGGATTGAGAAGGACTGTGGCTTATCTAAAAAGACATCTGTGGAGCCTCCTAAATTTTAAACATCAACACAAAACCCAGCAGCTGTTAAAAGATGAATCCACCACAGCAAAATAGGTTCTGACCAAGAAAGCTAAGATGAATCACCATTGGAACACTGTCACAAAATGTCCCCACTTTAATAATTAGGGGGGAAAATATGGTGACCTCTTCCACAATACCCAAAAGGCATTTGATAAAATTACAATCCATTCCTGACAATGAAACTCTTTTTTTGTTTTTGTTTTCTTTTGAGACAGGGTCTGGCTCTGTCACCCAGGCTGCAGTGGTGTGATTATAGCTCACTGCAACTGCCACCTCCTAAGCCCAAGAGATCCTTCCCCCTCAGTCTCCTGAGTAGCTGTAACTACAGGTGCATGCCACCATGCTTGGCTAATTTTTAATTTTTAATTTTTTTTTTTTTTAGAGACAAGATCTCCCTATGTTGCCCAGGCTTGTCTTGAGCTCCTGGGCTCAAGCAATCCTCCCACCTGGCCCACTCAAACTGGAATTACAGTGGTGAGCCACTGCACATAGCCTGAAAACTCTTAATAAAATAGCAATAATGAAGAATTCCTCATATCTTCAGTCAAAAGCCAGCATAGTGTTTAATGGTGAAACACTAGAAATTGTCCCAAATCTGTAAGAAACCTGTCATGTCTCTGGGGCCAAGACGGGTTCCTCAAGCAGTGCCTGATCTGGGTCTGATAGAGTCCAGAAGAGCAACTTGCTGTCCCTGGTGGCCCATGCCCCCAGCACAGAGACGCTTCCCCAGACTGGGAAGAGTCACAGGCCTAGGGCCTTCAGGATGGAAAGTCCTGGGATTACAGGCGTGAGCCACTGCACCTGGCCTGAAAAACTCTTAATAAAGCAGGAATAATGAATAGTTCATCACGTCTTTGGTCAAAAGCCAGCATGCTGTTTAATGGTGAAACACTAGGAATTGTCCCAAGTCTGTAAGAAACATATCATGTCCATCATTCCATTAATATTTACCATTGCTTTGTGACACCAGTAAATGTAATGAGGTAAGAGTAAGAAAGAGGAAATGAAAAGATACAATCCCATTTGTTACAGATGAAATGATGGTATGCAGGGGAAGCCCAAGAGGATAAACTGAACAAACATTAAAAGCAAGATGAAGTCAGAAGGTGGATGGTGGCAAAGTCAATATGCAGAAGAAATAGCTTAAATATGGACAAAGAGCTACCAGCCAGAACATGTAATGAAAAAAAAAGATCCTATTTCCAATAGGCACAAGAAGACAAAATGCCCAGGAATAACCCAACCTGAAAGTGAAGACCCAGCTGAAGAAAACATCAAAATGCTTCCGAGGAACGTGAACAGATGGAGAGGCATAACCTGTTCTCGGCTAGAGTGACTATATTTCAGGATGTAAATGCTCTCTATATTAATCCACAAAAACTTGACTTGATTTCAAGAAAATCCCAAAAGGATCTGGGAAGGGGAAGGAAGTAACAAGCAAAAAAGTACACAAGAATATCAAAAAAATTCTAGAAAAGAGCAGTGAGAAGGACCAAGTCCTACTAGTTATTAACATAAAATATAAAGCTCAGTAATTCAAACAGTGTGACTCTGTCATATAAATAGACCCTTTCCTGGAACAGAAAAGAGTCCAGAAATAGACCTAGATACATATGGAAATTGGCTCTATGGTAAAGGTAGCCTTTCAAGTTGAGGGAAAGATTGATTATTCAACAAATGTCACTGGGACATTTGGGTTGCCATCTGAAAAAAAAAAAATAGTTGTTTTATACCTTATCCTTTACTCCAAAATAAATTCCAGATGGATCAGAGATATATCAAAAACATGAGAGAATTTAAAAAATAACCCTGAAATGAGAATAGCCTTTTAAAATATAACACATGAACCTAGAAATCAGAGAAAAGCCTGGTCATTTTAACAATGTACATTTTTAAAACTTTCTACACTGCAAAAAGACTACAAACAAAGCTTAATGACAATTAATCTAAGGGAAATATTATATACTACAATGGAAAACAAAGGGCTAAGTTCCTTAATTTATAAAAAGCTCTTAAAATCATTAAGAAAAAGACCAACAACCCAACAGAAAATGGGGCAAAGAACATGGATGGAGCTGGAGGCCATAATGCTAAGCAAACTAACTCAGGAACAGAAAATCAAATACCACATGTTCTCACTTATAAGTGGGAGCTAAACATTGAGTACACATGGACACAAAGAAAGGAATCACAGGGGCCGCACAAAGAAGGGAACAACAGTCAGTCACAGGGGCCTACTTGAAGGTGGAGGGAGAGGATCGAAAAACTACCTCTCGAGTACTATGCTTATTACCTGGGTAACAAAATCATCTGTACACTAAACACTCACGACACGCAATTTACCCAGATAACAAACCTGCACATGTACCCCTGAACTTAAAATAAAAGTTTTAAAAATAAATAAATAAAACTTACCTAGGCTGGGCACAGTGGCTCACGCCTGTAATTCCAGCACTTTGGGAGGCTGAAGCGGGCAGATCACCTGTGGTCAGGAGTTCAAGACCAGCCTGGCCAAAATGGCAAAACCCCATCTCTACTAAAAATACAAAAATTAGCCAAATATGGTGGTGGGCGCCTGTAATCACAGCTACTTGGGAGGCTGAGGCAGGAGAATCACTTGAACCTGGGAGGCGGAGTTTGCAATGAGCCAAGATTGTGCCATTGTACTCCAGCCTGGATGACAGAGTCAGACTCCGTCTCAAAAAAATAAATAAATAAAAAACCTACCTGGTGGCAGATTGTGCTGGTAGCAAGAAAAATAGATGTTTTAAAAAAGAAAAGAAAATGGGGCAAAGAATATGGATAGTATTTTTGTCTTTTACAAGGCTTTTAAACAGAAGCAGGACTAAGATTGAGGCCAAAAAAAAAAAAAAAATCAAAAGAGGTACTCACTTTCTTTTTTTTAATATATATACTAAAAGAATAAAGATTTTTATTAAGCATTGTAAGTTGCATTCAATAGCCTTCAGATACACCACACCACAATCCATCAACACTCAATCAAACCCAACAGCAGTTTATTCTTGCACAATCCATGAGTCAGGGCCGAACTCCCTTCAACTTACAGTAAGATCCTATTTAGTTCTTGTGGGCAGGGGTGGGGATTACACCTCATTTCTCATCACTAATGTGATGAAGAGCATCAGAAGTACATGAAAATGATAAGAAATGATTCTGATTTCAAAGTACATTGTTTGGAAACATTAACAAAAACATCAAAATGATAGGAATATACCTGCTTCTACTAAATTCTCAATGGGAAAGTTCTCAAGAACAAGCAATTTGTTTCCTGCTACAGAATGGGGTGTGTATGTGTGTGTTTTTTTTAAAGATCAAAGGGTTTTTTTTCACAGAATTTCGTATTTGCTAATATGAAAGCATAAAACAGCAACAAAGAACAATAGTGCATACAGCAGTGAATACACCAGTGTAATATTGATGTTTGAAATGGCTAGATAATTTTGGGGGGGCTTTAGAATAAATGCAACAGAAGTCAATAATCATAAAATTGCAAGGTTAGCGCAAGATCAGTCAATGACTAAACAGAGTTAACATCTTTTCTAGGACTATTACTAATTATTAGCATTTTTTGTTTTGCAAATGGACACATACTGATAAGAATGGAAGAAAGGATGATAACATGCATAATATTAACTATACACTTCAAAAATTACGAACTATGCAGAAGTTTAGCTCAAGTAGTAGTACTAAAGGTCTACATCCGATTCAAAACCACATAGTTCATTGATCACAGATGCATGGTGTGAGTCACAAAAAGTTTCAGAACACATTGTGTTGATTTTGAAAGGTCATTTGCAACTTCTATTTCAACTTTATCTCCATTTAACTTGCTCATAAGTATGTATGATGTATTGTATATTTAAAATCAGCAGAACAGCAATATTACTCTATCATTTTTTAGTTTTGATAGTTGCACTTTTTTTTTAACACAAAAGAACCACATCAACAGTGATGAAATTTAAGAAAGAAAAACTGTGGTTGTGCCTTATTTCTTTCATAATCATAAAAGTCAAACCTTAAAGAAAGCTTCATTGTGAAACAGCAATGCAAAATCAAATATAATGGCATACATATGGTGCCAAATACTAAAAATTATATTTTAAACTATATATACTTCAAGACTGCCAAAATTTGTTTTCTTTATACTTCAAGAAACACAACTATAGGCTTTTGTCATAACCAGTTTATTAAACTTTATGTGTACCTCATTTTAAGAGTGGGAGTCAAATGCTCTTCATTTTCTTTCTCTTTTTTGTTTTATTATAGCATTTTGACTATAACTGGTTAAAATTTTTAATGTATTGTTTAAATCTCTGATATTAAAGAGGGATCTGAATTTCCAAAGTCCTCATTTTTCTCTTACAGAAAGGACAAAATGTACATAACTGCAGGTTCTTTCTCTCCAGATATTCCTAAATCCTTACCTTCCAGCATCCTTCACCCTCTATAAAAAATACATTTACTCTTCTTCATTTAAGACAGCTGCCTCCAGAGCAGCTTCTCTGCCACAAGGGCTGTCTGTACTTAGTGCATTTAAATGACGATTTGTATCGCACGTTTTAGAGTCATTATTCAAGACACTTTCAGAGTAGCTGGGGGCCCTGGCATCACCTGGCGTCCCATTCATCTTGGGAGTCGGCTTCACTCCATTCCTCAGCCATCACTCCATTTTCAGCCAGGGACCCTTCTGAAGACAGAGGACTTCGATTCCCCAGATTTTGACTTAGGTTCTTTGGCCGCTTCTTCCGCTGAAGCAGCATAAGGAGGTCTGCCCTGAATCGCTGCCTGGTTTGAGGTACTCACTTTCAGTGTTGTGCAATCGCAGGGTCAGTACCCAAGAGTGAGCATGCTCTTAATTTTCTGCACCTTGGAAACCTCCCTTGCCTCATGTGTTAGTTTTCTATTGCCATGTAAGAAATTACCATGCGCTCAGTGGCTTAAAAGAACATTTCTATGATTTCACAGATTCTGTGGGTGAGGAGCCTATACATTCTTGCTAGGTTCTCAGCTCAGGGTTTCCCCAGGCTACAATCAAGGTATGGACCAGGGTTGGATCTCACTCTAGCTCAGGGTCCTCTCTTAAGCTATTCAGGTTGCCAGCTGACACCATTGCTTGCAGTCGGAGGACTGAGGTCCTCAGGGTTGCCAGAGTCCTTCTAGATGTCTCCTCTCCCCATAGGCAGTTCATAACATGGCCGTTTACTTTTTTCCTTGAGGCCAGCAGAAGACTCTCTGGTGCTTCACCTTCTTTAAAGATTAGGTCAGACCCACCCAGGATAATCTCCTATTTGATTAACTCAAAGTTAACTGATTAGTAAACTAATCACTGGAGTAATATTCCTTCATATTTGAAACTGGCCCAATTGTCCAACCAGCTGGATGCCCATAGAACTGAAGCTTAAGAAAAGTACATTTGTACAATAAAATGTACCTGCCACCTGTCGACCAGCTCCTCTTCCATACCCCTAATTCCTGTTTTCCCCCACTGGTTACAATGACGCTAGACCACCTGCTGCCTGTTAACCAACTCCTCTTCCTTGCGCCTGTTGTTTTCCTTCCTGGCTATATAAACTCTTCACTTTGGTCAGGGAGGAAGGATGGATTTGAGATTTGGTGCTCTGTCTCTCTGGCTAGCATCGCTGGTAAAATAATAAAGCCTTCTTCCCTGGCAACACTTGTCTCATTGATTGGCTTTCTGTGAGGCAAGCAATGGGACCTAAACTGAAACCCTGGTGTTCAGTAACAAAGTTTGGTTCTGACCAGAAACACCTTACTTGTGGGTCAGCTGCCACAGGCTGGGAGAGTCAGCAGCCTCCGAAGCTGCTGCCTGACTACATTTGACTACATTTGGCCCAGTGGTTGGCTTTGGGCTCTCTCTCTGGCCTTGTCACTGCTGGCCCCAACTGCATTCCTGATTGTCTAGGAAGGCTTTGAGATTTGACATGTGCATCCAGACAAGTGAGTGGCTTTTGTGGGTACCAGACAGCAGGATTGGCTCCTCTCAATTTGGGAGCTGAAGGAATATCCATTTGAATGTTGAACAAATCCAACTGACTGAGAGAGGAAAACATCCTGATTGTTTCAGTTTGGAAACTCTTAGGGCTTGTTGCTTGTTGCAGCAGTTGAATTGTATTTTAGTGACTGTGTGTGTGTGTGTGTGTGTGTGTGTGTGTGTGTGTGTGTGTGTGTGTGTGTGTATGCATGTTTAGATGTATTTACACATATTATACATTGTATCTACCAAATTGGTTTATAAATACAAGAACACTCATAAATAAGTCCAAGTGTTTTTCAAGTCCATGTGACTTAAATAAATTTTTAATAAACAAACTGACCCTGAGATTTTGGTAAAATAAAAATAGGAATGGCTTTGGAATTGTCAGCATACCCTTTTGACTGGGTTTTATATTTGTCTCTGCTAGATATTTTGAGGTGTCAAGGTTTGGCACAGAAGGTTATAAAACTATGATAAACCCAGCCACAACAAAATGATCTTTGTGTGAATTTGTTTTCAGCCTCGGCCCCCAGAATGAGAGCAGACCTGAACCCAACCCACAGCTTGCAGCTCAGCTCAGTTGAACCCAACTGACCCACAGATCCTGGAGCAAGAATAAAGAGCTGGCATTGTAAGTCACTGAGTTTTGGAGGTTTGTTACATACACAGTGTTATTTCAGCAATCCCTAATAATGCAGAGTGTTATATGGGATTTGTGAAGCATAGGTAGGCTTTATAGGGTGTATAAGAGATGTGTATGTGTGAAGTGCTTGTGTTTTGAACCTAAGTAAATGGGATGTGGAGATGTACACAGAAAAGCAAGGGTTTATACAGGATAAAACCTACCCCAGAGTGGGCTGAAAGCAGTTTATACCCAGCCCCTCATCAGAAGGTTCCTGGGCAGGAAAACCCACATTCTATAGCCCTGCATCTCTCTGACTTGTCAGTGGTTTCTAGGAAGGTGGCATTAGCCAGACAGGGGGTGTTTGACTGGACTGGCATTCAGCAAACCAGGGAAGAAGTGGCACGAGTCCAGCCGAGTCATGTCTGCCCATACAACCAACCTGTGTGTGTTTTGGCTACAGAGACTTGTCCCCACAGCAGGGCTTGGCAGCTGAGGAAGAGTCCCACGCTGCAACCCTGAGAGGTGAACAGAGGGGCTCTGTGTGGAGCAGAGAGCAGCTGCGAGCACATCAGCTGGACTGGGGCTTTGCAAGGAGCTGTACCTCAGAGATCAAGGCCCCAGGACACCCCTGCAAGCATCCCCTTTTCCTGCCCTCGTTCATGGACAGCTGAACAGTGACTGTGGTTCAGAGACTGAGCTCTAGAGTCAGCCCATCCAGGCTGCTGCTCAGCCTACCAGCTGCCACCTTGGGCAAGTAACCTAACTTCTCTGGGCCTCAATTTCTCAACTTTAAAATAGGATTAAATGTAGTATCTCACTCATAGGTTGCCATGAAGAGTGGATGAGCAAATTCCCATAAAGTGCGATGGTACCTGCTTATTATTGAGTGTGTGCCATCAGCCAGGCACTGTACTAAGTACATTACATGAATGACCTTGCATCCAGAAACTATGCGTGATCAATGTTATTATCTGACGAAGGCTGGGATCCCCAGAGGACAGACCAGGATTCAACTGAGAGCAGTTTACTTGTGAGCTAACTCCAAGAAACACAAGTAGAGTGGGGAAAAGAGTCAGCAGTTACCACTGTGAATAACTGGGCTCCAATCCTGCTAGATTAACTGAGAGGTGTGTAGAATATGCATACAGGGCATCTATACACCTACTCAGTTACAGTTGGAGGCTGCTCCTGGAGACAGCATGACCAACCTTCCTTGTTTGCTCACGACTGTCCCAGCTTCAGCCCTGAAAGTCCTATGATCTACGATCTGGGAAACCCCTCCTTCCCAACCCGCATGGTTGGCCACACTACTTGGAGTGTGCTCATTCCCCAGCACTTCCAGTGCAGCAAGCAGAGCAAGCCTGCAGATGCAGGTGCCAGCAACCAGGAGTATACCAGGTACTAAATGGTCAGGCTCAAGGGGATGAGGTTGGGGTGCACAACCCCATTTTGGGGTGAGAAAAGTAGAGCTGAGAAAGGTTAGATAATCTGCCCAGGAGTACACAGTGGGAAGTGTCCTGGGGGTGGGGGTTCAAACCCATGTCGGTCTGATGCCAAGGCCCATGCTCTTGACCATCAGGGTCCATAGCTCCTCCTTCCACAAAGTAGCAACGGGGACATAGATTGGAGGAGCTGGGAGGACGACAGGAGATCAGCTAGTCTCGTGACTGGAAACAGACTTATCTGTAGGCAGACTGGGGTAACATTCAAGAGGCCAGGAGGACAGTAGGTGAGTGTCGGACAATAAAGAGGTAGAGCCTGTGGCCAAAAGGAGAGTACGGCAGCCTCCAAAGGGGGCAGCAGATGCTCAGCTCAGGCTGCTTCCTGCTGTATAGGAATGAAGGACCAGTATTACTAAACCATCCAATTTTTCAAGGGAAGCTGGATTTTTATGGTAAATCTCTGAAGTATTACATATTTTCTAAGAATATTCTAAAATAGAAACCCAAACCCGTGTGAATGAAAACACCGCATATTGGTCCACTCACCTCTGCATGTAACCCTAAGGGCTGACATTGAGGACCCTTTTCTTCAACAGGGGTCTCTATAGAAATGGGGGCTGGCTCCATGTGCATTTGGTGCACACATCCACCCTCACTGAGCTTTATCTTTTTTTTGTCTTTGTTACTGTCTGGCCATGTTTCCCCACATGTATATCTATGGTAGACATCCAGCTCATGGGCACCAGAACAGCCACACTGGTTGTTAACAGACCAGTTAGTAAATAGCTGGTGCCTGTAGTCCCCCAGTCAGCCCGTGTACCCCGACAGTCCAACCCCTTCCCTGGGATTCCCACACTACCCCTCGATCCAGCAACTCCAGGGTTAACTCCTGACAGGTCAGGGGCCTCAGCAAGCACAGTTCCTTCTCATTCTTCAGTGCCCAAGCATCCTCCCTTTCTCTCTCCCTCTCTCACTTTTTAAAAAATTATACCACCATCTTGAATCCTTGTTGAGTCAAAGATGTAAAGTTATAAACAGTGGTGTGCTGGTAAATGTTGAACAATCAGCTCTCCAGGAGTAAAGGGGAGTCCTGATTGGTAGCATTTGCTGCTTTCCATGGTGTAAACAGATATTCACACCCTGATGGATTTCAAGCTACCAACATGAGCAAATGTGGAGTTGTTGAGAGATGTGCAGTGGCACACCGTTAGCCAGCATTTATTTCATAGACACGAAGCTGCAAAAGCACAAATGATAGGAAAATACTTAGGAAATAACACATTCTGAGTAGTTATTACCTTTGTTGCTAATATAACTTATTATTGTTTCTACAACTCATTTTTTTCATAATGCCTGTGTTTCACAACTAGGTACAAAATTCCTGAAAATTTTAGCCATCAGCTCTTGTGAGCCGATGAGCTGGCTCTGGTAACCACTGGATAAATAAATAGAGGAAGGAAAATTACAAAAACAGGTGCTTGGTGGTCAAAAATCCAGGACCTGGGGGAGAGTCACCATCCAACCTCAGGTGGGCAATTCAGGCCTCTCCACCCGGAACCCCCTACCTCTGCAGCTCTCTACCCCCACTGCCCAACCCTACCTACCTGCAACAGAAAGTCAAAGAGTGCCAGGCGTGCCCACTCGGTATGGTGGATGCCCAGGCATGGGGCCTGGCCTGGCCAGCTGCAGCCGTGTGCCAGCATGGCCTGGTACTGCAGCCAGCCCAAGGCCAGAGAATTCTGATCCTCATCCGGGTCACTCAGGTGCTGCACATCGGGCGCCCACCAGATGACAGGCCTCGCTCTACCGTCTGTGTAGCGGTAGGGCAGGAGGGGGCTGTGGAAGCGGCGGGCCACAGCAGGTAGGCTCCGGCGTAGCCCCAGCACACGATCTACGTGGAAGGACAGGACCTCAGGCAGGTCCCCAGGCCTCTTGATCAGGCCACAGAACCCCTGGGAGCAGAGCTGGCTGAGCCTGGGAGAGGACATGCCCTGAAGGGCACCCTCAGAGGAGAAGCCAACCTGTAGCACCTGCCCATGGGCAGGGACCCTGGCTTTGCTCCCCACCTCCCCCTGCGCCAACAGCTGGAGCATCTGCACGTCGTGGTCTGTCAGCCATGGGGGAGCCTGCCCACCAGTCCTCGAGCTGCTCAACAGCGTCTCAGCGTCACACCATACTGACCCTTGCAGCTTCTCAACAGAGCCAGGCCACTGATGAGCCCCTGAGGCCAAGGTGGGATTCTCTGCTTGTCGCCCACCAGTCAAGGCTCTGTTCTCAGCTGCCAGCAGATCCCTGCCTTCTGCTGTATGGGGCCAGAATGTCAGCCCAGCAGTAGCTCTCCAAGCCCGTAAAGCTGCCACGTCGCTCCCTGCGAGTGGACTGACCAGGGCAACCATCTCACTCTGTGTCTCTTGGATGGGACCGCCATGCTGGGGGTGACCCAGGTCTTTGGCTCCTGGATCTCGGACCTCATCCTCCCTCAGGAGCACAACATGCTGAGTACTGAGTCTTGGATGCCCTGGCAAAGTAATGTCCCTCCTGACCCTCCCTGGATGCCTGAGGTCCCCTCCTGGGGACTCCCTGCTTCTGTCCACTCTTGCTCTATGGCCTTGCTCCTCAGCACAGACCAAGATGGAGTTCCTGGGCAAAGCACGGCCTCTCCAGAAGCCCATGTTTCTTGCCTGCTGCCTCCGACTGGAGCTCAAAGCCTGCCGGATACGGGTTGCAGGGGTGCCAGTTACCCCCTGAGGCTCCACGGGACCAGGGTCTGGGCTGGCAGATGGACGCTGTGGGGGAAAGCGGGTGACAGCCATCGCAGAGAGGGTCATCAAGAGGCAGAACGCTATCACTGGCCGCCTCTTGCCACGCAGCCTTCTCCAGAGCCAAGATGCCTGGGAGACAGGGTAGAAAAAAAACTTGAGACCTGGGAAATATATCAGCCCAACCCACAAAACAATGGGGATGGTAAGCAAAGGAGACGCCCAGTTCATGAGAGACTGAGAAGAGCACAGCCCAAGTGGAGGGACAGCTGGCTGCCTTCAAGAGAGGAAATGGGCAACTCCAGCCAACTGCACTCCTGCTTTTAAGATTGGCTTGCTTCTCCTTCTAGGGCAGCCTCTGCTGAGGCCTGCAGACCCATGCTCTTCTGCCCTATTCTCCCTTTGAATAAACTGCCATTACAACACCGTCACCTTGCACCATAAGGGGCTTTTCTCACGTCTGTCCCCACCACCAAGATCTGGCCTTCTCTTTTTGTTTCCATGTGATCCCATGGGCCCATTCTGGCAGATCTCTTGATGTCCCCACATACATGCCCTTACCCTTTTCCAGGCACATGGAAACCCAGTCAGAGATGACTTTGCCAGCCTCCTTAGCAACAGGGTGTGACCACATGACCAAGTCTCTGACTATGTCATGACAGCCAACCACTTTTGCTAGCCCCACATGCTTAAAAGGAAGTTGGCCGCCCTGGCCTTTCTCTTTCGCCATCCTTGCTGGTTGCACACAGATGTGGCAGCAACAGCTCTGCACATGTTAGCAAGGACACACCCTAGGGGCAGTGATTTCTTAACACGTAGTCCTTGGACCAGCAGTATCAGTATCACCTGGGAACTTGTTAGAAATGCAAATTCTCAGGGCCCCACCCCAGAACTACTGAATCAGAAACAGGGGCTGGGCAGCCTGTGTTTTAAGAAGTTCTCTGGGTAAATCTGATGCAGGCTTAAGCTTGAGAGCCACTGCTCTAGGGCATCATGAGCCACAAGAGGGAAGGAACACGGTGTCTGGAGCAGTGCAAGCCTGCAGCTGGGAGTCTCTGTACCTGCGAGCCTTTACGTGACAGACCTACAGGCAGAGCCCTGGTACATAATGGAATTCAACAGATATGTGACTGACAAAATGCATGGAAAATCTAGTCCAAATCACAAAAAAAACTCCCCAAATTAAGTTTACTTATTAAATCCATGAGATATTCCTTAGAGATTTTTGATACTATATGCAGTGTGAGGCAATTGGCTGGAATGCACAGAAAAGGCACACAGGTAAACAGAATTATAAAGATGTCAAAGAAACAACACCCACAAAACAAACCAGATTCCACTTTTTTCCCTGCATGTGCTTGCTCTTCTGAGAAGCTCCCTTGTGGGTGTCAAAAGAGGATTATCTGGGATCTGTAGTGGACATGTGGGTGAAGTCCATCAGCAGCAGCCTCCTGCTTTCTCTCAAAAGTGCCACCTCTATCCCCTACAATCCACCCAAGCCATATCTATCCAGGGACCCCAATCCATGACCTAAGCTGATGGGGCCATCCTGGATCCTGACCCATGCTGGACCAACAGATCCTCACCCCCAACCCAGCCCTGGGAGCATGGGCTTGTGATAAATCAGCAAGGCTGACTTGTCCTGCTCATGAAATAGAGAGCAGGGGCCCATTGGCACCCAGCCAGAGATGACAGCAGTGGGCCATACTCTGTTGAGAGCCAGTCTGCAGGGAGAGAGAAGGAAATAATTGCATAGACAAACCAGAGATGAAAATAGGAGGAAGAGCCTTGCCCAGCTTTCTGCGCTGCGGTTCCAGTTCTGAGCCGCGGTTCCAGTTCTGAGCCTGGCCCAGGAACAGCAGTAGCCACTGCCTGGGGCTCTTCGGGACTGAGCAGCATCCACGTACCCATTCTCCCTCTACACTTGAGCTGTGGGTCATGGGTACTCCTGCTACATGCAGCCAAAAAGGCCTAATTCAGATCATCCCTGAGTTCTCTTTCCTCTACAATTAAAAGAGCATTTCCTGGCCAGGCGCGGTGGCTCACGCCTGTAATCCCAGCACTTTGGGAGGCTGAGGTGGGTGGATCACTTGAGGTCAGGAGTTTGAGACGAGCCTGGCCAACATGGTGAAACTCTGTCTCTACTAAAAATACAAAAAGTAGCTGGGTGTGGTAGTGCGTGCCTGTAATCCTAGCTACTCGGGAGAATCACTTGAACCTGGCAGGAGAACCGCTTGAACCCGGGAGGTGAATGTTGTAGTGAGCCAAAATCACACCATTGCACTCCAGCCTGGGTGACAGCAGCAAAACTCCATCTCAAAAAAAAAAAAAAAATCACAAAAGAGCCTTTCCTCCTTCAGTACCCATTTGACCTTCCCCTTCCTTCCAACCACATGGCCTGGAGGAATGTCGCCCCTCATGAATTTCCTAATTTGTCTGTATTTTCAGTCCCTTCTAAGTCAGTGACAGTTTCTGCAGGAACCAAAACATTTCTCAGCACCGTGAACATCAGATAATAATCAAAAGGAAGGGGAAGTGGGAAATCTCAGTTACAACCCAGCCTTAAAAAGTGCCCATGGCTGCCTCCTACCTCCAGTTCCTCCACACTGGTTCTCTCCCTGTCCTAACCCCTTCTGCCTCCTGGACATGAGGCCAGCATCTCCCTCTTAGTGCCTCAATGAATGGTGCACTGATGTCTCTTGGCCCCACTTTTGCCAAACACCTCAGCCACAGGAAGCCAGTGTGTGGTGGTGGAAGGAACGCTGGACAGGAGTCAGCAGGCTGCAGTCTGTGGGGCCACCTTTACCCACTCTCTGGACCAGCTTCCTCATCTACAAGGGGTTGGGTTGGATGAAATAGCCTTTGAGGTCTCACTTCCCCCAATACCCAGTGATGCTAACTCTTGGTGGACAGTGGAGGTGAACTGACTCAGCTGTGGGCTCCCCTGAACCTCCTCCTGTCCATGACAAGCACCTGTAGCAGAATAAAGCTGCACAAGAGGACCCACACACCACCATTGCCCAGTAAGTCAATGTAGGCCCTTAAGGGTGGCTTTCAGAGAAAAGGGTTGAGATGAGGGTTTTCTGCCCCTGCCCAGTCACCACTGGGAGACCCAATCACCCACCTTGGCCTGAACAGTAAGACCATGATAACCAAAGCCTCCCTTGCAGCTCTGAACTGATCCCCCAAGACTCAGCGGGACACGCCAATACAGGGTGACTCAGGGCCAATGGACACTTTCCATCTACCTGAAGTTGCTGCTGGAGGGACCAATTAAGCTAACCTTCCCTCCCCCACAGGTGGAGGGGAGGAGACAGTAGAGAAAACCCCTCTGGCCTCTGGCACCCACGTGCTAAAATATCTTTCCCCATCACCTGACACCCCATGCATTCATGCTTCTGTGAAGCCAGCAGGTGAGTCTATGTCCCAGGGCCACAAAGCCCTGCTTGGACACCTTGCTTAAGGAGGGGTGGGGTGGGGACCAGCAAGCTAAATAAACAGTGGGGAAATCAGGTGAAGTCATGCTTCTGATATCCCCCTCACTTCAGCCAGGGCCTCCAGGACCACAGGGCAGGGAGACAAAGCCTAGAGAATATTTTCCTTGTCAGTTGTGTGGTCCTCTAGACAACCTTTGCTCCCCAAACCTGGATTGCATCTGGAATCTCTCTCCGGCTTACCAGAGATGGGACAGAACAATGGTTCTTAAACTTGCTCTGGGGCTTCCTTCATGTTCTACCATGGGGTGGGGGGTTAGGAGATGACTCTGTGTGCTCTGCATTTGCCACCGCCACCCACACCCACATACACTTCCACCAAGGGAGCTCTGTGTTCTTTATGGCGGGTTTAGCTAATTTATATTACTTGATATGCCATACATGTTTAGTCTTAGTTCTGTTGTAATATTTTGTGGTATATTTTCTGTATTGTAAACTCAAAATAAAATTCTAAGCCCCCTTACCATCTGAACGGACCCCTCCTTTTGGCCAAGGGCCTTCCAAAGTTAACCTGAAAAACTGGTTGAGGCCATCATCGGAAGAGGAAGCCAGACATGCCTCATTATACCCTTATCCCCTTTGAAATTTAGGCCCAGTTGACCAGCATTGACATCAACACAGACCTTAAGACTGACAGAACAGCCTCTTTATGTCTGATAAGAAACATTTACAATCTATTCCCTCAAGCCAGCTACCTAGAAGCTTTTATCTGCATGATAAAACCTTGGTCTCCACAAGCCCCTATCTTAACCCAGACAGTCCTTTCTATTGATTCTAAGTCTTTAGACAATAACTTAACTCTTTCAATTACCAATCAGAAAATCTTTGAATCTACCTATGACCTAGGAACCCCTGCTTCCAGTTGTCCTTCCTTTCTGGACCAAAGCAATGTACATCTTAAATGTATTGATTGATGTCTTATGTCTCCCTAAAATGTATAAAACCCAGTTGTAGTCTGATCCCCTGTTCTGAAGATCTCCTGAAGGCTGTGTCACAGGCCACTGGTCACTCATATTTGGCTCAGAACAAATCTCTTTAATATTTTATAGTTTGACCTTCTCATCAACAATATTTATAATATTTGAAGTCTTTTTTTTTTTTTTTTTTTTTTTTTTTTTGAGACTTGCTCTGCCGCCCAGGCTGGAGTGCAGTGGCCGGATCTCAGCTCACTGCAAGCTCCGCCTCCCTGGTTTACGCCATTCTCCTGCCTCAGCCTCCCGAGGAGCTGGGACTACAGGCGCCCGCTACGTCGCCCGGCTAGTTTTTTGTATTCTTTTAGTAGAGACGAGGTTTCACCGTGTTAGCCAGGATGGTCTCGATCTCCTGACCTCGTGATCCGCCTGTCTCGGCCTCCCAAAGTGCTGGGATTACAGGCTTGAGCCACCACGCCCGGCCCAATATTTGAAGTCTTATACTATGTTTTCTCTTCAGTTACTGTGACTTTGTCTTTTGGTGTATATTTCTTATAATATTTAGGACATTTTGATTTGGGTCCTAATTATTACCTTTATTATTATATGCCCTTAGTTGTCTGGTTCTTTAGACTGTAGCTCTTAATCCCCTAAAAAGAACAATATTAAAATTATTTCCTCTTCCCCCTCCTCCCCCTCTCTTTCCTCTACCAATCAATTTTCATTACTAGTATTACCTTTTTTAATGTTTATCTTTGTACAATTAAATATGTTTACATTTCTAATATTTCTCAGCTTTAAATGATATTCTTTAGTTCTCTGCTATTATTAATGAAGTAAACAGCATATTACTTCTTTCTCCCACTTTTGCCTTCATCCCCCTTCCAATTGTTTATATTTGTGTCATTTCTGCATTGGTACAATAGGAAGCATATACATTCAATTCCATCACTCTAATACCCACATTTATTCAGGTCTTAGTTATTCAGTTAAATATATTCTATGTACACTCCTGTCCCCTTGGCCCCAGTTTCCCATTATTTCTTGGTTGACTGAAGTTCACATGGGAACAATATTCTCTGATTTCTTGCACGTTCAAACTGTTTTCTACAGCATTCGTACGTGAAGTCAAGTTGCTTAGATAGAAAATACTTGGCTCACAGTTTCTTTCTTTGAACAGCTTATGGGTTCTGCTCCACTGTTTTGTAACGGTAAGGGAAATCTAAGATTAAACTGATTTTTTACCCTGCTTGGCTGCCCTAAGAATTCTTTCTTTTTCTTTAATATCCAGTAACATTCCTAAGATCTGTGTTGACTGTTTCAGGTCAGCTTTTCTTGGCATGCAGTATGCCCTATTAGAAAAGATAAACACAAGTCTTTTTATTTCATCAGAATTTTCTTGAACTAAATATTAAATATTTTTTCATTCCATGACTTTATTTTTACTTTTTTCTTTAGGCTCTTCAATTATGTACATGGTGGCTCTCCTTTATCTTCCTTATATGTTTCTTACCTTCTCTTTAATCCTTTCAAACATTTTCATTTCATTTTGTTCACTGTTCTTGTTTTTATACTCTGACTTATTGTGTTTTATCTAATATTTATTCACTCTTTCCGTTATTTTCCACTTTTCCCTACTTCTTTCCAACTCATATTTCACATCTTTCCATCTTACCATTTTTTCTTGAGTTCTTGCATTTCTGCTTTGTGGTATTTATTCACAGAGGGTATTTTAAGTTTTAAAAATTCACTGTGATAAGATTGCTCAAAATTCCACTGTTTCCGGGTAACATTTTCAGGTGACCAGCCCTCATCTGTTAAGAAACATTACTGTTCTTTGTTTCCTTTTTTCTCACAGTGTCTCTGTATAGCTGCTGAACTCTTTTTATTGTATGAGTTGGACCAGTCAATTGAAAGAAGTTCCTTTCAAATTCTGGTGGAATTTGAAATCATCTGGTTTTCATAGTGCAGATACTCTCTTCTTCTCATCTACCCCATGGCCAGGCTGCATCCTGAAATATGGCTTGTTAGCATGGCTCTTTATGTATCACAGTGTCCTCTGCTTTTCTAATCCCAACTGTCCAGCTGGATCCTCTGAGCCACTAAACTTACCCCATCCCATTTCCACACCCTCTTTTGCAGACAAGTGGGGGATGATGATTCTGCTCCTCAGGCGTGTCACTCACCTTCAGGTATATTTCATTGGTGCTTTCTGAGATCTGCCAACTTGGGCTCCCTCTTCCACTCTTTCTCACTTCCTCCAACACTGCACCTGCATGAAACTGGCTGCTGCTTACGCTGTTCCCAAGTATTTTGGTGACTGCCTCCTAATTTAGCTGAAAAAGGAATTTGCATTTTGTCTTCTATCTTCTTTGTTGCTTTCTGCTAGTTTCCAGGATAAGGTGAGGATGCAGAGTTTATGCTGCCGTGTTTATACCAGCAGTCCTCAATAGCACATTTTTAAAAAGAAAGGAGTGCGCCCTTACTGAATGTAGTGACTAATCGGCCCTCAGAGCAATGACCTTTTTCCAACTTCCGTGCTTGGGAAACACAGCACCCAAACAGCCCTGAGAATTCCAAGGATTTTGCTCCTGCTGCACATTTCCACAAGATCTATTCACCAGCTTTGTGTGAATTGAGTGCAGCCTCCAGGCTGATCACTTAGCAACATTCTTCTGGAAAGACCACCCTTGAAGCCCTTTGGAGTGACATGGACCAGGAAGTAAGGTGATCCACCTATCCCAGTTAGACTTCTAAGAGTCAAGGGGAGAGGGAGGGACCACAGGGTCACCTAGCAGTTTTCCACTTTATAATTTATGCACCATCTCATCCCCTCTCCTATGGATGCCCCTCCTTCTGTTTAAAATCTGGCTAAAAGGTAGCACTGTCCACCCAGATACCCAAGCCAGAAATCTGGGCCTGACCTTCATTCCACCTTTCCTCTGCCCCAGACATCTAAATCTTGCCAATTTTTTCCCCTAAACAGCTCTTGAACCAGTCCATTTCTCATTAGACCCTCTGTGACTGAGCCCAGGTGCCCTCTTCTTTACCAGGACACCTGCAACCGCTCCCTTGGCTCCCACTCCTGCTCCTCTGCAGGCCACTTGCCACAAACTGGATCACACCCTTCAAAATCTCTTTAGAGAAGATCTAAATGCCAGAAGGGCTCTAGCCATACCAAACTTCTTTCAATTCTGGACAGTGCCAGACCCACTCTGTCTCCAGACCTTTATATGTGTTGATCCTTCTGCCTGGAATAGACCCCTCCTCCTGTTTCCATTGCTCAGGTCTCAGCTTAGACACCACCTCCCCCAGGAAGGCTTCCCCTGAGACTCCTCAATGAATTGGATGCCCTCACCATGTGCTCCCGTAACACACCGTTCCTCCCCAAGCACACCCCTTTTCACTCTGTACTGGATTTGATCATTTAATGTCTGTCTCTCAATGGATGGGCTGATCCATGCAGGCAGGACACGGGCTCACAATTGCATCTCCAGACTATCACAGTGCCTGGCACGTGAGAAGCTCTCTGCAAAATGAGCTGTCAGATAAGAGGGGTTATCAGGGAGGTGGAAACACTGTTGCCTGGCCTGTGGCACTGCAAGTCTGCTGGTGAGGAGGGCTCCTCCAATCTCCAGGGCTCTTTTCTGTTTGGAATGCCAGCCACCCCCACCCACGACCCAACACAGCAGATGTGTTTTGTGCTCCATTATTTTAAAATGTACACAGAATTTGTTTCAAGCCGGTATGGTAAGACATACAGACACAAAAATAATTGCCATGAAATAAATTTTTGTTACATTCACAATCCACTAGAAACAGGAGGTGCGGCATGCCACACAGGGCCACACAGGGCCACAGGAGCTGAGATGGGCAGGCAAATTGAGACATCAAATGCAGCAGAAGCCTTTACTGTGGTTTTCACAGTACAGAATGAGCAAGGAAAGTGAAGCAAACTGAAATTGAATAGTTTCAGCAGACTCTAGGCTATAGGTGATAGGGCAGAATACAGACAGAAACCTGATAAAAGAAGATGGGTGATATAGACTCAGAACTGGTTGGTTTGCACACGAATGGTATGCTCACAGGCCATTTGATTACTCTCTCTTCTTAAGAATTAGCTAACCCTGGGAGGCACAGTCCTTCCCTGAGTCCATAAGGCACCAGACACCAGAGCATCAAAAAACCAGAAAATAAGAGAATATAGTGAACACACCCGTGTTATGTCGCCGTGGCCCCCAGTTGACTCCAGCTGCCCCCACAGCAGACAATCTCCTGTGCACTGCCAGTCCCCACCTCAAGGACCTGATCGCTCCTGCTTTCTTGCCTGCTGTGCCAGGAAGCTCAGGGGAAATTAACACCTCTGGTGACAGCCCTCAACCAACAGGGGACAAAAGTCAGTGGGTATATAAGCCAACCTCCCTTTTGAGAGGCATTCAATATGGTTGCAACTAAGGGTGCTCAATAGGACTGAGCCTCTTTTCTATAAAACAAATGATGCCTTGTCACCCCCTAAGATACCTTTATCTGATGATTTTTCTGAAGTGAGATCCTAAATTTCTGTCCCAATTAGATATGTTTTTAATTTGGTCTCTGTTGCTATTTTAAAAAACACACAGGTACTACATGCGTAGATATGCACTGTTAAAAACCCATGTAATACCAAATAAATCAGGGCAAAATCGAACATCTCCTTCCCCTCCCCAGAGGAAGCCACAGTTAGCAATTAGGGTGTGCATCTTCTCAGGCTGTTGCTTTTCTTTGCATTATAATATATGCATATGTCACAGTGTATTAGTTTCCTGTAGCTGCCATAACAGATTACCACTGACTTGCTGGCTTAAAACAACATAAATGTATTCTCTCACAGTTCTGGAGGCCAGAAGTTCCACATCATTTTCACTGGGTCAAAATCAAGGTGTTAGCAGAGCCGTGCTACCTCCAAAGGCTCTATGGGAAAATCTATACCTTGCCTCTTCCAGCTTTTGGTAGCTGTCAGCATTCCTTGTCTTGTAGTCACATCACTGCAGTCTCCGCCTCCACGGTCTCTTCTTTTGTTTGTGTCAAATCTCCCTCTGTCTCTTCCTTATATGCATATTTGTGATGGCATTTAGGGTCCACCTGGGTAATTCAGGATAAGTTCCCCATCTGAAAATCCTAAATCAGATCTGCAAAGGTCCTTTTTCTAAATGAGGTAACACACACAGCATTTGGGGATAATTTTTCAGCCTATTACACGTGGTAATTATTTTCAGCATAGAGGAAATGACTATGCCACCACTTGCTTTGATTGACATAAGAGGCCCTGAAGCTTTTTCCATATCTATCCATATAGAGGTACTTTACTCTTTTTAACTGCTGCATAATATTTTACAGCGGAAATGTGCCATGATTTCTTTACCCATCCTTCAACAGAAGATACTTAGATCATCTCCAGTTTTTTATTATAACAAACAATATTGCAGTGAATATCCAATAAATGCAGCTCTTGGAAAGAATGTAAACATTTCTATAGAGGAGATGCCGCCAAAAGAGGAAGTTGTTGGGTCCAACTTCTTCTTATTGCCCTTACCCTTTCATCATATATAAGTTACTTTCTCCTTTAATCCTCACAACAACCTAGAGAAATGGGAATTATAAAATTCCTATTTTACAACTGAGAAAACAGAAAGGTCCAGAGTGCCAATGTTTGCCCAGGGCCATATAGCTGGCAAGAAAACCAACATTTTAAAGTAACACTAAAAAGGAAAATGGCCATGGACAAGTTGGCTTGGGTTTGTTTTTTTTTTTTCTTCTACAATGAAAAATGTGTTGAATTCCTAATCTGTATTCTCAAAGTATTGGATACCACTAGGGAAAAATAAATCATCTTTTAAAAATGTTTCAAGAAGACAGGCTGTTTTGATCCTTCTTTCAGCCTCACTTGGCTTCACAAAACGTGGGGAAAGTTGGCAGTTGTGCAGAAAGAAAAGTTTGAAATGACCATGAGCAGATGTCCCAGGCAGGGCCACCCAAGTAAAGTTTTGGGAAAAGAAAAGCAGCTTTGATCAGACTGAAAGAAAACATCATCTGAAGAGAAATATTCAGCTGAAGAATAAAGAGTACATTAGAGAAAACATAAAGGGAAATGATGCAGAATCTACTACAAAGTTTGCCAGTGAGACCCAAACTGACCCTGTCACTGCAGACATGCCGGAGGGGGTGGGGGGGCCCACCTCCTCCCCTCAATTCTGACCATCCAAGTAACACACCCTGTCTCTTCTGCCCTGCAATGATCATGGCAGAAGGGAAAGAGAAATGGAGTTACCTTCACTGTCTGATTCTACAGCTACCCTCTTTCTCCTTCCCTGTCAAGCCCCTACCTCCCACCCCTTCACAAATACCCATCCTTAATTCCTCAGAGAAGATGCCCACGGGCTTAACAGTCCCATCCACCGACAGTTGCAGAGGAGGAGCAGTGAAAACAGGGGGATAGCCAGATAAATAGACACACAGGTTTTGTGGAAGACACCTCTGAGTTCTGCTTCTGCTCTTCTGAGCTGTGTTGCAATAGGCAAGTCACACAACCTTTCTGCTCTGTTTCCTCAGCTGTAAAATGGGGAGAATGAGATATCTTCTCCCTCCAGGAGTTGGCACAATAAATAAACGAGTCGAAGTATGTAAAAGCCCACTACATGGTTGGGTATATTTATGTGAGTTGTGGGATCCGGAATTTTCTGTCCCCACTTCTGGATACAGTCTACCTTTCTGGGGTCTGAAAACACTTCTCTTCCTGGGTTTTGGCTCATTGTAAAATCAGAGTAAAAACGGGGATATTTGGGAACATAACGGAAGGTAGAGACAGAAAGAGAAGCTCTTTCATTGTAAAACCACAAGCGTCAGCCAGGAGGAGGCCACTTGGGTAGTGAGAAAGTTCTCACTGTCTGCTGAAGCTGCCTCCAAAGATAACCAGGATGGAACAAGAAAGAATTTCTTGACCTTTTAAAATCACGTGGGAAGGTGAGAAGGGAAAGGGTGGGAGCCAGAAGGGAAGTATGTCAGGGAGTTAAAGGAGAAGACTGAGATTCTGACAAGAATGGAGTTGGGGCTGCCTAGCAATTGAGGGAAGGGAAACCAGGAGAGTTCTGCCTGAAGGATCCCAGCCCACTGAGAAGCTGGGGAACTATGCGGGGCAGGGGACAGGAGCCACTACCAAACTCCCTGCCATTGCCTCCATAAGGGTGGAAACAGCTCTCAACCGGAAAGTTCACCTCTCAACCATGAAGTTCTAACCATCAAGGGCAGTGTCCTTAATGGCATTATTTGTTTACAATTCTTCCTTCTTCCCCACCTTACCATGGTTGCACTGCAGATGCAGTCTACTTCCCTGCCTACTTTCTTTGACCTTGGCCATGTGACTTGCTTTTGCTACCAGGATGTGAGTGGACATAACATATACCATGTCCTATGGGAGGCTTTAAATGTGCTTTTGTGGTTTGGCTTGCCTCCTTGCAAATCTGTCCTCATGATGAGAAGAGCTTGCCCCAGGTGAAGCACCTGGAGCAAACCTGAACTCAACCTCCAGCCTGGAACCAACCCAGCCATGCTCAATGGGCCCAGCCTACCCAACTCCTATTACCAAAATACAGGCATATGTTTTGGTTAGCTATTGAGACTTTGAGGCTATTGGTTATGCAGCATTATTACAGCAAAACCCAACTAATACACACCTTTTGGTGGCATCTCTAGGGCTCAATGTGTGCCCCTGGTCAGATAACAGGCAGGCAGGTTAGCAATGAAACCTAGCACCCCTCCCTCAGTTAACAAGAGTGTGGTGCTGTCTCTACAAATGGGGCTCAGGCTGTGATGAGGATGATGGTGCAACACAGTCACAGATATATCTCTTGAACCAGTTTCCCCAGTAAGATAGTATGGAGGGAGGCTTCTGTCAAATGGAGGTCTTTTAAGAAGGACTTTTCTGAAAACGTGTAGTACAAGTGAACTTTGCCCAGAGACAGCTTGAAAAACAGGGACACTTGGAGGAAAGGACTGAACTTATAGTTTATAGTTTGTACTGTAATAGGCAGCAGGAGATTTTCCCTCATTTTGTAGGGAAACGAAAGCTCTTCTTTGGGGAAATCCAGTCAGGATCTTGCCTGACAGTCTGGCACTAGATCACCACTCCCCAGATTGCCTCTACGCCCTGCACCACTCTACACCCTGACACCTCCACTGCTTACAAATATGACTAGAGTTGGCTGACTGCACAAGGACCAGCTGGCAGAGACAGAGGCTAAGTTATCTTTCCTCAACTACCAGATATCAAAAAAGGATGACAAAAATCTGGTCCTCCACCAAACTGCCATGGACAATGGATAACATGTTGGGCAGGGAAGATGGGGAGAAGACAGATCACATGCTCTTCTCCCCACCCAAAGAGAAAAAATCACAAAGCCCTTGTAAAGTGTTTTTTAAGAGTTTTCTGGGTGGGAGAAGGGGTAGAGGGAACTATGTGATAGTGTGTGTGTGTGTGCATGTGTGTGTGTGTGTGTTAAAAATTGAATTTGGGTCTAACTCTGGAGTCATCACTAAAGGTGTGACAACCCCTTAGTTTCTGTTCCCCGACCTTTGCCCCCTTCTAAACAGCCACCCTGTCTGATTCATCACTACTTAAGCTCTGAGTTAAACTGGCAAAAATTCGGGAATTTGGAGTTTCTGTTCCATTTCTTAAAGTGCAGTTTGTCATAACAAAACTATGGCTGGGGTGAAAGGGAATATATGAGCAGACTTTCAGAGGGCTGGATTAAAACCACAAGTCCCAGCCCTGGGAGGAACTCAGCAGGCAACCCCGCTTTCCTTGACTTCCCAAAGTCAGACCCCAGGCAGGGAGAGCTGAACCAGCCTCTGGGGCAAAGGCAACAGACACAACATCCCTCTCCAGTCGGATCTGCTGGGTCCTGGGAGACTGGGCTGTTTGCTCTACTGTGGGCAGAATAACAGGCATCCTGTCTCCAAAGCTACCACCAGGCCAGGCTCCCTTGCTCAGCTCCATCAGAGGACTTTGATTTTTCCTTACACATCAGCAACTTCAAGACAAGAGTGGACTTTTACCCCTATAATTTCTGGCTCAGCCAATTCCAGGAAAAAAAGAAAACCAAAGGAATGATAACTAACATTGATTCACCATTTGCTACATGTCTGAGACTGCTTGAAAACCTTACTTATAATTTAATCCTCATGCCCGTCTTATGAGGTATATACTACTGTTATCATCTTTATTTTACAGGTGAGGAAAACAACACATAAAGAAACAGAGAGGTCAAAGGTTCACACTGCTGGCAAGGGCAGCACCAGGACACGAACCCAGGCAGTCTGGCTTCAGAGCTAGCTGACCTAGTTGCTGTGCCACCCTAGGAAGAAGCTGCCACCTAAAGCCCCTGCTCCAGCCCTAATTCCGAAAGACTGCACTAGGTCTTAGGAGTGGGCCTTCTGTCAAAGGAGGCTTATCTGTTCAGGACTAACCAGTTCATCCATAAAGTGGGCTTGAATGAAGTCAAAGGCAGGTTGCAACCTTTTTGTATCAGGACAAATTAAGGAAAAATAAAAATGTTTTCAGGCTAAATGTTTTTCATTCAAAATGAAAACAGCTTTGTTATGTCTCTTGTCCTCCTTTATTCTTTGAGAAATAGAAGAATATCAATGAGAAAAATGCCACCACACTTGATACACTCCAATCTGGAATATTTGAGAGGTAGTATCAGAAGCAGCTTACCAATAATCTGTTATCCTCCAATTAGTCTAGGGCTTGATATCTAAACCAGGCAGGTTCTATGCTTCCTGCTCATTCCAGAACCAGATGGTGCCTCAGTTCCATGTCAAGAATTCTCCAGACTGTCAGTCAGGAAATTGAAAACATCTGACTTGTGAGGTGACTACAGCAGATCCCAATAAAAATGACCACTTACTGAGCACATACCATGCGCCAGGAACTCTCAAAATCCTACAACATATGTGCTAATATGATAACATTACAATGGTAGAAATTCAGATTAGTGGCAGGCAAGATTTAAATTTTTCTGATAGTCCATGTACTTTTCACTTCACACACAAGGATGAGGGAAGAATCCAGAATCTTGGGATAAAGATGTGAGTATAGGGGGGTGCTAAGCACGGGGAAGAAACCTGGGATTTTGCTGTGATTTTTGCTGTCTTGTTTAACAACTTCCTGTAACTTCACACAGCCCTTCCATCTAACTAAATACAGCCACTTCCTGTGACCTCAAACAGCCTTTCCTGTGACTTCATACAGCCGCTTCCAGTGACTTCACACAGCCCTTCCTGTGACATCACACTGAATCTTCCTGTGGCTTAACACTACCTCTTCCCATGACTTCCCACAGCTCCTTCCTGTAGCTTCACCCTGGCCCTTCCTGTGGCTTCACACAGCCCCTTCCTGTGACTTCCCACAGCCTCTTCCTGTGACTTCACACTGCCACTTCCTGTGACTTCACACTGACCCTCCCTGAGACTTCCCCTTGCCCCTCCCTGTGGCTTCAGACAGCCCCATCCTGTGACTTCACACTGCTCCTTCCTGTGGCTTCACACAGCCCCTTCTTGTGACTTCACACAGCCTCATCCTGTGACTTCACACTGCCTCTTTCTGTGACTTCACACTGCCCCTTCCTGTGGCTTCACACTGCCCCTTCCTGTAGCTTGACATGGCCCCTTCTGTGATCCCACACTGCTCCTTACTGTGAACTCACACAGTAACTTCACACAGTGACTTCACACAGCTCCTTCCTATGAATTCACACTCCTCCCTGTGACTTCCCACTGCCCGTTCCTGTGACTTCACAAAGCCACTTCCTGTGGCTTGACACTGCCCCTTCCTGTGACTTCCCACTGCCTCTATCTGCGACTTCTCACTGCCCCTTCCTATGACTGCCAATTCCTGTGATTTCACACTGTCCCTCCCTGTGACCTCACACTACCCTTCCTGTGACCTAACACTGGCCCTTCCTGTGACTTCACACTGCTTCTCCCTGTGACTTCACACTGCCCCTTCCTGAGACCTCACAATGCCACTTCCTGTGACTTCACAATGCCCCTTCCTGTGGCTTCACACACTTCCTGTGACTTTACATGGCCCTGTCCTGTGACCTCACACAGCCCCTTCCAGTGGCTTCACACAGACCCTTCCTGTGAAATCACACAGCCCCTTTCTGGGACTTCACACAACCCCTTCCTGTGACTTCACACAGCCCCTTCATGGGACTTTACACTGCACCTTCCCACAGGAATGGCTTCCCACTGCCCATTCCTGTGGCTTCACACAACCCCTTCCTATGATTTCCTACAGTCCATTCCTGTGACATTCCACTGCCCCTTCCTGTGACTTCACACAGACTCTTCCTGTGACTTCACACAGCCACTTCCTGTGACTTCCCACTGCTGCTTCCTATGACTTCACTCAGCCACTTGCTGTGGCTTCCCACTGCCCCTTCCTGTGACTTCCCACTGCCCATTCCAGTGGCTTCAAACAGCCCCTTCCTGTGCCTCACACAGCCCCTTCCTGTGAACTCTCACAGCCCCTTCCAGTGGATTCACACAGCCCTTCCCTGTGACCTCACACAGCTCCTTCCTAACGCTTCACATAGCCCCTTCCTGGGGCTTCACAAACCCCTTCCAGTGGCTTCACACAGCCCCTTCCTGGGGCTTCATAAACCCCTTCCAGTGGCCTCACAAGCCCTTCCTGTGGCTTCACACTGCCCCTTCCTGTGACTTTACACTGCCCTTCCTGTCACGTCACACTGCTCCTTCCTGTGGCTTCACATAGCCTCTACCTGTGTCTTCACAGGTCCACTTCCAGCGTCTTCACACTGCCCCTACCTGTGGCTTCACACAGCCTGTTTCCCTGTCATCAGAGCCCCTTCCTGTGACTTCACACTGCTCCTTCTTGTGGCTTCACACAGCCTCTACCTATGACTTCACACTGCCCCTTCCTATGACTTCACACTGCCTCTTCCTGTGACATCACACAACCACTTCCTGTGACTTCCTATGCCCCTTCCCATGGCTTCACACAGCTCCTTCCTGTGACCTCACACTGCCACTTCTTCTGCCCTCACACAGCCCCTTTCTGTGACTTCACAGAGCCCCTCCCTGTGACTTCACACTGCCCCTCCATGTGACTTCCCACTGCCCCATCCTGTGGCTTCACACTGCCCCTTCCTTTGGCTTCACACTACTATCCCTCCCTGTGGTTTTGCACTGCCTCTTCCTGTGACTTCATAGTGCCCCTTCCTGTGGCATCACACAGCCCCTTCCTGTGGCTTCACACTGCCCTGCCTCTCCCTGTGACTTCACACTGCCCTGCCCCTTCCTGTGACTTCACACTGCCCCTTTCTGTGGCTACACACAGGCCCTTGCTGTAGCCTCACACAGCACCTCCCTGCCTGTGGCTTCACACTGCCCCTACCTGTGACTTCACACTGCCCCTCCCTGTGGCTTCACACAGCCCCTTTCGGTGACTTCCCACTGCCCCTTCCTGTGGCTTCACACAGCCCCTTTCGGTGACTTCTCACACACCCTTCCTGTGACTTCCCACTTCCCTTCCTGTGATTTCACATAGCCCCTTCCTGTGACTTCTCATGCCCCTTCCTGTCACTTCACAGTCCCTTCCTATGACCTCCCACTGCCCCTTCCTGTGACCTCACAAGCCCCTTACAGAGGCTTCACACAGCTCTTTCCTGTGGCTTCCCACAGCCCCTTCCTGTGAATTCCCACTGCCCCTTCCTGTGACTTCCCACTGCCCCTTCCTGTGATGTCATGTTGCCCCTCCCTGTTATTTCACACCACCCTGACTCTTTCTGTGACTTCCCACTGCCCCTTCCTGTGGCTTCACACAGCCCCTTCCTGTGACTTCACACTGCCCCTCCCTGTTATTTCACACTGCCCTGTCCCTTTCTGCGACTTCCCACTGCCCCTTCCTGTGGCCTCACACAGTCCCTCCCTGCCTGTGGCTTCACACAGCCCCTTCCTGAGGCTTCACACAGCCTCCTTCCTGTGACTTCACACAACCCCTTCTTGTGACTTCACACTGCCCCTTCCTATTCCTTCACACAGCTCCTTCCTGTGACTTCACACTGCCCCTTCCTGTGCCTTCACAGAGCCCCTTCCTGTGACTTCACACTGCCCCTTCCTGTGACTTCACACTGTGACTTCCCTATGGCTTCAAACTGCCCTTTCCTGTGTCTTCACACAGCCCCTTCTTGTGACTTCAGCCTGCACCTTCCTGTAGCTTCAGAGAGCCCCTTCCTTTGGCTTCACATTCTGCCTTCCTGTGGCCTCCTATGCCTTCCTATGGCTTCACACAGCCATTTCCTTGAGTTTACCCTGCCCCTTCCTGTGACTTCACACTGCCCCTTCTTGTGGCTTCACACAGCCCCTTCTTGTGACTTCCCACTGGCCTTTCATGTGAGTTCACACAGCCCCTTCCTGTGACTTCACACTGTGGCTATGCACAGCCCCTTCCATGTGACTTCAGAATGTGCCTTCCTGTGGCTTCACATTGCCCCTTCCTGCGGCTAAACACAGCCACTTCCTGTGACTTCACACTGCCCCTTCCTGTGGTTTCACACAGTCCCTTCCTATGACCTCAAACTGCCACTTCCTGTGACTGCACAAGCCCCTTCCAGTGGCTTCACACCACCCAAACAGCCCCTTCCTGTGACTTCACACCACTTCAAACAGCCCCTTCTGTGATTTCAAACAACCCCTTCCTGTGACTTCACACTGTCCCTTCCTTTGGCTTCACACAGCCCCTTCCTGTGACTTCCCCTTGGCCTTTCCTGTAGCTTCACACCACTGCTTCCAGTGACATCAAAGTGCCCCTTCCTGTGGCTTCACACAGAACCCTACCTGTGACTTCACACTGCCCCTTCCTACTTCATACTGCCTCTTCCTGTAACTTCACATGGTCACTTCCTGTGACTTCTCACTGCCCCTACCTATGGCTTCACACAGCCCCTTTCTGTGACCTCACATTGCCACTTCCTGTGACTTCACACAGTCCCTTCCAGTGGCTTCACACAGCCACTCATTCTGACTTCCCACTGCCCCGTATTGCGACTTCACAAAGCCACTTCCTGTGACTTTCCTCAGCCCCTTCCTGTGACTTCCCACAGCCACTTCCTGTGACTTCCCAATGCCCCTTCCTGTGACTTCCCACAGCCACTTCCTGTGACTTTACAATGCCCCTTCCTGTGGCTCCACAATGCCCCTCCTTTTGACTTCATACTGCCCTTCCTGTGGCTTCACACTGCCTCTTCCTGTGACGTCACACTGCCCCTTCTGTGACTTCACACTGCCCCTTCCTGTGACTTCGCACTGCCTCTTCCCATGACTTCTCACTGTCTCTGCCTGTGGCTTCACACAGCCCCTTCCTGTGACTTCACATTGTGCCTTCCTGTGGTTTAACACTTCCCCTTCCTGTGGCTTCACACAGCCCCTTCTTGTGACTTCCTACTGCCCCTTCCTGTGGCTTCACACAACCTATTCCTGTGACTTCACACTGCCCCTTCCTGTCACTTCACAAAGCCCCATCCTGTGGCTTTACACTGCTGCTTCCTGTGGCTTCACTTTACCCTTCCTGTGATTTCCTACTCCCCTTTCCTGTGACTTCACACTGCCTCTTCCTGTGACTTCCAAAAGCCACTTCTTGTGACTTCCCACTGCCCCTTCCTGTGGTTTCACAAAGCCCCTGCCTGTGAACTCACACTGCCACTTCCTCTGACCTCATCTAGCCCCTTTATGTGACTTCATACAGCCCCTTCCTGTGACTTCACATAGCCCCATCCAGTGGCTTCACCAAGTTCCTTCCTGTGATGTCACTACCCTGTCCTGTGCCTTCGCACAGCCCTTTCCTGTGACTTCACACAACACCTTCCTGTAACTTCCCACCACACATTCTAGTGGCCTCACACTTCTTCCTGTGACTTCCCACTGCCCCTTCCTGTTGCTTCACACTGCCCCTTCTTTGGCTTCACAATACCTCTCCCTGTGGCTTCACAATGCCTGTTCCTGTGACTACCCACTGCCCCTTCCTGTGGCTTCACACAGTCCCTTCCTGTGACTTGACACAGCCCCTTGCTGTTACTTCCCACTGCACCTTCTTGTAGCTTCCTACTGCCCATTCCTGTGGCCTCACACAGCCCCTTCCTGTGACTTCACACAGCTCCTTCCTGTGACTTCACTTTGCCCCTTCCTGTGACTTCACATAACCTCTACCTGTGATTTCACACTGCCCATTCCTGTGGCTTCACACTGCCTCTTCCTGTGACTTCCTACAGCCACTCCCTGTGACTTCTCACTGACCCTTCCAGTGACTTCACGTAGCCCCTTCCTGTGACCTCATACTGCCCCTTCGTGTGACTTCACCCTGCCCCTTCCAGTGGCTTCACACACCCCTTCCTGTGACTTTCCACTGCCCCGTCCTGCAACTTCTCACAGCCCATTCCTGTGATTTCCCATGCCCCTTCCTATGGCTTCACCAAGCCCCTTCTGTGACTTCACACTTCCTCTTCCTATGATTCACACAGCCCCTTCCTGTGGCTTCACACTGCTTCTTCCTGTGGCCTCACACAGACCCTTTCTCTGACTTCACATAGCCCCTTCCTATGACCCCACTGCTCCTTCCTATGACTTCACACTGCCCTGCCCCTCCCTATGACTTCACACTGCCCTGCCCCTTCCTGTGACTTTACACTGCTCTTTCCTGTGGTTACACACAGCTCCTTCCTGTGGTCTCACACAGCCCCTCCCTGCCTGTGGCTCCACACTGCCCCTCCTTGTGACTTCACACTGCCCTTTCCTGTGACTTCCACTGCCCCCTCTGTGACTTCACACAGTCCCTTCATGTGACTTTCCACTTCCCTTCCTGTGACCTCACACAGCCCCTTCCTATGGCCTCACACAGCCCCTTTCATGTGACTTCACACTGCGCCTTCCTGTGGCTTCACACTGCCCCTTCCTGTGGCTTAACAGAGCCACTTCCTGTGAGTTCACACTGCCCCTACCTGTGACTTTACACAGCCCCTTCCTGTGGCTTCACACTGCCCCTTCCTGTGGCTTCACACAGCCACTTCCTGTGCCCTCACACAGCCCCTTCCTGTGACCTCACACTGCCCCTTCCTGTGACCTCACAAGCCCCTTCCAGTGGCTTCAAACAGCCCCTTTCTGTGGCTTCCCACAGTCTCTTCCTGTGACTTCCTTCTGCCCCTTCCTGTGGCTCCACACAGCCCCTGCCTGTGGCTCCATACTGCCCCTTCCTGTGACTTCACACAGCCCCTTCCTGTGGCCTCACACTGACCCTTCCTTTGGCCTCACACTGCCCCTGTGACTTCACACGGCCCCTTTATTTGGCTTCACACAGCCCCTGCCTGTGGCTCCACACTGCCCCTTCCTGTGACTTCACACTACCCTTTTATTTGGCTTCACACTACCCCTTCCTGTGACTTCACACAGCCCCTTCCTTGACTTCATACTGCCCCTTCCTGTGACTTCACCCTACCCCTTCCTTTGTCTTCACACTGCCCCTTCCTGTCACTTCACGCTGCCCTTTTATTTGGCTTCACACTACCCCTTCCTGTGACTTCACATAGCCCCTTCTTTGGCTTCACACTACCCTTCCAGCGACTTCACACAGCCCCTTCCTGACTTCACACTGCCTCTTCCTGTGGCTTCACACTGCCCCTTCCTGTGACTTCATACTGACGCTGTGCAGCCCCCTCCTGTGGCTTCACACAGCTTCTTTCTCTGGCTTCACCCAGCCACTTTCTCTGGCTTCACACAACCCCTTCCTGTGACTTCACACAATTTCTTTTTATGACATCTTCCAGCCCCTTTCTATTGCTTCACACTGCTTCTTCCTGTGACTTCACTCTGCTTCTTCCTGTGACTTCACATTATCCCTTTCTGTGACTTCACACAGCCATTTTCCATGGCTTCACACAGCCTTGACTTGCTGCAATTCAGTGTGTGCTAAATCCTAGAAGCCAGCCCTGCCTTGTAAATGACAGCCCACACAGTGCATTCTTACATACAGAAAAACGTTCCTATTTGCCATAAAAATCTCTTGTGATCTCCTCCTAACCATTTTTTTTTTTTTTTTTTTTTTTTTTTTTTTTTTTTTGAGATGGAGTCTCACTCTGTCGCCAGGCTGGAGTGCAGTGGTACAATCTTGGCCCACTGCAACCTCTGCCTCTCGGGTTCAAGTGATTCTCCTGCCTCAGCCTCACAAGTAGCTGGGACTACAGGCACGTGCCACCACACCCAGCTAATTTTTGTATTTTTAGTAGAGATGGGGTTTCACCATGTTGGCCAGGATGGTCTCGATCTCCTGACCTTATGATCTGTCCACCTCAGCCTCCCAAAGTGTTGGGGTTACAGGTGTGAGTCACCACGCCCGGCCCATTTCTTAATCTGCCTAAGCAAATGCCCTCTTGGCACATTTGAAGAAAACTATTTTGAACACTTAAAAGCACTATAGATATTTGACCTTAATGGATTTGTTGGAGGGTGGAAAGCGGGGGAGCTGGGGGAGGTAGGAGGCTAAAGGTCCATGGCAGGGTATAATTTGAAATTCCTCTGAGGCTCAGATTTGAATCTCATTTACTTCAAGCAAATACGGTAGGAGAAGCCAGCCACACATCCATGGCTGTCTGCCCAGGTTCTGCTGCTTAGCTTCCATTGCATAATATCAGAGATATTGTAATCTTATTAGGTGATGGAAACTTCCTTGGTGAACAAATGGCAATAGCTAGTGCTGGGGAAGGAATAAAAACCAAAAGAAGCCTTAGAAAATGATGGTTCTCAGTTGGGATGGGCGTGGGGAGTGAGTGGTATACAGGGAGACAAGACCCAGAAAATATTAGCTTTTAAAGCAATAAAGAAAGGAATGTCAGACTTAGAGATTGCAGAAATCTATAATCCAAATGAATTCTCCACCCTCATGAAATAAGAAAAGCAATTCAAAAAATCATTTCAGCAAAGGCTTCAGCCAAGGTAAAAATTATTTTTCAAGAACAGTGATAGAAATTGAAATTTTAACCCTTGCAGCCCATTCTATTGCATTTCATGGGAGAACATAAAATGCTATAATGTTGTTTCTCAAATTCGGGGATTTGAGAAAGCCTCAAGAAGTACGCTTTGTTGAAAAGCCTTGAAAGCATTAGGGTTCTACTGAAGAGTATGGCCTAGCAGGAAGAAGGCTCTGGCTGGGTAATATCTGAGTATGAGTTCACCTTTTCAGACTCCCTCCTTCACCAGAGTGGTTTCTGTTATTGTAGGTAATGAGTTGCTATCTATAACTGCCTGGAGGCCAACGTGTGCCTGGTAGACACACATTGGAAAGGCATGTGATGTTAGACACTTTGGAGACCCTCGGGGCACCAGTGTGGGAATCCAGAGCACCCTGGGGCAGGAGGCAGCTTCCTCCAAAGGAACAGTGTAGGGGTGAGGTTGCTCCCCAGACAAATTGTGCTGCCTTATAATTCTATCCTTCTATTCTGACCTCCCCTAACGCCAAGCACTGGACCAAGAAATAAGGACACCAGTGTGAAGAAGGCTTGGCCCCTGCCCTCCAGCAACTCACTGTCTCAAGCAAAGACGTAATGATCTAATCATTTCCCCCATGCCAATTCTGGCAAATTTAGCCTTGCCTACATTCAGGCCACTTATCTTTCCAAGCTTGTGGGACAGGGCCGGTGAAGCATGGAAAGCTGGACAGTAGCTCTGGGTGCCACCACCTGAGGACTCCACCAACGTCTGATGACACCATGAGTTTGTTACACGTTTTTCACTGTTATGGCTAGAAGGATGTTGCCTCCAGATATTCTCACAATGACTCTAGCACGTAGGAAGCAAACATCATACCATTTTATGGCTGAGGAACTTGAAAAAGAGACCTCGAAATTTGCTCAAGCTGACACACCATCTAAGTAGAAGAGCTGGGATTCCAACTCTGGCCTCCAGCCTGCAGAGACCAAACCCTTCCCAGCGCACAGGAGCCAATTATGGCCCTGGGGACTTGAGGGCACATGGGGAAAGAATTAGCTTGGGCTATGAGGGATTTATCCAGAAGCATTTTCAATGTTCCCAGATAATCTGGGGGAAGCAGTGCTAGCAGAAGGATTTTAAAGACCTGAGAAATACCTGATCTGTATCTTCAGTACATGGGCTGGGGTTCCTGACACCAGCTGAGGCACAGGAGATGATGAATTGTGTTTTCCTTCAACAAACACTTACACTCACTTCAGAAAGGCAGCATCTGGAAGGATCCACTGAAGGATACACAGGAGCTGGACTCTCTAGGTCCAACCCCCAACTTTGCCACTAATGAGCATATAACTTCACATCAGTTTCTCCATCTGAAAAATGAGTATGAAAATGGTTCCTCCTTCACCTCAAAGAGTTGCTGTGAGGATTCAACACATTTTAATGTATATAAAGTGCTGAGAACAGAGCCTTGCATACATTTTTATAGTTATTACTTAGCGTTATCATTAAATCTCATGATTATTAAATCTCCGAGGTACTTGGTAACTCCGGCATCTCCTTTAAGTTACTGCCCCTGCCGCACTCTCTCCATCTGTGGATGGGCTGCTAACAGTTAGGGTCACAGCACTCTGAACACTGGTAAACCACGACTGAGAAGAAAGCATGTGAAGAGGTTTCAGGGACTGATGCCAAGGTGCTTCCTCAGAGCCATCACTTGCTCACGTGACCAAAAGAGTGACCTCTGACTCCCTGCTCTGCTGCTCCCAAGTGCAGTTGACTTCTAAAGCATGGCTGCTCTGTATACACCTTAGAGTCCTGGCGAGGGTGAAAGCATTCCTGGGCAGATTCCTGGCAGCAGAAGATCAGGGCTCAGACACAAAATACCTAGAAGATTGGCACTTGAGAAGGTTAAAACAAAGCTATAGTTGAAATCTGAGATGGAAAAATTAAATCTTTCCTTTTTCCTTCAGTGAGTCTATCAGATAGGAAATCTGTAAACTGAATGGGAAATAAAGAGGCCCTAGAGTTGGGATGCTCATGAGGCATTTCCTGACAACCGTGGGCATAGAGCCCCTTTCAGCCAGGTGACCTCCGGCTTCAGAGGACTAGGAAGGAAGCAGTCAGCCACGTCTGGGGATGCATGTGGCACCATGGAGGTATGGAGGTCCTCCCTTGAGAGACTCCAGAACACCAACTGTAGCCAGCATTGCTGGGCATCTCCCGTGGCAGGCCCTGTGCCAGGTACCTGACACGATGGTTCCTCTACTTCCTGCAACCTCCCTGGAAGGAGGTATCATTCCTCACATTGGGAAGCTGAGGAAACTGAGGCATAGACAGCTTATGTTGGTTTCTTACAGCCTCATAGCTAAGTGGCAGAGTTAGATTCAAACCCAGGTCTAGCTAATTCCATCAGTTTATTAGCCGGAGTTTTGACCCTGCTATTATAGAAGCCTAAAGAATGAGTTGTTTCTCCACCTGCCTCCCTTCTCCAAGCAAGCAAGCAAGCAAGCAAACCTGGAGAGCTGGAAACCAACCTCTTCCTGCCCCAGGATAGAATAAAAAGGCCTTTGCTTTAAAAGCCAACCAAGGCTCCTAGAAGTAAATTGAGCTGGGCTGTCTGACTGATATCAGGTCACCTGGGTGAGGACAGGCTTGGAACCAGACAATTCGATTTAGAAAAGTAACGCTGTTGTTCAGCTAACAATGGTAGATTAAGCACCTGCCATTCTCTTTATTTCCTCCTGAAATATGAAAATAATAATAAAGTGTTCTTATTTTTAAAGAACAAACCCCTAAGGATAAAGAGAACAGAAAAGCAGACAACCATAAAAGCAAAATTCAGGAAGCTGGAAAGCAGGTGAATGAGTAGCAATGGCCTAGCAGACTCATGAAGGCTGAATCCTAAACTAGAAGGCAGGTCAAAACTCAACATGATTTACACCAAGGGAGCCCCTAACAGGTCAAGGACTGGTGTTGCCGGGTGGCTCCAGAAGAGGCAGTAAAGATGAATAAAAAACAAAAGGATTGGCTGAAAGTTGACTTAAGAAGAAGATAGACACCCAGATCTCTTATTCTATACCATGAAGTCAGGCAGATGCCACTCCTGCACCCAGCAAAAGACTGAAGATTGTTCTATGGAGAGAGAAAACCGGGGAATCTACATGCTGGGAGACACGTGGGACAATTGAGGGCCGTGAGGACTATCCTGAAAACAGGAGTTTTAAGAGAACATTTACATGCTGAACATTGGATTATTGAAAGGGCCCCCCAGGTATCTAACACAATGGCTAAAAAGTGAAACCTTAGGGGTATAGAATTCAGTTATTTGCAATTGTCCCACACACTTGCAGTTTGACGAGCTCACCCCCTAGCAACAGTATGTCCTGTTTCCATGGTCATGGAGACAGTTGGTTGCTGCAGTCATTAAAAGCAAAAGCTTCCATAGCAGTGGCTGCTTGGGGTCACCTATCCTGAGCTTCACCACTTGGCTGTGCTGTGCCTCTCACCTGCTCCCCTGTGACTGACTACCAGGTGTGTGATACTGAGGGGTACACAATCCGGAAGTATAGGGAAATTTATGTCAAGTGGAGCAAAGCTTTGATCATTGGGAGACTGAAGGCAGTGAGTAAATTCAAGTGGTCCTGAATTCAATTTATGCAGCTTCTTGGATAGGTCCATAGGATCACACAATCAATTGCCTGTAGCAGCAGCCAGCTTGATAATACATCGCCATATCATCTCTCCTGTTTCCCTGCTTCTCTTTGGGTGTTTCCTGAGATTGTACTCCCAAATAACAGCACATAAGCCTCCAGCCTCCGGCTCTGTTATTAGAAAACCAGGTTAAGACAAACCAAGGCACACCAATGTAATGTTTCAGAACACTGGGGAAAATATCCTCCAAGTTTCCAGAGAGAGAGTGAGAAAAAAATAAAACAAGTTTTATACCAAGTAATCAAGAATCAGAATGGCTGTGGAATTCTTTACTACAATACCAGAGGCTAGAGCACCATTGAGCAAAGCCTTCAAAATCTGACATAAAATTGTTTCTTATAATTCTATACTCAAGCCAAACTATCAATCAAATATGAGGGTAGAATGAAGGCAATTTCAGGCATATAACATTTCAACATGGTTTACCCATCCTGTAGCCACTTTTAACAAGCTTTTGGATACATTACTCCACTAAAATCAGGAGGTAAGCCAAGAAAGAGGAAGACACAGGATGCAGGAAACAAAGATGCAACCCAAGAGAGGCAAAGAGACTCGTGGGATGCTGGGAAAGGAGCATCCTAAGCCAATGGCTGTGCAGCAACCAAGAAAGCGACCAGCTCAGAAGGGGCAGGTCAAAAGGCTCTGGGCAGGGGGTTTCCAAAGAAGGTGAATTTGATGTGTTCTTGAGTCTATTAAGAGGAAGTTGACTTGTGATAAGTACATGAAAAAAACTAAGGAAACAAAAAAGACGATTACTAACTACAGAGAAACAGAAAGGTGCCCAGGAAAGGAAAAGTGATCATAACATAATACAGCAGTCCCCACCCCTTATCCTTGGAAGATAGGTTCCAAGCCCCCCAGCGGATGCCTGAAACTTTGGACAGTACCAAACCCAATTGCCATAAATCAGAACACATTTCTGGAAGTTCATGTCTTCCACCCACAAACTGAATGCCTTTTCCATCTTAACCAAACACTTATCACACACTGTGGCTGTAACTTTTGCCACAGTTTGAGGTGCAGCAGCAAAACTAGCACGAATTTCTCTTTCTTTCTTCAGAAGACAATTTCACAGATAGCAGATTCATTCTTGCTGCAGATCTTAGCAACCCCAGCCTACGATTTTTTTTCTTAAGTCGAGAAACTTTCATCTTTTCACTTCAATGAAGCACTTTCAGCGTCTCTTTGTCATACTCCAATTGCTGGATCACTACTCTTGCACTTTGGGGCCATATCATGAAGTAAAATAAGGTTTACTTGAACATGGACAATGCAATACTCCAATAGTCGTCTGATAACTGAGATAGTTACTAAGTTACTAATGGGCAGAGAGCGTCTGAGCGTGAATATACTGGACAAAGGGATGACTCATGTCCCAAGTAGGACAGAGTGGGATGCCACAAGATTTCATCATACTACTCAGTACAACACACAATTAAAAACATAAATTGTGTATTTCTGGAATTTTCCATTTAATATTTTCAGACTGCAGGTAACCTTGGGTAACTGAAACTGTGGAAAGTGCAACCAAGGATAAGGGGTACTACTGGATAGCGCTCAGCCATTAAGATATCCATGTCCTAATCCCCAAACCTGTGAACAAGTTACCTTACATGGTTAGAGGGATTTGGACGGTGTGATTAAATTAAGGGTCTTGAAATGGGGAGATTATCCTGGATTATCTGATGGGTCCAATGTTATCACAAGTATCCTTTTAAGAGGGAAGCAAGAAGGTGGCCATGTGATGACTGAAACAGGGAATCAGAGTCAGTGAGAGAGAAGATGCTGCACTGGTGGCTTTGAAGATGGAGGTGGAGACCACAAGCCAAGGAATGCAGGTGGCCTCTAAAGGATAGAGGTGGCAAGGAAATGGATTCTCTCCCAGAGCCTCCAGAAAGAACCAGCCCTGCCAACACCTTGATTCTAGCCATATAAGACTTACTTTGGACTTCTAGTCTCCAGAACTGTAAGAAAATTAATTTGTGTCATTTTAAACCAACAAGTTCCTAGCAATTTGTTACAGCACCAATACGAAGCTAATACAGCTGTGAATAGGTTTTAAGTAGTCATAATGTAAACACTGATCTCACCAAAATTATTACCTAATTATATTGGGGGAATAGATGGATGAGAATGATGTGTCTGTACTGGAGGTGGGGAAACGTGGTGAAAGGCCCAAATCCTCATCTTCCAGAGAGGGAAGTGAATAAATAATGGTCAAAATTGAGAACAGTTTGGGAAGCACTGTTCCAGTTTTCCACCCTCATTTTTGATAAATGATGAAAAGGAACTCCAGAGAAGCTGTAGTTGAGCTATCCAGTGAGTCATCTTCTCCTGAGAAGAGGGTGGGTGGGTGTGGGCTCTTGTGTGATGATCACTCATAAGTTAGTTTATGCTTTGTGTCTTAATTAAGCAATAAAACAGCTAATCAGTTAACCTAGTCATCCCCCTGTTAACCTGGGGGAACTATTGGCAAGATCTGATATTTGCAGTCTCAACTCCTAGGTGAGAAGTCATTCATTAGCGTTCGCTCTGAGCAGCTAAACATCTCCTTGGCCAATGAAATAGCTTTCACCTGAAGTCAACAGGTTTTATTTTCCATGGCCTGACCCAGACATCTCTCCCCATTGAAGACATGCTAAATACGAAAAACTCACCTCGGGAAGCTTAAGAAAAAAGGCCTTCCTCACTCATTCTGCCACTCCCAAACACCTGAAGCCTGCCAAAGTTCTTCAACCATGAGGCAGGCAGGAAAATAACAGAGTCAGAATCCAGGCTCTCAGATGGCAGGTAAATGTTACCAAAACAACGACAGCCTCATAGATCCTAAATGAAAGAATGAGTGAATGAATGAATGAATGAATGAATGAATGAAGTGCATATATTCAAAAGAGTCACTGATACAGTAGTGGGATTCAATTATCACTAGGGAGCAAAATCACCTTCTCTGGGCCAGTAGTCCCAAAACATTTTGGTCATATACCTTTACTGGTAAAAAATCTGAGAACATCCTTCCAATATTTACAAACCATTTTTTCCACTATTTACAAATTAGAAGCATGTAATACTACATAAATACATTCATTATAAAACATGGACAATAAATTTAAAATCATAAAAGAATTAGATAAAATAAACGTAAACAGCAGTTCTGATATTTTCCTGCTGCACCTGGTGGATTGTCTAGTGTATCCACCGAAGTGGCTGAGCCCCACTTTGAGACCTTTGATCTAGTAGCAGACTGCCTTCACACACAAGATGACTCTGGCAGGGAGTGACTTGAGTTTGAGTCTGTCTATCATCTATTATTATTTTTTGTTTTGTTTTGTTTTGAGACAGAGTCTCACTCTGTCATGCAGGCTGAAGTGCCGTGGTGCCATCTCGGCTCACTGCAACCTCCGTCTCCCTGGTTCAAGCGATTCTCCCACTTCAGCCTCCCACGTAGCTGGGATTACAGGTGGCTGCCACCACGCCCGGCTGATTTGTGTATTTTTAGTAGAGACACGGTTTTGCCATGTTGGCCAGGCTGGTCTCGAACTCCTCACTTCAGGTGATTCACCTGCCTCAGCCTCCCAAAGTGCTGGGATTACAGGTGTGAGCTACCATGTCCGTCCTCTAAGGTTTTACTTTTAACACATCTATTCTCTTTTAAAAATGCATATTTATCCACAGTGTACTAGACATAATCTGAAGGGATTATGGGACTAAGTAAAGTAGCTATTTTTCTGTGTGAGTCAGTAGGATCACCAAGATTGAGATCAGTGCCCTAGAGATTCATTGCAGAAATAAATTAATCAAATGGATTCCAGGCACATTTGAATAAGAAAATTAAGGCATAATGAACACCTGTCATTCTCAAACATTCAGAAATGAAAATCAGAGAAAAAGGTCTGAAAACAAGGAAGGTGGGAATTGTTGGGCTTCATTTTCAACATAAAAGAACTGAAGAATGAAATGGCCGTAAACCAATGTTTTCCTCACTCAGAACCGTCCAATAGAAATACAATGTGAACCATATAGGAAATTTCAAAGTTTCTAGTGGCCAAATTTTTTAAAAAAGAAAAAGAAACAATTGAAACTGATTTTAATAATATATTTTATTTAACCTGATACATAAAAATATTATCTGTTCAACATGTTATCAATATAAAAACTATTAATGAGATATTTCACATTTTTTGTAACGTCTTTGATATCCAATGTGTATTTCACACAAACAGCACATCTCAGTTCAGACTAGCTACATTTCAGTATGTGGCTGGTGGCTGCAATATTGAACAGCACAGCTCTAAACCAAGGCAGAGGTCCTTGGAGCCCCAGGAGCCCACAGAATGCTTGAGAAATGCTATACTAAAGGATAAACAGCAGCAGATCACTCAGACCAATAAAAACACAAAAGCAAGCATACAAAATTGTGGTACAGTAGAATCCCAACTTATGAGAGAGTCAGATTCTGAATACAGCAAATCAGACAAAAATTAAGTCCAGATCAGAATTACCCTTGAAAATCCCTTAAGAAATTGATATGCCATCAGTTTTTCCTCCAGTCTTAGGACACATGCTGAGTCTTTTGTCTCAACAAATTAAAACCGCAGAGTTGGAAAATTATGTCACGTACTCAGCCTCTGGGATTGTCAGTCTTGAGAAATAAACTAAACCATCCGACAAGGAGGATTCTGGGAAGAAGAATGTTTGAATGCGGACCTACCTGGCTCCACTCACATTTAAAAGGAGACCAGTGATTATTAACACCAGAATAGTAAGCTGATTTCCAAAACTTCCAATCAGCAAGCTTTCTATGCTGTGTAGCTTTTAGTAATAAAAAGCATCCCAAAGGGAAGGGAGGGTATACGTGACCGTAGAAAGGGCAGGGCACCCAGGAAGCCTTGAAGAGCCACAACTGCGGGTGGGAAAGAGGGTGGTTGAAGAGAGACAGGCAGCCGGTCAGACCCCTGGAGCCTGCAGGAGAAGGCGAAGGGGTGAGGCAAGGACCCACCTCACAGGAACCCTCCCTACTCCTCAGAAATTCTTCATCCAAAGCAAACTTGACTGCCTCCAGAGGCCCCCAGTGCCAGCAGTCTAATTACACCCGCAGAGGCCCACCTGTCCCCACCTTCACCTTTCTCACCTCCTCTCATGTCTCACTGAGGCGCCTGGAAAAATAAAGTGTCCCTGGAAGTAAGTGGCCATAGACCCTCACCTTGGATTTCAGCTCTTCTCTTTTGAAAGGGATCAAATTAATCAGTATTTCCCCTCAGCTCCCTGTCTGCAGCTTCAGTTCACAAACAAATAGACAAGCTCTGCATTCTTGTCCACATACTTGCTAGAGGCTGCATGAGCCTGCTGAGCACAGACCAATATTTCATAATATCTGGCTCCTTTTCTTTGTTCTGGCCTCCTGCCCTGCTCTGGCCAGGCCAAGTCCGTTGCAGGCTAGATGTGGCCACGTGCTATTTGGATTTAGCTGTATCCAGCATTAGAAGGAATGATGGCTTTCCCGGACTGCATATCATCAAGTTCCACCAAGAAAAGCAGCAGCTGGAAGGGTTTTGCTCCTTCCCTTGTGTCATGACGTGGAACTTCTTACAGCACATGACCTGGGGTCAGCTTTCTGGACTAGGCCCACAATGTCTGGGCCCTGCCAAGGTGAAGTTCTGCCAAGGTGAAGATCTGGCACTGGGTGTTCCCAACACTGAGGCGTCTGGAATGATGCATCTGGTGGACAGGGCGGGGCAGGGGTGGAGGAGGGGAAGAGGAGCCAAGGAGAGAGCTCTCCTCCTAGGCAGGGAAATGGGGACTCAACCCCCTCTACCTTTCTGTGACAGGCACCCAGGCATCTCCACCAGTTCATGATGGTACCATAGGGTCTCAAAAGAACAAAGCTTTTTCTGTCTTCATGGAAATGTAAAATTCAGTTGAGGAAATGAGTCCAGGCCAGATTTTCAAAGACAAAACTAGCAAGCAGGAGAAATTAATCTTCACTGTCCTCCGTGCCCCACCTTGCCCCAAAATACAACTACAATGAAATTGTCCATCACCTCATCCATGTGTTGAATGACTGTACAGTTAATTCCTTGGGAGCAGCACTCTACAACTAAAGTGAGAAGGATATTCTTTACAAAGTATGAATGTGATTTTCCTGCTTGCTTTCCTGAGAACCTGAGCTTGATCTTATTCATCTACTGGGAAATGTGACAGAGGAATGTTATAAAGATAATATGCAGCGTGGGCCAAGGGAATGTTTGCCTTCCGATATGTGAAATAGAATTATATGGAAATGCATGGTCTTGTAGGCATGGCTGCTGTCTTGGGAGAAGATTTCCCAGATTTCTTCATCTCCCTCTTTAGCATCAAAAGCCAAGCATGGAGAATCTTGCTGATTTGGCCCAGGGGCCTCCAGCTTGAGTCCCCTGTTTATGGATCTCCTTCTGCTTTTGAGACTTTGGCTGCCTGTCCACAAACTCAAAGAGGAACCTGACTGAAGAGCAAATCCCTACCTCTGGAAGTGGTAGAACACAGCAGTTTCTTGTTAAATATCTAGTAACTACTGATTTTTCTTGTTTTGGTAGATGGGAGTCAGAAAGCCTTGGAAAGGCCACACTGGTCTAACTCAGCCCCAGGAGCACACAGCCCCAGCCTGACCGCTCTCACAGGACTGGGCCAACCGATGATGAGTAAGAACACATGGTCCTCAAGGCAGAGCCTGGACAGCCCCTGTAGTTAACTGAATACTGACTCCAAAGATGTCCAGGCCCTAATCTCTGAGACCTGGGACCTTTGCATATGTGATAAAGTTAAGGTTCTTGAGAGAAAGAGACTGTCTTAGATTAGCTGGGTGGGCTCTAAATGTGATCATAAGTGTCTATATTAGAGGCAGGTGGAGGGAGAAATGAATACAGAAGAGGTGACGGCAAAGTGATGATGAAAGATGAAAGCAGAGACTGGAATGATGGTCTCTGAAGATAGAGGAATTCCTGGCACAAGCCAGTAACACAGGCAGCTGCTAGAAGCCAGAAAAGGCAAGAAAAAGGATTCTCCCCTAGAACCTCCAAAGAAAGCCAGCCCTTCCGACAACTTGAGTTTAGTCCAGTGAATCTGGTTTTGGACTTCTGAGCAGAGCCTTAGAGAAAAAATTTGTGTTGTTTTGAGCCACTCAATGTGTGTTCATTTGTGACAGCAACAATGGGAAACGAACACAACCCCTACACTGGCTGCTGCAGAGATTGGCGGCATGGCCTCTTTAAGATGCCTTTCTATTGTAGGAGTCCCTGGGCAACAAGGGGACCAAGAGGGCCAGGCCCAGCACTGCCCACCTCAGGAATCTGAGTACATCACGGTGGGCTGCGAGAGAGCTAGCCACTGAAGCCTCAGTAGATAAGCTCCTCCCCACAGCCCTGCCCTGGGAGGAACAGTGGGGAGGCAGGCTTGGGGCTGACAGCTAGACCCAGGACAGAGGTTGCTGAGCACCTTCACCCCAGGGTTTGCTGCATGTGGAAGGCACCTACCTGTGGAGGAGAAGCACCAGTGTGCACCAGCTCCGTCCAGAATGTGGAGAATACACAGGCAGGAGCAGTGATTTGAAAATGCAACAACGCATGCACTGCCTTCTAAATTGGCTTCATACCCACCAACCTGAACCAAGTTCCAGAAGAGAGGCAGCTCCATTAAAACGAGAGAGTAGTTCAATCAGATTGTCACACTGTGATTGGAACCCATTAGTACAAGGGAAAGAAAAGGAAGAAAAGAGAAAAAGAAGAGAGGAAAAAAATAAGTCATAAGGGTATATTATTTCATGAGACTTTAATTTCAGCTATACACACTGATATGTACATGTGCACACACACACATGCACATATATTGGGTCACAATGTAAAATGTATTCCTATGCATATTGGTTTAAAAAAAAAAGTCCAAAAGCCAATAGATAAAATGATGTAGTTGTGGCAGTAAGAAACAGAGGTTTTTCCCACCCTGTGAATCCTAGGGAAGCTGACACGGATTAGAGGGTCCCTCCACCCAAATCTAGGCATCACTAGTAGCCACGGAGGAACAAGTCAGCACCAGTTATAACCAGAGAAGTGGTATCAGGTGAACTGGCACCAGAAAACCCCAGGTTAGCACCTAAGGTCACAGGGAGCAGGAGTGAGCAGGTGGGAGGAAGAGCCACCAAGAGGAGAGGGCCACCCACACAGGCAGTCTGTCATAGCAGGAGGCAGTGTACCCGCCGCACACTCCTGCTGAGACACCTGTCCTGGGTATCCTAGCTCTTCACTCATTTCTAAAATGGTGGAAAGCTTAGCACCCACCTCCTAGGGTTGATATAGTGTTTAATGAGTTAATGTGTGTACAGTTCTATAAAAGTCACAGGGACATAGTAACTGTTCAAAAGGTGGTCGCTCCCATTATTAACATTACCCTGCTAAGAAAAAGCTACAGCAAAGGGTAAACTGAGCTAAGGAGCTGAGCTCCCGGTCCACCCTAGACACACCCACCAGCCACAAACTCTGCCAGGAGGCCCAGTCCTGAGTGCGTCTCCATCGCTTGCCCTGCCCCCACCACCTCTTCTCCTTCAGCCTCTCCTAGTTCTCGGATATGAGGCCCCCAGAATATTCCACAAAAGCTGACCCTTCATCCAACCAGCTCTTGGGTGGAGACCCCTTCCATTAGGCGTTCTCCCAGCTGCGTCTTCTGCAGTGTTGGAGCTCATCACAACCAATGTCCTCCATACAGTGGACAGCAAGGCGATGTCCCAGACCCCTTAAAGGACTTCAGAAGTGGTCAGCAGCAGTGTGCCTGCTGGGAAGCTAATACCCCCAGGAGCAGCCCTCAACCTATGGTAGACAAGAATTGGCGAATAAAGACTCCGTCCTCTTTACCTGTGGGGGAGGACAACTCCTAAGAGTGGCATGTTCTCAAGGTCTCCCAGAAGTTCCCAGCAGGACCAAGCCCCCGAAGTCCCCAGCAGGAACCTGCCCTCTCATGCACCCTGCACTGGCTGTCTTCCCTATCTCGCTTCCTCCCTACCTGCTGCTGTCTTCTGGTGACGTCTTCCAGATAAACTGCTTGCACTGGAATCCTGGTCTCAAGGTCTCCTGCTGGAGGAAGCCAACTTAAGACACAACCTTATAGGGCCATTATGCTAATTAAATGAAACAACTGTCAAATGCTTACAATTATTCTAGACCCACAATAGATGCTCAATAAACATAAGCTATGAGGGGGAAAAAGAGGAGGAGAACTCCTCCATTGTGCAGTTGTTATTCCAGGTACAACTGAGGAGGGAAGAATCTGCACCCAGTGAGGGCCAGAACAGCCCATGGAGGAGAGGCTCCTGGGAGATACACCTTTGAAAAAGAATGTGCATGTGTTGTTTTCCAATCTAAAGATGATTCTCTCCATCTCTGTGGATCCCAGATCTCTCTCTCTCTCTCTCTCTCTCTCTCTCTCTCTCTCTCCACACTCACCTCTCTCTCTGTGTCTCTCATGCATGTGAAAGTAGTAGCTTGAACATGTAATACCTGACACTTGAAACACGGAAAGTCAGGCCAAAAGGGAGCTCCAAAGAGCAGGGAGCAGAAGCCAGAGGTGGGATCAGCAAGACTTACTGAGGCCTTCTCACCCTCAGACCCAGCAACTGGACCCCAGACACTTCACACACAAAACTATGTTCCTCTGCCTCTCTGAAATGGAGTTGCAGATGTCACCCAAGGTGCAGGTAGCAGAGGGTAGAGTGTGGGCAGGAAGAAAAAATCATTCATCTCCTGTCCCAGATGAGGAACCCTGGCTGGTGGGGTTGCTCATCACAGGGCCCCTCGGCCTGGACATGATTCCAGCCCAGGTTCCAGCCTCCGCTCTGAAACTGCTCAGCCTATGAAGGGTGCATGGGATGTGCAGTTCTGTACAGGGCTCTTAGCACATGCAGCTGCCAGCTCTCTGCTCCAGGGACAGAGTGACCTACTTGTCATCAGAAAGACAAATGGCCTCTCGGAGTTTGTGCACATTCTCCAAGGAGACCACAAGTCCTGAGGCTCAGTGTGGATGACCCATAGCCCACGGGGCACAGGCTGAGCCAGGAACTGAGTATCCTACACCCAAATGGTCACAGGGAGCACCCCTCAGTCCCTGACCACAGGACCATGACCTTTCTCCAGTCCCCAAACTATTTGACAAGTTTCATCTCTGGGCCTAGAGGGGAGATGGCCAGGTCCCCGTGGCCTCCTGCCATCACCAGCCTAGCATAGCTGCAAATAACACATGGGCTATTGATCCCAACTCCACTGTGGGCATTGGTCTCAACTCCACTGTGTCCTTGCTGTGTGACCTTGGGCCTTGATCTCCTCATCTGTATAATGGGGGTCATAACAGTACCTAGTACCTCCTTCATAGGGTGGTCCATTCATTAGTTCATTAAGCAGGTATTTCCTGAGCCAAGCACTGTTCCAGGCAGAAGAGAAACATCACGAACAAAAGAGACAAAAGCCCTGTTATGGTGGTGACACTCTGACGGGAAAAGAATGTGACTTGTCAATCATAAAAATAAAATCACTCTACTAAACACTATGAGAGTTACATGAGGTGTTGTAGATAAAGCATTCAAAACAGAGCCTGACACGCAGTTAAGTTCAGTCAATGTTAGCTGTCATTAGGATTGTTGCTATTACCATGATGGTAATTTTCTAGCAACGCCCATGGGATCAACTCCATGGCAGGGATCCTGGCACTGTGCTCAGAGCAAGAGCCCCATAGGCAGGAATGTCAACGGAGTGTCCCTTATGTCCCCCCGTTTGCTGGTTGCCCTGGTCCAGTCTCCGCGTTGATTATACGTTGGGGCTTTGCAGCCCTGCTGGCCCCAGGAGCCCTCTCCACATCCACAGCTGAATTAGCATTTTGTTCCAGCTCACAAGAGCACCAGTGTGGGAACACCACAGGCCAGATGGAATTTTGGAGACCCTGTCATTTGTTGGAAAATTTCTCTGGCTGCCTTTGTATTAACAGCCACATATTTTGCTCTCAGATCTGGGAGTGGGGCTGGGATCAAGAGGGGTGGGGATTGCTGCTGAAAAATAAAGCAAGTTTCTTTCTGGGCTATACCTTTCCAACCTTCCAGAGATTTCTGCTCCCTGGCTGCTCAGAGGCCAAGATGCAACCTCAGAGAAGAAGGGGAGGGGAGCAAGTATGTGCCTTCCCTGTGCACTTCTCCTCTCTTTTGACTAAACACATGACAACAGGGGAGGCCGAGCCAATTAGGAATACTTCAGGACAGAATCCACCTCGCTCTTCACCGGACATCCACCCTAGTCTCCAGGAGGCAGTAGAGACTCATACAGGATGAGACGTAGAGAAGAGCTTATAAACCAGGACCCACAGGCCAAATCTGGCCTGCAGATGTGTTTTGCTTGGCTTGTAGTGTTTTAAATAAATTTGAACCAATATTTAAAATCCAGGATATTTCACATAAAAATTCAGATTTCCAGCTTCCCTTGAAAAAGGGGAAGTTCTAGTTACACTTTGGGCCCAGGTCCCTATATGGCTGGCGTAGAGTATGGCACTCTCTCTCAATGATATGCTCCCTGAAGTTCCGCACAAGCCCCACAACTCCCTATTGTCTCCCAACACCAAGGAAGGACAGTTGCCTTTGGCATCTCATTTGCCTTATTGTTTTTCTTACAGAAGATGAAGACTTCTCTGACTACAGCTCAATTAAACCTGAAAAAAAACAAAACATAGGCGGATGTGTTTTCGTTACACCCAGCCCACTTCCTTCACTTATGCTAGAAGCCTGGCCTCCATCTGCACTTCAGTTTTTATCTCTCGGTCCAGGGCTACAATGTCCAATATGAGAGCCACTGGCCACATGTGACTATTTATATTTGAATTAATTAAAATTTTAAAATTTCCATTCCTGGTTGCACTGGCCACATTTCAGGGGCTCAACTGCCACCTGCAAGTAGTGGCTATTATGTTGGACAGCACAGGATAGAACATTTCCATCATCTCAGAAAGTTCTGTTGGACAACTCCGGAGATATTTAAATATGAGATGTAGGAGGCTAACAACCAGTCGAAACATCTGTTGCCCACATCCTCCACATCTACACTGTGCTGGATGCTGTCGGGGGAAATGATATGCATTGGGGACGCTGCCTTCCAAGAGTTAGGGAGAAAGCCTAATTAGAGAGTCTCTGACTTCTCAGTCAAAGACAAGAGAAGTGCCTCGCAGTGTCTGATGGACCCTCTTGGATTCGGAGAAGAGGAACAGGTCTCTGTGTCCATGGCACAAAGAAAATGCTCTGCTTGTCTACCGCATGCCCTCTCAGCCCAGTCCCAAGCAGAAAACTGCATCAGTGGCCTCTAGAAATGGAGGTTCCCTCAGCCCTCTCATGAAGATGCTGCTTAGAAGACTGAGGCTGAGTCTCCATGCATGTGTCTTGGAGGCTCCCCAAGCAAAACACACAAAGAGAGTCAAATTGGGCTTCAGGGCTTGTCCTCCCTATCAGTGCTTCCTCTCCAGCATTGGCCTTCCCCATCCCTCTAGGCCCGGCTCCTGCCTCCATGCCTCCCCTGGGGTTGTCCTCTGCCCAGGCCTCCCCAAATCCAGACCTAGTTCCCTCCCAGGGCCCATTCTCTAGTATTGCCCTTTCTTCTCCTCTGTCTATACAAGATGTCCCTGAGACCCAGACCCTTGGGACAATGCTTGATGCACCAAACTAATTTCCAAGGATATTTATTTTTAACAAAAAATTTCCAAAGACTAGATATCAAAATGCAAGGGCTAAGTCCAAGTGTGGGAATTTTCAGGTTGATTGAGTGGAAAAAGCATCACATTTGTGACTGGAGGGCCCACCTGGAAGTCCTTCATATTTATGAACTGCATGACTTGGCCATGACTCAGATTCACTGAACCTTTATTTACGGATCTCTAAAATGGGTCTCACACAGTAGTCTTAACATTTAAAGGATGAGAATTCCAGGAGATGATGAATGAGAAAGCTACAAAGCCTAATGCTTTGGGCATTGTTGTTATTGAGTTGTTATGCTACAATGACATAATACAATATGTTGTAAATACAGTATGTTATTATTACTGAGGGGAAATTATCTTCCAATACCCAGCATGGTGCCTGGCACACACCAGGTTTTAATTTTTTTAAAGATTATTTTTTAATGGCCGTGGAGTAGAGGCTGGGCAAAGATGCTTTTAGGCAAAGGGGTTCTGTCACTCCCCCAGAAACAGATCACATTGATGAATATCTACGCAGAGGCAGGGGTTCCGAATCTTTTTAATACCAAAGACCCTTCTGGCCACCTGGTGAAGCTGAAGATTCTTCTCAAGATGCGTTTTTTTATTGTATAAAATGAAAAATACAAGGTTACCAAGATAATCAATTACATTGAAATAATTATCCAGATCTTCTAAAAAACAGATGTGTGATATAATTCTACACGTGCTTCCTTAATAACACATTAAAAACCAGTATCTATCAGTATATCTAAAAACAAATGCACTTTCAAAGCAGTGATGAATAAAAACTATATTTCAAAGTATCTGCTTCTGCTGTCATTACATACAATATCTGTGACTTCTTTTGATGGCAAAGTCACAGGTCCTGCCAACACTACTGTGGCTGGTGCCTACATTCGTTATTGAAGAAACACTGAATTCCAGTTAGAGATGAGTGAAAATAAAGATGTAACTTTCTTTAACCTAGTGCTCCCCTGAATTCCATGCATTAAAGCAAACTAAATATGGCCTGAGAAGGACTCTGTACTTCTATATTTGAGTCCTTGTGGATGAACTGCAACCTAGCTTAATAGTCAGACAAAATTAAAAACCTAACATAATAGTATGCAGCAGTAACAACGGCTGAGTATTCACCAATCCCAGCAGCCATACTTCAACCACTCATAGACTGCCGAATGTTCAAACTGCTCAAATAAGGCAAACGCCAAGCTGTAACCAATCTCACTGTTTCTGTACCTACTTCCAATTCCTGTATGTCACTTTACCTTTTTTGTCTATAAATTTGTTCTGACCATGAGGCACCCCCGGAGTCTTTGTGAATCTGTGTGATTCTGGGGGCTGCCCAATTTGCGAATCATTCATTGCTCAATTAAACCCTTTTAAATTTAATTCGGCTGAAGTTTTTGTTTTATCACATGCTTGGACCCCAGATCAAGAACTCTTGAACTAGGCGTCCCTTTCCCCTTCCTTTAATTCCAGTTCACCGTCATAGGGATGGATCCCCGGGGATGAGGCAAAGGCAGCCCCTCTTTGGCATACATCCCAAACTCCTTCTGAAGGGAGCCAGAGTCTAAGGCATCCCCCACTCCTAATCGTCGTGTTGCACTGAAGGATCCTCCTGACAGTTCTAGAAGCCCAGGCCTTGCTGTGCCTTCAGGCCTGTCTGTTGTCCAAGGACAATGTAATCACAGCTCCCATTAACTGAGCAGTGACTATGTGCTGACTGTTATGCAAGGTGCCTCATGCTCATTAAAGCATTGAGCATACATTCCCACAAGGAGGCCCTGGTATTGCCAAGGGAAACTGAGGCTAAGAAGTTAAAGGTTCACTGACATGTCCAAGGTGGTGAGCAGAGTTTGAATTCAGTTCTGACTACAACTCACCTTCTGAACCGTTCATGCTTTAAAGCCACACCAAGTAAGATACCACGACAATTACAGTCTAAACTCAGCCACCGCCAGGGAGGGAAGTGAGTGTGAACCAGGAGCTAGGAGCCTCTCCAGACTCCCAGCGAAGTGACTACACAAGACATCCCTGCCCAGTCAGCCTAAAGGGAGATGAGGGGATTTTAACCAGAGTTTTAGGGGAGAATGTTCTGAAAGAAAGGGATACAATAGCATCTTTGTAGTTGCAACAGGATCTTGAGCAGAGGGGTGGGGGTGGGGGGCCAGAATGTGGTGAGTAACTGTAAGAGCCCACTAGGTCCAGGGCCTGCAGACAGTGGCCAGGCATGCAGGGAGGCTGGGAATGGGCACCCGTGCTATCCAGGAAGCAACCCTGCCAGCAGACAGTCCCTGAGCTGGGGTCCAGGTCCCCCAGGAGGCACACACTGAGCCTCTATGTGGACAGACAACAGAGCCACTCTGTCCTTGAGAAAGAACCCTGTGTGTCCCACTCGCTCTCCTTCCAGCACAGGCACAGACATCCAAATGGCCCATTCACTGGCCATTACAGCCTCCAGCCCTCAAACTGCCTGCAGCCTCCACCTCCACTGGGCCCAGGCACCCAGGCAGCATGACCGCAGCCCCCACCATAGTCTGGGCACAGCTTGAGCCTGGCTCCAGCCGCACTACTCCATCAAACACCTCTGCTTCAGAGCCCAGGCAGCACCTCTGCAGCTGCTCTATGGCTATGCAAGTGTGTGAGGGTGTGTGAGTGTGTATGCAAGATTACCAGTGTGTGGGTGAGTGTGTGTTTCACTGTGACACTGTGAATGTCAATGTGAGCATGTGGTTTATGTGTGAGTGTGTGAATAATGCATCTAAGTGCATAGTGGGTGGATGTGTGTGTGTATATCTGCGTGACTCTGTAGAGGGTATGAATAGCAGAGACAACAGCAAGAAAAAGACTGATTGGCCAGGGTGGTGGCTCATGCCTGTAATCCCAACACTTTAGGGGGCTGAAAGGGAAGAATCACTTGAGGCCAGGAGTTTGAGACCAGCCTGGGCAACAAAGTGAGACCTTGTCTCTACTAAAAATAAGAAACAAAAAAAGAAAGCAGGAAAAGGAGACTTAGAAGAGAAGCCCCCAGGAGACTCCCAAGACCTCAGACGACATCCTTACAGGAACTTTCCCCAGCCAGTGGCCTGGCCTGGCCCCCACCCCCACTGCTTCCACCTAGACAGATCCAAGAGACTTCAGGGGTCCCCAGACCTCCTCCCAACGAGCTGGGGTGAAAAGAGTGAGATAACCGCACCCATCATTTGCTTACTTGTCCATAGTCGCCCCAGGCACAGGCCTCGAGCTCATTCAGGTTTGGGTCCAGCCCCTTACCCCACCATTTCCCAGCCACAAGAGCTCAGGCAAAGTGTTTGGTTCCTCTGAGCCTTAGTTTCCTCAGTAATAAAAAAGAGTGACACCTAGCTGACAGAGCAACACACCTGGCCCGCAGAACAACATGCCTGGAACATAGAACAACACTGCCAGGACTCAGAACATCACACCTGGGACTCTCAGAACATCACACTGGGACTCAGAGCTTCACACCTGGGATGCAGTCAACGCACTGTCATTAAGTAGGCAAGTAGGCTGGCCCCCATCCTCCCGAAGACTCAGAATTCCTGAGGGGCCTAGGGTATAAGGCATGCTCATTCTCATCTCAATGCTCAAATGGAGGCTGGGCACATGGCAGGCAGATGCCTCTCTGAGAAACAAACTTAGTAAATGTGGGTTTCCTTTGTCCTCCCTTCCTCCACCACAGACAACCACCGCTGCTGTCCCAGAAGCAGGCAGAACAGCACTCTGGGAAGTTGGTTGGGAGTTATCCCCAAGGGTGTATGCATAGGGACTCACTCTGTCACCCAGGCTGGAGTGCAGTGGCATGATCATAGCTCATTGCACCCTCCACCTCCTGGGCCCAAGCAGTCCTCCCACCTCAGCCTCTTAAGTAGCTGGAACTACAGGCATGCACCTTTTTAAATTTTTGTAGAGATAGGGTCTCCCTATGTTGCCCAGGCTGGTCTTGAACTCCTGAACTCAAGGGATCCTCCCTCCTCAGCCTCCCAAAGTGCTGGGATTACAAGCATGAGCCAACACACCTGGCCCTGCACAGGAACTCTTGACCATGCAGACCTCCCAGCAGGTGCATCTGTCTATGCTGTGAGTCTAAGGCTGGGAGCACCACACAGAGACTCCTCCAAAGAGACCCAAAAGCAGGTAGGATTTTCCATGATAAGCAGGTATTGCTCTTGCAATTCACAAAAGACAGAGATAAAACAAGAGAGTTGCAAAACCCTATCAGGCCCAAAAGGAAAATCGAGGAAAACGTTCCCCTATGATTAGGTCAGGAAGAGAAGCAGTGACAATATTCAAAAGAACAAGTTTCTAAGAATCCTACCTCAACTCTACATTCACCAAAAAGAGAGATCAATGGCATTCTGAACCCTAAAAGGGAAGTCCAGACAGACAGAATGGGATGCCTAGAAGAAAGAGATTGCACAGACCCGGAGACAGAAAGCAAATGTGAGGACCCGTCCCATCTATTAATGCGCCTTTTCCCAGGCTCTGTAGGAAATGTGTTCCTTGCTCCTCCCTGCAACCCTCTCCCCGTACCAACGTCTGCCCCTTTCCTTCCACCTGGCCAGTAAGAGTTATCACATTATCCCTGAGCTGCAGTTCATTCATCTCCTTTGTAGATAAGAATGAAAGGGAGTGCGGCTCCTGCACTTTTTGAAATTACGGCCCTCTAATGTTATGGGTTGGCTGTATTTGGGTCTTCCCTTCCCATCTCAAAGATATCACCAAGCATTTAAAAACACTACAGTTACTTTACCAGAATATCTTGAGAATTTCCTAGTGCCAAGTGCATTGGAAGTCAACTCACAACACTGCTGCAAAGCCAGTCTGGCTAGAAGCAAGACTGGCCAGTGGAACCACTGGGTTTGTCCTGCTGATATGCCTCCCCAGCAGGAGCACAGAGCTGACACTAGGGACAGCCCTGGAGCATGTGAAGCACAGAGAGGCAGTGGCAGTCAGCCCTCAGTCCATCCAGGCCAGCAGAAAAGAGCGCTGCTCTGCCAAAGGGCAACAACATTGACGAAAGCCAGTTCAGAAGAGCGTGCCCCGTGCAGCCCAGGAGCCCCACTGCATGGCACGCTCACAAGCTGAAAGGGGCGCCTGCCTGGCTCAGAACCATGCCTAGACATGAAGGGTTCTCCACAGAGCTGGTCTTGTTTGTCTCTGTGCCTTACTCTCTTCATCTCACATCCCTGTGTCTCTGGCTCTGACTCTTCTCGTTTTTCCCTCCCTTTCTCTCTTCTAGTCTTATCCCCTCTGCTGTCTCTGACCAGTTCTTTGGCTGATGGCATTTCTGGAAAAATCCCTACCCAACTTGGTTCTTACAGAACCATGAACCTGCTTCCCCAAGATGGGAGGATTTGAATCCTCCAGCTGGTTCTGGAAGAGGCTGTTTGCTCATTGCAAGCAAACACCCTCAAAAGCCAAACAAAAACTGCCCACAAGTAAACAGCATGTGATACAGCCCCTTCCCGCGGCCACTTAGCAGAAATCCAAGCCCATGGCAGGCCGAGAAGTTGGGCTAGGAAGGATGCAGCAGCCACAGCCCCTAACCACTCTCCAGCAGTGGTGGTCAGCTGGGTTGGAGGCCAGAAGGAAGGGAGTCAGGTGTCTATACCAGCTGGAGGAGAGCATCAGGGACCACAGGCAAGGTGGCTTGGGGGACATAAGTAAACCTATACACACAGTTATCACTGGAATTCTCTCTATCCTACCCTGGATCCCTTTTTTTTTTGAGCTAGAGTCTCGCTCTGTCACCGAGGCTAGAGTGCAATGGCTCAATCTCAGCTCACTGCAGCCTCTGCCTCCTGGATTCAAGCAACTCTCCTGCCTCAGCCTCCCGAGTAGCTGGGACTACAGGCACACGCCATCATGCCCAGCTAAATTTTGTATTTTTAGTAGAGACGAGGTTTCAACATGTTGGCCAGGCTGGTCTCAAACTCCTGGCCTCAGGTAATCCGCCTGCCTCAGCCTTCCAAAGTGCTGGGATTACAGGTGTGAGCCACCACACCCAGCCTCTCTCTATCCTACTCTTGTGATTATGAAGGCAATATGTACAAAATCAGTTCAAAGGCTTTAAGGAGAAGTATCCAACATTTCACCATTGCTTTTAAGAATATAACATAAGTGATTTTATAGAACTAAAATGATTAGTATCATTGTTAAGTTACTTCTGTATATGATCATTTGGTGGGATATGATGAGGTTTCTCTTCAAATAATCTGATCAATCTTTTATTCTTTAATTCATAGTACCCGCGCCCCAGCCCACCCCTGCTTTTTTCTCCTTTTTTTCCTTTTTGCCTTTGTTAGATGCCCAGGCATGCCACAGTACCAGGCGTTATCAGTACCAGCTTGCATTCCTTTCCTTATTTGGAAAGAGGACTTACTTTCTAGCTCATTACAGATACCCCTTCCCCTTCCTCTCCACTTTCTTTTATGTGCCCACCCTATCTAAAAAAACTCAAATGTTTAGCCAACCAGGATTAGTTTAGATTGTATGACCCGACCCCAGCCAATGAGGAAAGGGTACAGGGGCAGGACTTGGGTCAGGAATAAAGGCTCTCGTGCCCCTTTGTTCAGGTGTGCTCTCATGGCCACTGGCCACGGAGGAAACCCTCTACGCAGAAGTAAAATTGCTTTAAGAATCTTTTGTTTGAGTCTTCAATTTCCTTAGGATTTGAGCATTATTCCTAACAATTTCTAAGTGTGACTAGAAAAGAAACACCAAAAGCTAAATTTAAATGAAAATGAAGAGAAAGGAGGAAGGCTGACAGAGACCCATATATCCAGATGCCTGAACAAGAACCTGGAGTCACTCCTGACCTGCTCTCAGCCTCCACATCTGAGATTACCAAGGGCTGGAAGTTCTCCTGCCCAAACATCCTCCTACCTGCTCCTCCAGCCTGCTACAGAATCCATACCTCCATCCTGGCCCGCTGGATCACACTCCTTCTTCTCAGTCCCCAAAACTGCTGTCTAAAATGCAAACGCAATCGCACCTCTCCAAGCTCAAAAGCCCTTCCATTGCCCCCTCTGCCCTAGGGACAATAACACAAACCCCTAGCTGGGTGAGGAGAGCACCCACATCCAAGAGCCAGGCCCCAGCCCCAGTCCCATCTCCAGGAAGTTCCCCTGTGGTCCCAGCTCAGCTCCTTCCCAGCCAACTTTTAACAGCTCATTTTTGCCTCCAGGGGTTTTGCACATGCTGTTCCTTCTGCTAGAATGCCTTTCCCTCTTCTTTTTGTTATATATATATATTTTAACTTACATACAGTAAAACTGAAACTTTTCTGTATCATTCTATGAGTTTTAACACATGTATTAGATATGCATGTCCACCACCACAGTCAGGACACAACACTTCCTTCACTCCAGAATTCTCCTTTGTGCTGCCCCTTTATAATCACAGCCTCTTCACCCCAACCCCTGCTCATCTGTTTTCCATCCCTATAGTTTTTCCCTTTCTAGAATGTCATATAAAAGGAATACCACAGTATGTAACCCTGTAGGATTGGATTCTCCCACTCAGCATAATGCCTGTGACATCCTTCCACACTGTTGCATGGACCTATGGTTCTTTTCTATTGCTGAGGAGTAGTCCACCGTATGGACATACCACAGTTTATCCAATCTACAGCTGAGTGACATTTGGGTTGTTTCCAGTTTGGGGCAATTATAAATAAAGCTATTATAAACATTTGCATCAGTTTTTTTTTGTAGACATGGTTTTCATTCCTCCTGCATAAATACACAGGAAGGGGATTGTTGGGATATATGGTAAGTGTATGTTCAACTTTATGAAAAACTAACAAACTGCTTTCTACTGTTTCCCACTTTCATGTATGAGAGTTCCTGTTGCTGGCATCCTGACCAGTACTTGAGGTTGTCAGGATGTTTTGTTTCACTTTTTAACTATTCTAACAGATGTACAGTGGCTTCTCCTTTCTTCCCTTGACAGAATCCAGATCCTCCTCAGATACTCCCTGTTCTGGAGCCTCCCTCTGCCCCACTCACTCCTCAGGTTGGGTCTATCCTTTCTCTATATCTTCTGCAGAACATTTGGCCTACAGGGCTGAAGCATTTCTTTGTGCTTCCCTCTCCCCTGAACCTACCACCTACCCCCTGCCCCCACCACCTCTGCCCACACACATACACACGTACGCACAGGCAGCTTCAATAGACGGTGTACTCCTCAGAGGCAGAGTATGTGTTTTTTATTTTTCTATTTTCTGCCCTGCACAATGTCTGGCTTAAAGAAGACATTTTCTAAATGAATTGATGAATGAATGAATGAATGACAAGGCGGCAGGGAGACAGAGGGAGCATTAACACACATTTACACATTGAATGTGAATCCTCCTTTTGTGGCCTTCCTGATATGCCACTCAGGAATTCCAAAGCCACTTGGGAGCAAGACTCAGCCCCTGCCCATGGAGACACTCATTCCTTCAGAGCTCGTGAAGGCCTAGAGATCAGAGTGAGGCCCCTATAACCGAGTACCCCCATTTGTCTAAGACAAAGAGAATAAATTTTTTAAAATTATTTTTTCTTCTTTCTTTCCTCTTTTTCCCCCAGTCCTTGCTTCCTACTTAGCTCTTTAGAAATGCAGTTAGAAGCTCTACCTTCCCTTCACCAAACACTCCCTACATGAAAAGCTTATCTAACTATGTGCTTACTTAGAAGCTCCAGAGCCTGAGCTACCTTCCATCAGGAGCTTGCCTCGAGAGATAACAGTCAATTTGCAACCTAAATTATGCCCACTCCAAAACTCTCTCCCACCTGCAGAGTATCTCAAGACAACGATGACCTTACAACCTAGATCTGCCTGTGATGGTGCTAGCTCAACTCCCTGGTAGAAAAAGGCACCCAAGCGAGTCATGGAGACCCCCACCTGCTTGCTCACTCCCCTGCATGCCATTCATGCCAAGTATCCCTTTAAAGGACCCTGCTTTCTGCTCTAAAGCAAAGCGGTATCCTTAAAGGCAGGAGCCTGTACCTCTTCCTCTAAGCTAAGCTTTAGAATAAAGTCACTTTCTTTATACCAGACCTCACTCTGGTTAATTGGACTCTACAAGTGGTGAGTGACTGAATCTGCATTTCGGTTACACTCCTGCTGTTTCCTCGCCCTTCACATCAGCCCTCATCCTGCTTCCCTTTCACTCTTAACCTCCTTGACCCCAGGATTCACCAGATGCTATCATAAAGACTTTCCATCTTCCACTCAGCTGGACTCTGGGGAATAGGATCAGATCCCAGGCAACTCCCAGGAGTATGTGTGCATGTGTGAGTGTGTGTGTGCGTGCACGTGTGTGCATATGAGTTATGTGTGTGATGTGTGAGAGTGAGTGTGTGTGTGTGTGTGTGTGAGAGAAAGAGAGAGCGAGAGAGAGGAAGTGAAATCCACATAAAGAAGGGCGGCCTGGGGTTTTCCCACAATCATGGCTCCCTCTCATTCTCACTCTCAGGCCAAGTGGTCCTTCACACGCAGGCCTGTGCAGACACATCCAGAAAATGAAAGGATCATGCCCTAAACTCCCTAGGCGGAAACACTTTAGCAGTCACATCACAAGATGATCCAAGCAAAGACAGCCCCAGGTGACTCACAGCAACCATGCCTCAAAGAAAACTGATGCACTCTGTTTCTCTACCAGTACCTTAGGTGGGAGCGGATACTGGGCCTCCCAGACCTACTTGGAGGGATTTGTCAGCATCTTTGAGGCCAAGCTGAAGCATGTTTCTCTCACTAGTCGCTAAAACAACTAAGGAACTCATTTCTTTGTGAGACCTGTTCCCACCACCCCCTACATCCCTGTTTTTTGGATCAACCCTTGTTTGGTATGGTTGGGGCCAGTGGATTGTTTAAAACATTCTGCTCCCTGCCCAGCCCTGCACAAAACCTGGGTTAGGTATGCAGCAGGAGCGACAAGTAAGGGCTGTACCCCAGAAGAGAGAGGGGATCAAATTTCCCACAGGCTCCATGGGCTGCATTTCAAGGTTCCAATACCAGTTTAACCTCTTTTTCAGCTGAGCCTGATAACTTTTAGGACTCATTCAGTGCAGAGGGACTCAATGAGGGGACCCCAGCATTAGACTCCAAGGGCCTGCAGCCGTTTGGGGAGCTACATTCTCATCCAGTCAGCAACATTGTGCAAGGAGGCGTGTGGGAGACAGACTGGACAAACATCTGCAGGCTGGGTTTTCCTGCCTGATGAGAAGACAAGAAGCAAGAAAACTACTTGAGGATAAATTCCGTCTATACTAGATCCTTACTTAGAGAAGAGTCCCACAAGCATCCCCTTGACTGGTATTGAATGAAAGGCACCTGTGACTTCCTTACCATTTGTTTTAGACCCTAACAAAAATCAAACCTATTTTTGTGGGTCCTTTGTAAAGCCCCCAATCTTACAGCACCTTTGAGACACCAAGTGTTTTCACCTCCATGACTCCATTTGCTCCTCACAATGACTCCTTTTACAGATAAGGGGCTGAGGTTCAGAGCAAGGCAGCACTTACCCAGAGCCACATGGTAACCTAGCCCAGCACAAACCCCATTCTTACTGCAAACCCCGGGCCTTTCCTCTACCACTCCAAGCCACACCACATCCAAGTCTATGATGGGGCTGTAGTGCCTGTGACAGGACCTGCACGGGGAGTGGATGGGGACCTGGGCCCTAGGAGACCTGGGCCCTAGCCCGGCTCTAAGTGACCCTAAAGAGGCCACATCCCTTTTCCAGCCTCAGCTCCTTCTCCTCTGAGTCTTAACCTCCAGGGATTTTAGCTCTTGGTTCTCCCAAGGAGGACTGGCCCATGTGGGCTCCCCTGGGACTCCCTTTCCCCCACTGCTGCCTGCCTGATGACCTGCCCACAGCATAGAGTGAAGATAGGCAAAAGGAAACTCCTCCCGCAGCACGCTGGGCCCTGGGAGGGTAGTTACAGTAAAAGCTTGGATAGAGACAGAGGCCGGAGCAATTCGTTCTTGTGAATTTGTCTGATTTCCACATAGCTGGGCACTCAGGTCCTCATTTCCATGGATAATGAGAAGGTGGCCACATGCCACTGAAATCAGCCCCAATCCTGAAGTGACCTAAATGTCCACAAACAGGGAGACGATTATCAAAATCATCGTACTGAGCATTAAATGTACGGTTATGAAAGATTTTTCTAGAGATGTAGACATGGAAACGTGTTTTGATATAAACTGAAGTAAAACAAATCAGACTGCAAAACTGCATGTGTGGTGAAATCTCAGCTCTTTAAAATAATACTCAAAGAGAATAGGAAATGTGCCAAAATGATAATCATGGTTCCTGTAGAAGTTGTATATTTTTTCTCAAAAATCAGGAGGAAAACATTTTTTAATTGGCAGTAATAGTTTCAACTTTCTCTATCAATATTTTTTCTTTTTTAATTTTTAACCCAACACATATACATCTGATTCTATCAATATTTTTCATCAAGTACAGAGTCCTTGGCAAACACCAAACCTCCCACCACCATCGCAAGGAAAGAAACTGACAAGTGTTCCAATCTTAGCTTTAGAAAATTACACACCAAGCCATGGCAATGACCCCGACCCCCCAGGATGATCAAAAAAAATGCCCCCACAGATACTGCAGCTCAATGCTCTTTTCTTTCTTTCTTTATTTATTTGTTTTCCAAAAAGACATTTAAGGATTCTAGACTTTTATCTGTATACTTCTAACCCAGAATTTCCCATCATATGTACCTCGGATCAATAATAGGACGGCATTAGGGAATTACTGAATAAAGGATACCGTATTCAAACATGCTGGGCAAGTTCAAATCTCAGTGTAATGAATTAAAAGAGGATACTCTACGGAAGGACCCTCAAAGAGATATAGCATATGATATGTGCGATATCATATAATGGGAAATGACATAGCATCTATCATTTCCCAAAAACTATTTTAGGACTATCTCAAGGAATGACCACTCTATGGACATAAGGATATCTTGGGAAGTGCAGCTTTGAGCCCCAGCTTTCCCCCATTCTCTCAGCCTTCTTGCCCTGTGGTTCTCAGCCCTGGCAGCACACTGGGCTCACTTGCAGAGCCTGAAAACATCCCTTGGTCTGGGTCTCATCTGGATTTGGGCTGGGGGATGGGGGCAGCCTGAGTCAGGGCTAAGAACCATTTCTTCCCCACACCTTTTTAGTTGTTCAAGCATAACTCAACACTAGAATTGAGATCCAATCTCAAACTTATTCACATATCACCCATTTTTGGAGCTAAATGGCACCTTGAATAACATCTAGTCCAATTTCTCATTTTACAGAAGAGGAAACTAAGGTCCTCAAAGGATTCCTAGCCCCCTGTCTCCTCCCATGCTGCTTTCAGCCAGTGCCAGGCTGCCCTGTGGCCTCTGGACCTCAGGACCCTTCATTCAGAGGGAGAAGCAAAGGAGAGCCTTCAGATCTCCAAGGCCATTTCACTGCCAGAGGATGCCCATCAGGCCCCTCTCTCTGCAGGTGAACCCCGAGACTACAAAATGTTGACACAAGTCCTCTTCCTAACACAATACCAGAACCCAGAGCCAGGGACATGAAACAGGGAAGCTGCACTGACTCACAGAACTGGAAGCTTGTGCTGGCAGTGGGGCAAACACACCAATGTTCCCCGAGGCAGCCTGAGCAGAAGGCAGGTACCACCTCTCCTCCAGGCACTCTGCTTCAGCCGCAGACCACAGAGCCTCTGCTACATCTGCCTTTAAAGCCAGGAGACTCCAGCACAGTGCTAATGCCCCTCAGAATGGATGGCTGTGGCCTCAGTTCTGGCAACACTCTTGCTCTTAAACAGGGAATTTGTAATAGGATATCTCCACTCTTTTCGTTTCACATCCTACCCCCAATCATTCCCCCTTTTGAAGCTTAAGATTCCACCATTTTAGCAGCTTTGAGAAAAAACCTGAAGCTGGATAGGTGTCAGGAGGGGTGAAACATACACACACCCCTGGCCTCAAAGTCACCCTTCCTGAGCCCCCAGCACCTGATGACCAGCCCTCCACCTCTGCTCCAGCCACCTGCCAGGCCCCCCTGCACGCAAAGGAGCTGTTCTCTCAGAGACCCTCCATCCTACAGCGCAGTCTCTAGACAGCCTTCTAAACTCCAGGCCCAGCGAAACTCCCCAGGAAGCATCTCCGGTGGGGTTCCGATCTGCCCTCTGTGAGCTTGGAAGGGAAGGGAAGAGGCCAGAGGGCACGGAAGCAGACAGGGGAGCCTGGTGAACTGCAGGAGCCCAGTTGGGGTTGCAGGGGTTTTCTGCTGCAAGAGAAGCAGAGCAACTAACCAGTGGCCGGGCCTGAGGGACGCCCCTTTCCTAGGGTTGCATGTGTCCTTTAGCTAAGCCACCTGGGCCACATTCTCAATGGGTTTTTCTTTTCTGCCTGTTAGTGTCTGTGAGGTTGATCAATGGAAGGACCACGTCCACAGGACCGTGGTTTCATCGTGACATCCCAGACCCACCAGTGCTTCCACAACTGCCCGATAGTCCTCCTGTCGGGGAGGTAGAGGGAGGTGGATTGGAACCTTACTAAAGCCAACTTAACTCAATAGTAATAAACGTTAGGACATTATTTTTAATGTCAATACATAGCTAAATTAGAAAAGATAGTACATAATTCACATAAACTTTGGAGAGTATTAAAATGACTTCAAAAGCTTCTCATCAGAGGCTGCCATGGGTTCCCCAGGGAATGCTCCCCTCTCCCTGCCCTGTGGATTGCATGAAGATTGCACAGAGTTGCGAGTGGGTTACGGTTCGGTTAAGGTGTGAGGATCCGTAATAAAAGCCCCCTTACTACCGTCCGCCCCGCCAAGAGCGGCAGTAGAGCCCATTGCCCCCAGTTCTGGTGCAGAAATGAAAGCCGCCTCTGCCCCATGCATCTTTCGGGGAAACAACTCCAGCCTTGGGAGGCCGCGCAGGCTGCGCGCGCCCAGGGCCGCTGCGCGCTGCCTGCAGCCACCTGTCCGGGTGATCGCCCCACCTTCCGCCTGCGCGTTCCTTCCCGCGAGTCCTACCATGTCCCCGGCGGTGTCCTGGCCGGCTCCTCGACGCGCTCAGCCGGCTCGCAGACTCATCCCGCCTCCCCTTGCCCGCCCCCGGCGCGGTGGCTCGCCAGGCTCCACAGGATGCGCGACTACTCGGCTGGGGCGCGTTTCCCGGACTGAAGGTGCACACCTTCCCTGCAGCCAAGTGGCCCCGCGCCAACTCTCGGGAGATCGCTGCACGCCGGGATACACCGCGGGTGGGGAATGCACGCCGGATCTACTGAGATCTGCCGGGATCTGCGGGAGCCTACCCGCAGCCGCGAGCCTCTGCGGTCTACTGGGGACGTTTGCAGAGTTTGCAAAGTCCCTGCCGCGCGTCCGGGCCCAGCCTCCCCATTCCCCCGAAAGCGCGGGAGGGGGGAGTTCCTTTCACAATAAAAGCCCTGCCGGGGGCTCGGCCAGCCGCAGTCTTCTGGAGTAGGGGCCCAGGTGCTAGGAAGGAAAGGTCCACGCTCTGCCTGCCCGCCTGCCAGGTGATGTGTCAAGGCTGGGCGGTGAGGGACGCCTCTAAGGTGTGAGGGTGCTCGGTGAGTTCGCTGCAACTCGGCAATATAGCTGAGTGTTGTCCAAACTGCCACCCTCTTCTGCCAAGCAGGACAAGTCTTTTTTTTTTTTTTTTTTTTTTTTTTACTGTCGCTTGTCAGAAGGACAAGTCTTTTTTTACTGTCACTTCTTCGCTTTGTTTGGGTTCGGTCCCCAAGATTTGGAAGGAAAATCCGTTGACCACTACATTAATTAACAGTGAAGAGTTTTTGTCCTTGAGAACTAATCACTGTTAAAGTCACTGAAGTAAGTGGCTGATACCTCTCTGCTTTGGATGCACAGACAGTGCCTTTGTGTCCCCTAAGTCACCTACTGCCAACAGTGGAACAGTCAGAGCAAGACCTGAGAGTCTATCTGCTCCTCGCTGGGGAGTGTCCTGGGCTTAGGGGGGTCTGTAGTCCCAAAATCAGGGCTAGCCCCACTATTCACAACTGGGTGACCATCGACTAGTCCCCAGACGTCTTTATGACTTGTGTCCCCCAGTGGCCCAATGTTTGGACCCCAGGATTCTTAAGAGCCTGTAGGCAATAGATGGAGGTGAGGCAGACTCAGTAGTAGGGTGTCCTGAGAGAATCTGGGGGCCAGGCTGAAAAATTAGACTCCAATATTGAAACTAACAGGAAGCATCATTAGTTAGATGAAGACAGGCATCTTCCCAGCAGTCATCTGCCCCAGAATGATTTGAGGTTGTCACTGATGGCAGTGCTTCTAAAAGGAAGCAAAGATCCAGAGGGTCCCCTTAAATTGTGTATGTGTGTATGGGCGGGAGGAACAGATGAAGGGCAAGTATTGAGTCCTTAACATTCCAGATGCTTTCTGTACATTATTTCATTTAATCATCACAAACGATCCTAAAAGGAAAACTTTTGCAAATGAGGAAAGTCAGGATTAGGGAGGTGAAATAACTTTCCTGAGACCAGATAGCCAGTAAACAGTTTAGCAAATCTAAGTCTATTTGCTAGAACATGAAACGAAGAGGAAGACCTAATAGGGCAGAAACAGGAGGCAGGATGTAGCACTGCAAACTGCAGCTTGTCGGTGCATATGGAGTACTGAAAGGACAGAGAGTTTGAGCCCTGGTTGGGAAATGAGGGAAGAGGGGGGAGGACAGTACAAACCATTCAGGTTTGTATTTAGATGTTCAGGGAGACGCTGTGATCTTTTGAGTCTCATTTTCTGACTGTGACTCCACACAAGATGTATATTAAACATATATGTATAAATGTAACTAAAATAACGTTTTATAAAACATTACTTCATGTAATGCACTCTGACATTTTCTATTCTATTTCAATTTTACATATTTTTAATGGTGCTCTCAAATCATTAACTTAGGAAGAGAGTGCCCAGTATTTCCAGCATTACTGGAAGCAGAAATGTTTTTCAAAAGCAGCAGCTCCGATGACTCATGGAACACACTTGGGAAAAGCTGCTGCAGGATCTAGCCCAGCCAAATAAAATGTCACACAAGAACATGGGTAAGTTGTAAAGAATTGTTTGTTGTTATAGCATATCCTGGTCCATCCTAATAACATGAATAAAATTACTTTTAAGAAGAATTACTTGAAAAGAGTCATAAATCAGATTTTTGTCATTTCTCTGCTCAAACCTACCATAGGCTTCACATCTACTGCTTCACATCTTACAGGGGTCTACAAGTCCTTTCACACTTTGGCCCTCATTGCTTCTCTAACATTATCTCTGCACACTCTCTCTCACTGTGCTCCAGGACACACTCACCTTCTTATTGTTCCTTGCATATTACAGGCATGATCCCACCGCAGGACCTTTGCACTTGTTATCCCTCTCCCTAGAATGCCCCAGATATCCCCATGGTTTGCTCCCTCATCTCCTTCAGGTCTTTGCCCAAGTGTCACCTCTTCAGTGAAGCCTTCCCTGGCCTATTTAAGATTACACACTCCATTCCTCTTTGTAATTCAAAGTTCCACCTTGTAATTATTTTTTTCCTGAACTAGGCAACTTCTTGGAAACTATATTAAAGGGTTTTAAATTTAGATAACCAGTAAAACCCTCCCTTCTAGGAAACAACGCTTCTTGTTTTGTTACTTTCCAAATTTTGGTTGATTGGTGGTTGGCTGCTCGCAGGTTGTTGGCAGAGCCTCTGGTTACACTGTGGACCTTGCAAGTAGGAAACACTCAACTCAGTCAACTGAGACAGGTTGGTGCTAGAGAGGAATATTTTATTATTTTCATGAGAGGGAGCTTCCAAGTTCAATAGGAGTGAGTCTATCTTTCACCAGTTAGCAGATTTCCAACTTGCTCTAAGGACGTTTTAGGGTTTCTTATAAACTGGTCAGGCAGCTGCCCAACAGGCCCGCTCTCTAATAAGATTCCATGTCTAGCTCCGTTCCAGACTTACTGAATCAAAATTTCCAAGGCTTGAGTGTCTTTATATTGTTTAAGCATAGCCAGGGCTGAGAACTGCTGAACTAAGCAATTCCTCTTCCTTGGCTCCCATATCCAAATGGCCTTTCTAAATGATTCTGGAATCTTTCTCCTCCTCACGGCCAGTTCTTTGGCTCAAACTTTTGTCATCACTTACACTACTCTCAGAAACTCAACTAGCATCTCAGGCTCCACTTTTGCTCTCTCCAATCCATCCTGCACATCACTGCCAAAACATAAACATGGGTCTGCCACTGACCTGTTCCACATAACTCTCAGGATTAAGTGCAAATTCCTCAGCAGGATAGCTTTCAGACTTCTTCAAGGTTTGACCTCTTATTACCTCTTCAGGCCTTTTACACACTCATAAACCTCCTTCAGGGCAGTTACCTCCAACTCAAAGCCTTTTCTTGACACATTCCTATTTCCAACCTGACAAAGCAAAGCCACTTCCTCTCCACTGACTTCAAGTTCCTCATTTGACAAATAAGAACCATCATCCCAGCCCATCCCTGGATTCCTGCAACCATGTAGTGTGCTCATATAAGTTACATCATCAAGGACAGGACTTTTCTCATGGTAAACTTTCAAAAACATTTATTGAATCCAAGAATGATGAATGAGAAAAAAACTTCTTTTGCAGCAGAGAAGGTTAGCATCCAGTTCACATTCTCTTTTTTTTTTTTTTTTCTCACTTAACTCGTATATTTTAAGGGGCAGCAGTACACTTGGCCAAAAAATTATATATTTCACAACCTCCCTTGCAAAAAGGAACAGCCAATAAGAAGCAAATGGAAGTCACTGGTGGAGCCCACAGAAGCATGTGAAGGGGGCTGAGGTAATTTACATTATTGTTCAGCAAATATTCACTCCCTATATTAGTCTGTTTTCACGCTGCTGATAAAGACATACCCAGGACTGGGCAATTTACCAAAGAAAGAGGTTTAATGGACCTAAAATTCCACATGGCTGGGGAGGCCTCACAATCATGGCAGAAGGCAAGGAAGAGCAAGTCATGTCTTACATGGATGGCTGCAGGCAAAGAGAGAGTTTGTGCAGGGAAACTCCACCTTATAAAGCCATCAGATCTTGTGAGACTTATTCACTATCATGAAAACAGCATGGGAAAGATCTGTTCCCATGATTCAATTACCTCCCACAGGGTCCCTCCAACATGTGGGAATTCAAGATGAGATTTGGGTGGGGACACAGTCAAACCATATTATTCAGCCCCAGCCCCTCCCAAATCTCATGTTCTCACATTTCAAAACCAATCATGCCTTTCCAACAGTCCCCCCAAAGTCTTAACTCATTTCAGCATTAACTCAAAAGTACACAGTCCAATGTCTCATCTGAGACAAAGCAAGCCCCTTCCACCTATGAGCCTGTAAAATCAAAAGCAAGTTAGTTATTTCCTAGATACAATGGGGATACAGGAATTGGGTAAATACAGCCATTGAAAATGGGAGAAATTGGCCAAAACAAAGGGGCTACAGGCCCCATGTAAATGAAATCCAGCAGGGAAGTCAAATCTTAAAAGTTCCAAAATTATCTCCTTTGACTGCATGTCTCACATCCAGGTCATGTTGATGCAAGAGGTGGGCTCCCATGGCCTTGGGCAGCTCCCTGTGGCTTTGCAGGGTATAGCCCCTCGCCCTGGCTGCTTTCAAGAGCAGGCTTGGGTGTCTGCAGCTTTTCCAGGTTCACAAGGCAAGTTGGTGGATCTACCATTCTGGGATCTGGAGGATGATGGCCCTCTTCTCACAGCTCCATTAGGTGGTGCCCTAGTAGGGGCTCTGGGTGGGGGTTCACACCCCACATTTCCCTTCCACACTGCCCTAGCAGAGATTCTCCAAGAGGGCCCCACCCCTGCAGCAAACTTCTGCCTGGACTTCCAGGCATTTCCATACATCCTCTGAAATCTAGGCGGAGATTCCCAAACACCAATTCGTGACTTCTGTGCACTTGTAGGCTCAACACCACGTGGAAGCTGCCAAGGCTTGGGGCTTGCACCCTCTGAAGTCACAGCCCAAGCTCTACATTGGACCCTTTTAGCCATGGCTGGAACAGCTGGGAAGCAGCGCACTGAGTCCCTAGGCTGCATATGGTATGGGGACCCTGGGCCCAGCCCACGAATTCACTCTTTCCTCCTAAGCCTCAGGGCCTGTGATGGGAGGGGCTGCTGTGAAGACCTCTGAGATGCCCTGGTGACATTTTCTTCATTGCCTTCAGGATTAACATTCAGCTTCTCATTGCTTACGCAAATTTCTGCAGCTGGCTTGAATTTCTCCTCAGAAAATGGAATTTTCTTGTGTCTCCCATTATCAGGCTGCAAATTTTCCAAACTTTTATGCTCTGCATCCCTTATGAAATTGCCTTTAATAGCACCCAAGTCACTTCTTGAATGCTTTGCTGCTTAGAAATTTCTTCTGCCAGATACCCTATATCATCTCTCTCAAGTTCAAAGTTCCAGAAATCTCTACAGCAGGGGCAAAATGCTGCCAGTCTCTTTGCTAAAACATAACAAGAGTTACCTTTGCTCCAGTTCCCAAGAAGTTCCTCATCTCCATCTGAGACCACCTCAGCCTAGACCTTATTGTCCATATCACTATCAACATTTTGGGCAAAGCCATTCAACAAGTCTCTAGAAGTTCCAAACTTTCCCACATTCTCCTGTCTTCTTCTGAGCCCTCCAAACTGTTCCAACCTCTTCCTGTTACCCAGTTCCAAAGTCGCTTCCACATTTTCAGGTATCTTTTCAGCCGCACCCCATACTACTGGTACCAATTTAATGTATTAGTTCATTTTCATGCTGCTGATAAAGACATACCCGAGACCGGGAAGAAAAAGAGGTTTAACTGGACTTACAGTTCCACATGGCTGGGGAGGCCTCAGAATTATGGCGGGAGGCAAAAGGCACTTCTTACATGATGGCGGCAAGAGAAAATGAGAAGAATGCAAAAGTGGAACCCCCTGATAAAACCATCAGATCTTGTGAGACTTATTCACTATCATGAGGACAGCATGCGAAAGACCATGATTCAATTATCTTCCACAGGGTCGCTCCCACAACATGTGGGAATTCAAGATGAGATCTGGGTAGGGACACAGCCAAACCATTTTACTCCCCTTCCCCCTGCTGCAAGCAGAGCATATATCTTTACTGCACTGTTGTTGGGGTTGGCCATGGACTAACTCTGACCAATAAGACGTGAGCAAACAGAGGCACTGTGTGTGCTTGTGCAGTATTGCTTGGCTTTACATTCTGATGATGCATCATGTGAAGAACAAGCACAAAGGTAATTTTATCTTTTGAAATTAAAGTTGTATTCTAAATAAGTTACAGTCTTTAATAAAGAAAATTTTTAAAATCCTGTTTATCTTGGCTGCCCTTTCCTGGTGACAGTTTTTGAAATTCTGAAATCATCTTCTAAAACTCAAGTCATTTTTTGCTACTTAAGGTTTTCAAACAGCCTACACATACCCATCGAACGACTCAGGTGTAGTCAGTTCATCCTTTTTCAGGCTCCTTGTTGGCCTCTTCAAAGAGCATCAAACAGTTTTGGAGAAACCAGCATATAAATGTATATAAATGTGTTTACTATAATCTTTTCTCCATTCTCATCCTCAGTATATTTCCAAATTGAAGAAGAACATTGTTATGGACTGCAAACCCGGGGAGCCCTCGCCAAGACACTAACCCTGCTGTCACCTTGATTTTGGACTTCCAGTCTCCAGAACCAGGAGAAAATAAATTTCTCTTGTGTCATGGGTGGGCAATGACTAGCTGGGCCCATGGCATGGAGAGGGAAAAGAATTCACCAAGACAGTTTTAAATAAAGAAAGACAGATTTGTTAGAGAAAGTATGAGAATACATTCCAAGAAAGCAATGAGCAAATCAGCATGAGAAGAGCTGACTGCAAAGAAAAAGGGCTTGCTGGAGATTTCATGCAATAGTGTTTATGCTGAAGAGAGCTTTGTGCAGTACTGATAACACCAAGGTTGCAGTGAGCTAACCTGCAGGTATCTAGTGATCCTTGGATGCAAGAGGGCTACATGTCCTGGACCATGAAGAAAGGCAGGCTTATAGCTTATCTGCTTCTCTTTTGCTTTCCAGTCTTCTCTTTTCAAGCCATCCAGTCTATGTTAAGGCAGCCCAAGCCTACTAAAACAGACATCCTTTTGTCCAACACTTTGAAAATATTATTTTATGGCAGGCCAACATTTTAGTATCTTTTCTATGGTTGACAACAATGACAGCCACGTTTAAAGAGGTGTTTTCCACTTCTATATAGTCAAAAATCTTATTAAGTGTTTCTGCAGGTTTTGAGGAATTTTTAAGTGGCCAAAAATTTTCATTATAAAAGGCTCAATGTCAAGTAAGCAAATTATATGCCTTTTTAGCAGTATTGCATATAAGACATGCAGGTTATTTAGTAGGTAAGGTGTTTTCTTTTTCTTTTTTTGGTAAGAAATTTATAGACTGAATGGAATTTGCCAAAATTTGTATCTGCACTGTCTGCTGAATAGGCAGATTGCTGAGTAAAGTCCAGTTTGTATTTGAACACAATACCAATTCTTTTTGTGTTTTCTGTAGTTTTATTAAGATCTTAACAGAAATCAAGAAAATGATTTGAAATCTTGTTTTTCAAATCAAACTACCTAATAGGTCGGGACATTTTTTGTTGCTATGATTTGACACATCACTTAATGTATGGTAGAAAGTATGATCATTGGTAAGATTTGACAGAATCAGCTCTATATGCTAGGGGGCTAACACAGCAGTTTCCCCCTCTAAAAGCCCACAGGACTTTTTAGTTGCAACTTCTATAATCAGGGAAAAAACCTTACTTGGTTTCATAGAGCAATCAAAGGAACAATACAATAATGCATGTTTGTTCATTCATGTGGTATGCCCAAGCTAATTCAGTGGCCTCTATGTTCTACTGAACATTGATGTCTTTTGGGCAAGAGAAGGGAAAAATACTTCTGATTGATTAGAAGTATTTGAATTTCTTATCCTAGACTTGTGAGATTCAGTCTCTATCTGCATTTTCATATCTCCTTCTCCACCATGCCCAATCCCAAATTCTTTCCATAATAGGGTACAATATGCTTTGTTTCTGTCATTTACCTCCCTGATCTGGCTGGATGTGTCCTTCCATCTATCATTAAAATAAGTTATTTAGTCTTTTTTTGCAGTGATATCTGGGTCATGCTGGCAATAGTATAATAATAATTCTTATTTTCAATATCTGAACTCTTAGAAAACATGGCCATAATATTCACAATGTTAAAAATTAAACCAGCACTATCTCAACACAAAGTTCAACAGCTGATCCACAGACAAAATCAAAAACAGAGTGTTAACACTCACAATTACAACACACTTAAGATGGACCCTTAGGTCACATCACTTGGAGTGAAGCTACAATGAATACTCCATTACTGTGAACCACAAATCATGGTTGTCAACATTGGTGGTCAAGGGAAAAACAAGAAAGAGCAGCTACAAAAGGCAGATAATCTATACCTTATCCATTTGACACTAAAACTAGTATTGCTTTCAGCCCCTATTTTTGGGTAGAGAGGAATCATATCTGAGTCAACCAAAGATCAGACACACTGGCAAAGAGGAGCAAATTGGAGAACTCTAAGGAAAGGACAGCAAATTATAGGCGAATGAATTAGGGCCTCATAATCCCACTATTCTTTACTTCTCCTGGTGACTTACTTTGTTCCTGGAAGATTGGGACCTTGTTTAAGAGTTGCTGAGGCAGGTGGATCACAAGGTCAGGAGTTCAAGACCAGCCTGGCCAATATCGTGAAACCCCATCTCTACTAAAAATACAAAAATTAGCTGGGTGTGGTGGCGGGCACCGTAATCCCAGCTACTCGGGAGGCTGAGGCAGGAGAATCGCTTGAACCCAGGAGGCAGAGGTTGCAGTGAGCGAGATCGCGCCGCTGCACTCCAGCCTGGGCAACACAGCAAAACTCTGTCAAAAAAAAAAAAAAAAAAAAAAAGCCACAGTTACATCCCTGGCTGGGTGTGGTGGCTTGTGCCTGCAATCCTAGCACTTTGGGAAGCCGAAGCGGGTGGATCACCTGAGGTCAAGAGTTCGAAATCAGCCTGGCCAACATGGCAAAACACTGTCTCTACTGAAAAATACAAAAATTAGCTGGGCGCAGTGGCAGCTGCCTGTAATCCCAGATACTCAGGAGGCTGAGGCAGGAGAATCTCTTGAACCTGGGAGGCGGAGTGGAAGTTGCAATGAGCTGAGATTGCACCATCGCACTCCAGCCTGAGAAACAAGAGTAAAAGACTCTGTCAAACCAGAGAAAATTCAGACCCCAAGGCACATGACCATTACCTCACAGCTAGCATGAAATTCTTTCACACCAATCCACTATATACATGTGCAATTATTTTAATGTTAAAATAATTAAATTATTATTTAAATATTTTAAATACATTTCTGACACTGTGTTTCAAAATCTTAGGTCTAAAATTACTGCTTCAGAAGGTTGTACTGTGGGCAAGCCATTTATCATTTCTAAGCTTCTTATCAAAGAAAATACAAAATTACTCTCTCTCTCCACTTTTTCAAGCAATTAGAAGAATTTAGATAAAACATATTATTTAAGCTGCTTACTTATTTATAACTGAATAGTATAAATAATTGTACTTTTTCTGGAATTCTAACACTAGTTCTCACTTGCAAACAGTCACAGCATAACCAGAAAAGATATATCACATTTAAAGACTAATTCACTGGCCAAGCCCAAAGAGTTAAGATATCAGAATCTCATTTTCATACTTACTTGTCTTCTGTTCCAAGTGCAGGCAACTAGGTAAGTATTATTTCCATGAATATAAAGATTTATTATCTCCTCACCACTACAGATCTTACAGACACTGTAATAGTCTAACTCCACTATTGACGTTTGACAGCCAGCACTTTTGATTCTCCCCTCTTCCTCTTACCCTCTTGCCCACACCTGGACAAGCCTATTAGAACGCCTGTTGGCTTCCTCCCTTGGTGCTAGCAGCAAGTTGAAACCATGTAAGCCCCTGCAGGCACACTGGGAACCCTCACCCCAATTTTACCCCATAACCACAATTAAACTTCAAGCCACTCTCCCTTCCTTGTTCTTTTAACCTACTTTCAGACTGGCTTGGGTGCCTTCCTGGCCCTCCCCAGAAAGCCTCAATATTTAAGTAAAAATTCCCTCATATCCTCTTTGTACATGTGTGGCACCATCAGTTTTGATACCCAACCCAATTTTGGATGCATGGGTGGGTGGATGGTTCCATCTCACCTGGCAGAGTGATTACAACAGACATTAAAAACATAAAAGGATATTATGAACAACTTCATGCCAATAAATTTGATAGGTGAAATGAACAAATACTCTGAAAAACACGACTTACCAAAAGTAGCAAAAGAATAATAGAAATTTTGAATATAATTAAAGATATTGAATTCAAAATTAAAAGCCTTCCCACAAAGAAAACTCTAGTCCCAGGTGGCTTCACTGGTTAATTCTTCCAAATATTTAAGAAAGAAATAATACAAACCTTATCAGAGGACGAAAGAAAAGTAGGAACACTTTCCAATTCATTTAATGAGGCCCTGATACCAAAACCTAACAATAACATTACAAGGAGGAAAACTTATAAGCCCTTACCTCTCAGGAACATAGACACAAAAGTCTTAAAACAAAGTATGAACAAATAAATCCAGCAATATGTATACACACACATATATGTAGTGACCTCCTCCATTGAAGGCTTGAGCCCCAGCAAAATCATCCATGAGGGTTGGAATCAACTTCTTCCAAACTCTTCTTAATGTTGATATTTTAACCTCCTCCCATGAGTCATGAATGTTCTTAATGGCATCTAGAATGGTGAATCCTTTTTAGGAGGTTTTCAATTTACTTTGTCCAAATCCATCAGAGGAATCACCATCTATGGCAGCTATGGTCCTACAAAATGTATGTCTGAAATAATAAGACTTGAAAGTTGAAATTACTCCTTGGTCCATGGGCTGCAGAATGGATGTTTTGTTAGCAGGCATGAGAACAACATGAATTCATCTCCTTGTGTATCTCCATCAAGCTCCTGGATGACTAGTGCATTGTCAGTGAGCAGTAATATTTTGAAAGAAATCTTTTTTCTCTTGAGTAACAGATATCAAAGTGGGCTTAAAATATTCAGTAAACCAATATTCAGTAAACAGATGTGCTGTCATCTAGGTGTTGTTCCATTTATAGAGCACAGGCAGAGCAGATTTCACTTAATTCTGAAGGGCCCTAGGATTGTTTTTGAATGGTAAATGAGCACTGGTTTCAACTTAAAGTCACCTGCAGCATCAGCTCATCAAGAGAGTCAGCCTGCACTTTGAAGCTTTAAAGCTAGGCATTGACTTCTCCTCTCTAGCTATGAAAGTCCTCTTCTTCCAACATAAGGCTGTATCATCTGCACTGAAAATCTGTTGTTTAGCGTAGACATCTTCATCAATTATCTTAGCTAGATCTGGATAACTTGCTGCAGCTTCTCTGTCAGCACTTGCTGCTTCATCTTGCTCTTTTATGTTATGAAGACAGCTTCGTTCCTTAAACCTCACAAACCAACCTCTGCTAGCTTCAAACTGTTCTTCTGCAGCTTCCTCATCTCTCAGCCTTCATAGAACTGGAGAGAGTTAGGATCTTGCTCTGGATTCGGCTTTGGCTTAAGGGAATTTTGTGTCTCGTTTAATCCTCTACCCAGACCACTAAAACTTAAGGTTATTTCACTTCCGTGAATTCACTAGGGTAGCATTTCTAATTTCCTTCAAGAACTTTTTCTTTGCATTCACAAATTGGCTGTTTGGGGCAAGGGGCCCAACTTTTGGCCTGTCTTGACTTTTCACATGCCATCTTCACTAAGCTTAATCATTTCTAGCTTTTAATTAGAAGTAAGAGATGTGTGACTCTTCCTTTCACCTGAACACTTAGAGGCCATTTTATAGTTATTAGTTGGCTTAATTTAAATATGATTAAGGTCTGGGAAGTGGGAGAGTGATGGAGAAAATGGCTGCTTGGTGGAGCACACCAACATTTACTGAATACGTTTGCCATCTTACATGGGTGAAGGTCACGGTGCTCCAAAACAATTACAATACTAACAACTAAGATCATTGATCACAGATTGCAATAACAGATTTAATAACAATGAAGGACTTTAAAATACTGCAAGAATTACCAAAATGTGATACAGAGATACAAAGTGAGAACATGATGTTGGAAAAATGGCGCTGATAGGCTTGCTCAATGCAGGGTTGTCACAACCCTTCAAAATGTAAAAAATGCAATTGCCTACCCTATAACAGTTCCATTCCCAAATATATGTATGTGTATATTACATTTGCGTATGTTATGATCAAAAAAAGTGTATATTATGACCAAATTGATTATGCTAGTCTCAAGCTTGCTTTTTCATACAGGCTATATATTTACATATATACACATACGTATATATGGGAATGGAATTGTTTTATTATAGTGTAGGCATATGTTTAGCATACATATACATATATTGTGTATATGTATATATTTACATATACATATATATATCTCCAAAAAGGAGTACTGAATAAGTTATCCCAAAGGCATATAAAAGGATGTCCATATGAGCTTTATTCACAATAGTCCCAAATCTAAAACCAACCAAATATCCATCAACTTGTGGTATATTCAGTCAATGGAAGAGTATTCGGCAATTTTAAAAAGCCTCTGCTACATACGACAACATGGATAACTCTCACAGATATATTCTGGTGAAAGCATCTAAACATAAAAGAGTATATGTTAAATGATTTTATTTATATGTAGAATAGATAATACTAACCTACAGTAATAGAAATCATAATGGTAACTAACCCTTGGGAGGAGACTGACTGTAAGAAAACTTTGAGGAAGCCTTCTGTGCTACCTTGATCTGGGTGGAGGGTACAATAAATCTCACGATTTGCCTCTGCTAAATACTATCTTGCTAGTCTCAAGCTTGCTTTTTCTCACTTAACAATATATTGTGACCATTTACATGTCAGCAAAGATATCTCTTTCATTAATATTAAGTTGTTGACGTCTTTTTTCTTTTCTTTTTTTGTGACAGGGTCTCCGTCTGTATAAGCCCAGGCTGGAGTGCAGTGGCGCCATCACAGCTCACTGCAGCCTCTAAACTCCTGGGCTCAAGCGACCCTCCACCTTAGCCTCCTGAGTAGCTTGGACTACAGGTGCATGTCACCATGCCAGGCTAATTTTGTTTTTTAGAGGCACGGTCTTGCCATGTTGTCCAGGTTAGTCTCAAACTCCTAGCCTCAAGCTATCCTCCCGCCCTGACCTCTCAAAGTGCTGGGATTACAGGCGTGAGCCGCCGCACATAGCTGGACATCTTTTTTTTATTAAACACACTTTCAGGAATCTTGTTCTCCAAAGTAAATTACAAATGCTACAGTGGCAGGGGCTCCAGCTTACAAATCCCATGAAGAAAGGGAACTTGGAGCTGTGGAAACAGTCCTGGGTTTAAAGCTCAATTTTGCCCCTTTGCCTGTGCAACCTTGGACAAATTACACACCTTCTCCAGGTTCAGTTTCCACATCTATTTTTTTAAAATCAGGATAACACCTATACATAAAGTTGTTAGAAAGTTTTAACTAGGCAATGAATGTAAGGAGCTCAACACCTAGTAGGTTCTCATCAAATGATAACCCCTTTCTCTTCCATCCTCACCAAGCCTTGCTCATAGAGCCCTCAATAAAGCTGTGATTATTTTCTTACTTTGCTCCTGTATCCAAGCACCAGGGTAGAGAATGAATGAAGGGCAGTATCAGCTCAACAGTCTTCCTAATACCAATCATTTCTTCCCAAGGTCAAGAGTTTGTTTTTAACTTGCTTTTAACAAGAGCTTGTTTTTAATTTGGTTTAACTTACCACATCATTTGAGATTTGAAGATGAATCCTGAGAACTCATAGTAATGGGTTCCTCGATTCCTCTTCTCACCAGTCATGGCCAGCAATCCCATTAGCAGGAATAAAAGGGAAGAAATGCACTGAGCTCTAAGCCTGGCAGGCAGGGTCTGACACATCCAGGCTGATCCCAGAATCAAGGGTACAAGAAAGAAATATAACGAGAATTTGAAGAAGCAAATAGCACCACCAAGTGGCCAACATTCCATATGGAAGTCATTCTATGCCTGGATTCAGCCATGAATCTTTCCTAGTTACTATATAATGTCCTGGCTTCACAGGAGTGGACAGAGAAATAAGATAAACAAAGGGCAGTGAGCACAGTTGATCCCTCCATCTGTTCCTCAACAAGATCTGTGGATATGTGCCCACTGTATTTTGGGCCTCCTAACTTCATAATCAGGCTCTAATTCAACCTCGTCGTGGCATTTTATATACTTTAACCTGTACAAACTCCACCCTACTCCGACTTACTGCCAGCTGAACTCTCAATGTGGGGTTTATAAAAACATATTTCTTGCCACAGTTCCTGTCTTCTACCATATATGGCTGCCTATCTACTTACGGGTTTTCCTGAACAATATGAGGACAGTTTATTCAAAGATGTAATCTTAGCACCAATCATGATGTTTGGCATGGAGAATGAGCTTAATAAATGTTTTTGAGCAAACTAATATAAAAGTGATTCAACTGTTCAATATATGATATATCCACTGACTTCAGAAATCATTTCACTCACTCCTTGATTCAACACATATTAAGTACCTCCTATGCGCCAATAATTGTGTATGGGGCTAGGGTGACAAAGATGACTAGAACACCAGTCCTCTGCCTGCAAGTATCTCTAGGTGGGCAACAGACAGTTATGAACATGAATAATATAACCAGAGCTATAAGAAAGGAATTAGCAGGCTTCTCTTGATACCTGGAGGAGAAAGAGGAATTCAACTTGCCTGAGTTGAAGAGCTAAGGCCTCCAGGGCTTCTGAGTCAAAAGAGTGTTTAGGATGAGTAGTTCTCCAGATGGACTATAAATTGGGGGTTGGAGAGAGGAATTCTAGTCAAAGAGAACAGGATGCTGTGCATGGAGTCTGAGCAGGGTCTCACCTCTGGACTTCACAGAGCAAGAAGCTGAGCTTTCTGCTGTGTTTGAGGAATACAAAATACCCATCTTCATAAGGACAGCATTTGAAGGCATGGTAGGAAGCAATAGGGCAAAGCCCTCAAAACCTTCTCCGCAAAAGTAATAATTCCCTTTTTGGCAACCAGGAATATTTGAAAACATTTCAAAATAATGACCTCTCTTTTTCCTCCCTGGTAATCCTTTGGCAACTCTGCTTTCCTGACCCCTTGTCTGTTTCTCTCCTCTCTCCTTCCTCCCCAACTTGTTACCTTTCCCCTACCCAGTCTCAGAATCCCTGCAAGAATCCATAGGAAGCACTGCTGCCCCAGGTTAAGAGAAAAAATTAAAAATGAATCTTGAGCACATTTCAGGACCACAGACAGTGGCATGAAGCCTACCCATCTACTGACATTTCAGTCATGGCAACTCCAACTCATTAGGCGCTCTACAGACTTGAAAACATGGCCTCCAAGTTTACCAAGTAAACAAGGAAACATGGACACATCCAGAATCAATAGGAGAGGTTAAAATAACAGATAGAACAATCAGACAAATATTGAGTCAAGGTATAAGAGATAAGAAGAATATAAAACAAAGTTGGCCTAGTAGATCTTTATAGAATACTGCAACCAAAAATTGCAAAATACATATGTTAAAGTATGGAACATTTCTTAAAATTAAGCGTCCATTGTACAGTCTCAACATATTTCAAAGGACTGAAATCATAAGAGTATATTATTTACAAAGTATTCAGCCAAGCTAGAAATCAGTTACAGAAAATAACTAGAAAATTCTCATGTATTTGGAAATTAAGAAATACACTTTTAAATAACAAATAGATCAAAGAATATATTCATAATATAAATTAGAAAATTTTTGGAACTGAATGAAAATGAAGATAACAACATTTGGAGATGCAGACAAAGTAGTAAATAGAGAGACGTTAACAGCCTAAATTCATATGTTAAAAAATAAAAGGTGGAAAACTAAAGAGTTAAACACTAGCCCAAGAAGTTATAAAAAGAAAAGCAAAAACAAAAGATAAAAGGAAGAAGTTAGTAAAGATGAGAGAAAAAATAAAAGGGAAAACAAACATACAATAAAGAAGATTAAAGTGAAATTTAAAGTCCTTTGAAAAGACTAATAACATCGATAAACTTCTAATGAGATTGATCAAGAAAAATGAGAGGTCACAAATAACCTATATCATGAATGAAAAAGACATAACTGCAGATTCTATAATAATTAAAAAGAAAATACGATGATATGAATAACTTTATGCCACTACATTTATAATTTAAACAGGAAATGAAAATTTTTTCAGAAAAATACAACAGAAAGAAATTTTAAAAATCTGAAATCGTCCTATGAAATAGACTGCATCAATAATTAAAATCTTCCTACAAAGAAATCTCCATCCCCAGAAGCATTCAATTGGGGTTCCACAAAATTAACTTGGAAGAAACAATGCCAATCTTATAAGTCTTCCAGAGAAAGAAAGAAAAAGGTATATCTTCCCCAACTCATTGTATGAGGCTATCACAATCTTGATAGCACAAAATCCTATGAGGACGATATAAAAAGAAAATTTAGAGCCCAATATCATTCGTGGGCATGGATGCCAAAATACTCTATAGTATACAATATAGTATACATATTTGTTATGAAGGTAACAAAATTTGGAGATGCAGATAAAGTAGTAAATACAGGGAAGTTTGCTATATAATACTATACAGTATACATATTTACAAATAGTAAATCAAACATCAATTTTTAAAAAGGGGAGAAGGAGCTAATATATCATTACAAATATTAGTTTATTTCAGGGATGAAAGATTTAACATAACAAATCAATCAATGTAATCGGCTACATTACTAGATTAAAGGATAAAAATCCTATGTTCATCGCAATAGATTTCAAAAGAGCGTTTGATAAAATTCAACCTTCTTCTCTTTCCTAATTATAAATGAAGGCAAAAACCTTACTGGCTGGGCACAGTAGATCACACCTCTAATCCCAGCACTTTGGGAGACCAAGGAGGAAGGATCACTTGGGCTCAGGAGTTCAAAACCAACCTGGACAACAAACATAGTGAGACTTCATCTCCACTAAAAATAAAAATAAAAAAATTAGCTGGGCATGGTGACACGTATCTATAGTTCCAACTTTTGGGAGGCTGGGGCAGGAGGATTGCTTGAGCCTGGGAAACTGAAGCTGCAGTGAGCTGTGATTGTACCACTGCACTCCAGCCTGGGCTACAGAATAAGACTCTGTTTCAAAAAAAGAGAAGAAAAGAGAAGGAAGGAAGGAAGGGAGGGAGGGAGGGAGGGAGGAAAAACCTTGCTAAAACTAGAAGCAGAGGGATTCCCCTTCATCTTATAAAGAATATCTATTAAAAGTTGCAGTAGGGCTGGGGGAGGGATAGTATTAGGAGAAATACCTAATGTAAATGACGAGTTGATGGGTGCAGCAAACCAACAAGGCACACGTATACCTATGTATCAAACCTGCATGTTGTACACATGTACCCTAGAACTTAAAAGTATAATAATAATAATGAAAAGTTACAGTAAAGATCATACTTAATAATGAAATTATTGAGATTGGGAATAAGGCAAGAAAGCTCACTATCATCACTGCTATTCAGCATGGTAACAGAGGTTCTAGCTAGTTTAATAAAAGAAATAAATAAAAAGTATGAGGATTTAAAAGACAGAAACAGAACTGTGATTTACAAATGATATAAATCTAAAGTAATCTACAAATTAATTATGAGAATCAGTAGTTTAGTAAGATAGATATAAACTCAATATAAAAATGGCAATTATATTTCTACATAACAGTAACATTGGCCAAATTAAATTTTTAAAAATCCACTTGTATTTATTTTCTGTCACTGCAGTAACAAATTATAACAAATTTACTGCTTTAAATTTTTTTAATGTATAGACAAATTTATTATCTTACAGTTCAATAAATCAGAAGTCTGACACAGGTATCATCAGGCTAAAATCAAGATATCAGCAGGGCTGTATTGATCTCTGGAGCCTCTAGTGGAGGATCTATTTTCTTACCTTTCCCGGCTTATGATTCTTTTCCTTCGTTCTTAGAACTAGTAACATTGCATCACTTTCGTCTTCTTCCGAAGTCACATACCTTTCTGACTATAGTCAGGAAAGGATTTCCAGTTTCAAGGTCTCAGGTGATTAGATTGGGCCCATGCAGATAATCCAGGATAATCTCCCCATCTTGAGGTTCTTAGCCTTAACCACATCTGCAAAGTCTCTTTTGCCACGTATAATATGTATAATACGTGGGGGGGTGGGGGGGGTGGGGGGGTGGGGGGGGTGGGGGGTGGGGGGGTGGGGGGGTGGGGGGGTGGGGGGGTGGGGGGGGGTGGGGGGGGGGGGGGGTGGGGGGGTTGGGGGGGTGGGGGGGTGGGGGGGGTGGGGGGGTGGGGGGGGTGGGGGGGTGGGTAAGCAGTCTTGTTTTGGTGACTAGTTGACCACCGATAATGGATCAGAAACTTCAGTGACCACAAATAAGGAATACACATCTTGCAAAAATAGTTCAGAAAAGACACAAATAGATGGCTGCAGGACTCAACAAGCAAAAATAAACAATTCTTAAGTAGCAAAAGAATCAAATTTCCAGAGTTACCATTCTGGAGTTAATATGCAGAATGTCTTGTTCTCAACAGCAACAACAACAAAATCACAAAGCATACAAAGAAATCTGGCCCACTCACAGGAAAAAAAGAATTTGGTAAAAACTGTCACTGAGGAAGCACAGTGGTTTCTCTTGTATTTGAGGCCACCGATCCACCACATACTGACCTCAGGCCTTGTTGCATGTAGTTTCTTTCCTTTTACTATTGCTCCATGTTAGAGAAAAGGTCTAACCTTCTCAGGCTTTGTTTAGCAGAGTTTCTATTGCTACCGGGCTTTTGCAACAAATATTGACACTCTCATTTGATTCCTCCACAGTAACTTAACATGCTCTATCTAGTGCCTCCAAACTCAGGGACATTCGTAAAATCTTGCGTGGATATACTCTAATTACTGTAAACTTTCTCAGAAAAGGTCTTGAGTCTTTCTCAAAGAATACTTCAGTCCAGACCCACCTATACCAGCCTGAAGAAAGTCATCAGTTAGAAGCAATAAGGTGGTGCTATGGTCTGAATGTGTCCCACAAATTCATGTGTTAGAAATTTAATCCCCAAAGGAACAATGCTGGGGTGGGGTCTTTTGGGAGGTGTGTAGGTCATGAGGGAATTGATTAATGCTATTATAAAGAAGCTTGATGGAAGAAGTTTGGTTCCCTTTTGCCCTTTCACCTGCTGAGTAGACAGCATTTCTCCCTTCCAGAGGATGCAGTGTTAAGGTACTACCTTTGAAGCAAAGACCACACCCTTACCAGATACCAAACCTTCTAGTGCCTTTAGTGGACTTCCAAGCCTCCATGATTATGAGAAATAAAATTTCTGTTCTTTATAAATTACTCAGTCTCAAGTATTCTGTTATAGCAGCACTAACAGATTCAGACAAGTGGTATGTTGAGATTCACTCTCCTCTTTACGTAGTCTTTTATTCTTTTCAGGTCAACATCAGGCCACAAGGGTGGGGAGTTAGAGAGTTGGATGTCTGTGCTCAACTCATCATCTTAAGCTGAAACATTCTGAATGGTATTTTAAAACACAGAACTGGTCTATTACATCCCTATTAGCTGCAACTTTGGGGTGAAGTTCATAAAAACGTAACTTACTTCCTAGCATTGCTATTAATGTTGTTTCAGTTCCCATTGTGCTACAAAACTCAGTAAAAGTAAACTACCATTTTTGTTATAACTGCATAGACACTTCTGAGATCTCATTCTGCCTGGAGGAAAAAAAAAAACTTTATTGAAGTCTAATCCGGTAAATATGGTGCTGTCAAGGAATTGTTTTATGTATCATCTCAATAACTCTCCAGCTCAAACTGTATTTCAGGGCTTCTCCTTCCTTCAAGTTGTTGGTCTGGTGGCTGGCTCCTTGGCATAGATGGCCTGTGATATGGGTTGGCTGTGTCCCCACCCAAATCTCATCTTGAATTGTAGCTCCCATAATTCCCACATGTTATGGGAGGGACACAGTGGGAGATAATTGAATCATGGGGGTGGTTTTTCCCATACTGTTCTCATGGTAGTGAATAAGTCTCACAAGATCTGATGGTGTTATAAGGGAAAAACCCTTTTGCTTGGTCCTCATTTTCTTTTGCCTGCTGCCATGTAAGACGTGCCTTTAGCCTTCTGCCATGATTGTGAGGCCTCCCCAGCCACATATAACTGTGACTCCACTAAATCTCTTTTCTTTATAAGTTACTCAGTCTCAGGTATGTCTTTATCAGCAGTGTGAAAACAGACTAATATGGCCTGCAATGCAGATTCTTTTGTGGTGTGGCTTATTAGACTCATGTCCCAATTAGACCTGAGCAGTTTCTTGGCATAGGCAATACTACTGAGGCAAGCCACTCGTTCTCACTACTCCAACAGCTCTAATAGCTTCCTCTCACTACAGAGAAGTCTGTGGGTCTTCCAAACCACTTTAGGATCCCGTTTCCATAGCCTACCTTATGCCTACTGGAAACACTGTAAACCCCCCCCCATGCCAAACTCCACTTAGCAGAAACAATCATGGCTAAGACATGGCAGGCAAAGAATGGTCTCTCATAGCTGGGCACGGTGGCTCCCGCCTGTAATCCCAGCACTTTGAGAGGTTGAAGCAGGTGGATGACCTGAGGTCAGGAGTTCGAGACCAGCCTGGCCAACATGGTTAAACTCCGTTTCTACTAAAAATACAAAATTAGCTGGCCGTGGTAGTGGGTGCCTGTATTATTACAGGCTATTCAGGAAGCTGAGGCAGAAGAATCACTTGAACCTGAGAGATGGAGGTTGCAGTGATCCGACATTGCGCCACTGCACTCCAGCCTTGCAACAGAACAAGACTCCATCTCAAACAACCACCACCACCACCAAAAAAAAAAAAAAAAAAAAAAAAAAAAAGCCTCTCCTGCCATTCCTTCCCAACATCTTTGTAGAAGCGTAGCCTGTTGGTTCCGATGCTCATAATAAGCAAACTCCAGAGATGTGGGAACTTGGCCCTCAGTCCAGTCACCCCACTTGAGGACATGACAGGATTAGGTCTCCCATCCCACTTCTTCCCCTGAATTATCCACGAAGGGAGAGAGGTAGCAGGGATCATTTTCCCCAAACTCTCCCTCCAAACCACTTTATAAATCTACCTCTGTTTGGATGGAAGAAGAAACTAGTTTTTTGGGTCACAAATTTGACCTCACAACTGGCAAGTGCTCTTTGAGCTTCATAATTGTGAGGCAGGGTCTTTGTGCTCTTTCCTCAGTGGAGATCTATCCCCACAGTAATCAACATGATTCTTGGCTTTAACAAAAGATGAAGTAAAGGAGAAGTCAGTCAGTAAAATAGGGAGAAAAAGAACTTCGCAATAATGCTTCATATTCATGCTGTTACACAAGGTTCCCTCACTTTTTCAATGTTAGGATTTGAGCTCAATATAACCATGAGAAATGTGTATGGACAGAGGATTTTTTTTAGGGTAGTGAAAATATTCTGTATGGGACTAAAATTTATACATATATAATAATGATTATAACAAAGCTGGGCACGGTGGCTCACACTTATAATCCTAGCACTTTCGGAGCATGAGGTGAGTGGATTGCCTGAGCTCAGGAGTTCGAGACCAGCCTGGGCAACATGGTGAAATCCCATCTCTACCAAAATATAAAAAATTCACCAGGCGTGGTGGTGCGTGCCTGTAGTCCCAGCTCCTGGGGAGGCTGAGGTGGAAGACTCACTTGAACCCGGGAGGCGGAGGCTGCAGTGAGCCAAGATCGTGACACTGCACTCCAGGCGGGATGACAGAGCTAAGCAAACAGTAAGGTGAACTATAGACATTGGGTAATAATGATGTGTCAATGTAGGGTCATCAATTGCAGTAAGTGTACCCTCGGGTAAGAGATGTTAATAACTAGGGAAGCTACGCATGTGTTGGAGTAACGGATATACAGGAAATCTCTGTATTTTCCTCTCAATTTTGCTGTGAACCTAAAAGTGCTCTAAAAATGTTTAAGTATTTGGAAAAAAGGAAAAGTGTGTGGAAAAATAAATGAGTGCATAACAGATTAACATTTTTAAAAATCTGGGTGATGGTTACACGGTATGTATTCTTACACTTTAAAATTATGAAATAGTTTAAATATTTAAGAAAGTACAGGGAATGTTGTTGAAACAAATGTACTTGAAATACACTCCATGAATGGAGAACAGTCCCACCAGAAATTAAAACAATCTCTAAGCAACTAATAATTACTAGTTTAACATACTGCTGTGAAGAAAAAAAAAAGATTCAGTGATTAATGGAGCAAAATAGAAAGCCTGGAAATCAATCCTACTTTATCTTAGAATTTAAACACATGATTATGAGGGCCATCATAAATCAACGGGTCTCAGAATACTTATTTACTTACGGGAATACTTCTAGGTATTTAAAAAAAAATTCCAGGTGGTTAGATGCTTTTAAATCAAGTTATATTTGCTAAATATAGCATAAAGTAGAAATGAGTAGGTATCATTTTTCTGAAGATTGATTAACAATGGGTTTTTTGGGTTTTTTGGGGTTTTTTTTTTTTCGTTTTTAGATGGAGTCTCGCTCTGTTACCCAGGCTGGAGTGCAGTGGTGTAATCTCGGCTCACTGCCACCTCCGCAGCTCACTGCAGGCGATTCTCCTGCCTCAGCCTCCCAAGTAGCTGGGGTTACAGGCACGTGCCACCAAGCCCAGCTAGTGTGTGTGTGTGTGTGAGTGTGTATGTGTGTGTGTATTTTTAGTAGAGATAGGGTTTCACCACATTGGCCAGGCTGGTCTCAAACTCCTGCCCTCAGGTGATCCACTCACCTTGGCCTTCCAAAGTGCTGGGATTACAGGTGTGAGCCACCACACCTGGCCAACAATGGGTTTTTATATATTGCATTAAATATCTCAAATTCTTAGGTATAACATTAAGAATTTACTATATTAAAAGGCACATGACACAAAGAGAAATTTTCCACTGTGGAATTAAAATTAGTAAAGTAACAATAAATTCAACCTCACTAATTATAGTAAAGAAATATAAGGCTGGGTGAGGTGGCTCATCCCTGTAATCCCTGCACTTTGGGAGGCCGAGGTGGGCAGATCACAAGGTCAGGAGATCGAGACCATCCTGGCTAACATGGTGAAACCCCATCTCTACTAAAAATACAAAAAATTAGCCGGGCGTGGTGGCGGGCGCCTGTAGTCCCAGCTACTTGGGAGGCTGAGGCAGGAGAATGGCATGAACCCGGGAGGCGGAGCTTGCAGTGAGCCAAGATCACACCACTGCACTCCAGCCTGGGCGACAGAGCGAGACTCCATCTCAAAAAAAAAAAAAAAAGAAATATAAATAAAAACAATCATACCAATTAACTTTTAAAGTTTTAAATTGTAATATTTATTGTTGATAAGATTGAAATTAAGTACTGTATTCATACGTTTCTAATAGCAGAGTAAATTGGCACAATCTTTTAAAAAGGCAATATTGCAGCATGTTTTTAAAACATAAAATAATTACATTTTTGGATTTGGTTAATCTCATTCTTGGGAATTTATTTCAAGCAAATCATTCAAAAGAAAGGGAAAAAAACACTATATTCATGACATTGTTGACAACACCACTATTTGCAATAGCTCACAGATAGAAATGTCCTAATGCCCATCAATGCATTTTAATAAAAATGAACTAACACCAACTGGATGGATGGTGGGGCGGGGAATGTGATTCAGACACAGTCTCACCCGGGCACAGTGGCTCATGCCTGCAATCCCAGTACCTTGGAAGGCGAGATGGATGGATTGCTTGAGCTCAGGAGTTCAAGATCAGCCTGGGCAACAAGGCAAAATCTCATCTCTGCAAAAAATACAAAAATTAAATCAGGTGTGGTGGTGCATGCCTGTAGTCCCAGCTACTGGAGAGGCTGAAGTGGGATGAGTGCTTGAGCCTGGGAGGTCGAGGCAGCAGTGAGCCAAGATCTTGCCACTGCACTTCAACTCCAGCCTGGGCAAAAGAGCGAGACTCTGTCTAAAAAAAAAAAAAAAAAAAAAAAAAAAAAAAAAAGACACAGTATCTACCCTAAAAGCAATTCACAGTTTGGAGAAGGGAATAAAGAAACGTACTCATACGGGTAATCAAGAAGGGGTTATCACAAACAGTAATTATAGGGTATACAGAATTGGGGGAAAGGGAGGATACTTAAGATAATAGTAATGAAAAGAAAAAGACATGTAACATTTTATCTGTTATGATTAAATTATGTATACATATGGACAAGGGTTAGCAATGGACATAGAGAAATAAAAATGGGGATCTACTGGAGTATCAAAATTGGAGGTATGGAGGTGTATTTTTCTTTAAATCTTGCTTAGTTATAATTTATTGGTACAACACTGTGATAAATTTTTCACTGTCCTATAAGATTCATAATACATGAACACACTATGAATTATGTAGTCTCAGCCTACAAAATACCAGTGTCATAATCAAATGAAACTGAGATCCAACTGTATTGATTAAAACTAATTCAAGTTTTAGGAAGTCCAAGTGGTTACCACCTTCTTCGCACACCTGCGTATCTCAACAGTTGACTCTGCTACATATACAATGTGATCCTCACACATACATTCATTTAGGTACCACCCATTCCCAACAAACATGGCTGGACGCTAACCCTCTTCCCCACCCCGAGCTGTGAGCAAGGCTGCAGTTGTTCTCCCCAAGCCCTCTCTCTCTCACCCCCATTTTTTCTTTCAGTTTCTGACCTCTCACCAGAGAGGCTCAGGAGCAAGATCTTCAGCCACTCCCAGTCTTGAGCATGCGAAGATAGAAACTGTAGCTGGCTATGTGTGGGAGCAGGATCTTGGGATATCTTTCAGCAGTGCAGGGACAGAAGGAGGAATGAGAAGCTTGGGATCCCTGACTTCAAAGAGCCTAGCTTAGGTTACAAAGCATCAACAGGGGTACCTGAATGCGAAAGGTGGTGCAATCACAATAGCATGTGAATCATGGCATCGCTCTCTGGGTTTGAATTCTGACCACTCATACCCAGTATGCATCTGTAAAAGGATGACAGTAATAACCCCTTACTTCACACTTATTGTAGGACTGAGATAAAGCATATAAAGTCTGTATCACAGGACCTGGTTCATGGTAAGAATGTAATAAATGGTAGTGTAACTATATGTTATTTCTATTATTGAGGACTTTCTGGACAGCCCTGTTCCTTATAACAGGCCCACCGCTCACATAAGGGAGGAGTCAAAACATCTGGGTCTCAGTAGCAAATGGCAGGCCATGCCAGCAATTTACTCTGAACATTCTCTACAACCTGCTTCCCACCACCATTTGCCTATTGTGCACTGCACCCCATTAAGGACACTCAAGGTTGACAGCAGCAGGCAGAGTTACTGATGCTATCACAACTGGACATCGAGATTTCAGCCATGAAACCAAATTGGACACTCCAGCGGGGAGCAGGGGTACCAAACTGGAGATTTCTAAGCTTGACTCCTAGCCAACTTTGCCTTAATTCACTCTGTAGACTTTCTTCATAGCAGCCCCTACATAACATGTTCCAGGTTCATTTAAGAGCCTAGCTTTACTACAGTGCAACAATCTGGGAAATACAAATTATAGTTCACATAAAACACAATTACATGATAAAAACCCTTATTTAAGGCTGGGTGTGGTGGCTCACGCCTGTAATCCCTACACTTTGGGAGGTCGAGGTGGGTGGATCACCTGAGGTCAGGAGTTCAAGACCAGCCTGGCCAACATGGTGAAACCCTATCTCTACTAAAAATACAGTAATTAGCGGGGCATGGTGGTGGGTGCCTGTAATTCCAGCTACCTGGGAGGCTGAAGCAGGAGAATCGCTTGAACCCAGAAGGCAGAGGTTGCAGTGAGCGGAGATTGTGCCACTGTACTCCAGCCTAGGCCACAAAGCAAGACTCAGTATCAAAACAATCAAACAAGCAAAAATGTTATTTATGAAGGGTTCTTGGTGGTTCTAGTCATTCCTCTGAGAATTTTACACTCCCAAGTTCTTGTCCAATCACACTACTTATCTCTCCATGGCTTAATGGAGTTCCCTTTAGCTCTTAATATCCCAGGAAAAGCAGTGCCTTTTGCCCCAAGGTACTCTGACTGTAGGGCCAACAAATTCTCTTCAATTGTTCAACCCACTAACCTGACAAACTCCTGATTTGATCCATAAAGACAGTCTAATGCCCTACAATTCAAAGGGGGGTTTGTGGGCTAGTGTCCATCTGTGGACTCTTTCTCACTGGCCTCTAAGTCCAAAAATTGAGAATAAACATTTAAAAATTTATATAGCATTTTACATTGCCAGGACATCCAAGCATACGATCAGCGAACTCATTTCACACAAGGTTTATACCAGTTTGGAACCCATCAATGGGTCACATGAGGCATGAACTATGTGTTAGTCATGTGCAACAGAAGCATTTATTTGTCTATGAAAGATTGGTGGGGGGAGTGGGAGACTAATCCTTAACCAGAGGTAGTATGGAAAGTTCTGGTTTAATCTCCACTCAATTTTCCAAAGATGATCCAGAAAAGTTTAGCAGACTTATGATAGTTAATATTAGGTGTCAACTTTGTTGGATTGAAGGATGCCTATGTAGCCGGTAAAGTACTGTTTCTGGGTGTGTCTGTGAGGGTGTTGCCAGAGGAGTCTGACATTTGAGTCAGTGGACTGGGAGAGGAAGACCCAGCCTCAATGTGGGTGAGCACCATCCAACTGGCTACCAGCACAACTAAAACATACCAGGCAGGAGAAGGTAGGATCTTTGCTTGCTGAGTCTTCTGGCTTTCATCTTTCTCCTGTGCTGGATGCTTCCCTCTGTTCCTCCTGCCCTAGAACATCAGACTCTAGGTTCTTTGGCCTTTAGACTCTTGGATTTACACCAGTGGTTTGCTGGGGGCTCTTGGGCCTTTGGCCACAGAATGAAGGCTGCACTGTCAATTTCCCCGCGTTTGAGGTTTTCAGACTCAGACTAAGCCACTACTGGCTTCTTTCTTCCCTAGCTGGCAGACTACCTACTGTGAGACTTCGCTTTGTGATTGTGTGAGCCAATTCTCCCTAATAAACTCCCTTCCATGTGTGTCTATATATATATACACACACACACACACACACACACACACACACACACATATATCCTATTAGTTCTGTCCCTCTGGAGAACCCTAATACAAAACTGGTTAGCTATCTTTTCTATTTCACAAAACAGTTTTTAAAACATGAATGGTGGACAAAAGGAACAGAAATATGGCATGGTCATCTTCTTATTTTCCAATAAAGGACATCAAAAACAAATGCATAACTATAACAAAAGCATACAAGGCTCATGATTACTTCATAAAAGATAACTTTTATGCCAAAAGAGAAAGAACAACAATGTGTAAGTTTCCAAGAACTGTGGGTCATCTTATGTATACATATACACCTCATATATACCTAGATTTCTACCACATTTCCTTCATTTTCTAACTTCAAATTAGTGGAAATTTTATCACAGACTTCCCCTAGTCCACAGACTCCCATTTTGGAACTGCTGGTCTATTTTGCCTGGCTCCTATTTCACCAACCCTTAACTCTTCCCATGCTGTCAATGACCTTGCTAGAAAGCAGATCGACTATACATATAGCCCTGCTTTAAACTCCTGATGAGCTTCCCCTGGCAAGAATAAAGTCAATCTCATTAGCATGGCATACCAGCTTCTTAGTAATTTAAATGTTGTTCACCTCTTCAACATTAATTCTTAGAGTAACCCTCAACATCACGCTAAATATTTTCAGCTCCCTACTATGTCTGGATGGCCCAATATGCCCCAGACACAAGAAGTTCCATGCAGGCTGGTAATTACAAATAAATGAGATTAACATAATCCAGTTGGTCTGAGCTTAATATACAGGTGGGGGAGACTGTTTCATGTGAGTACTCAGTCTCCTTTATCTTCTTCTTGGCCTGGTAACCTCTCAATCTTATGAACGGATCTCAAGGACAAGTTCCCTTTTTGTCAGATATCTAGAAACAGTCCATGGATGCATTACCCATCATCCATCATATGTAATGTAGTTACCAATAATGCACTCAGGCCATAAATACCACAGCCTGGACCTCCAGGGATGTTTCTTCTTGCTCTCTGGATTGATGCTCCTCATCCTGGGGTTCCCAAACCTCTTTGCTGTTTGAATAAATCTGTGAACTCCATTAACTGAGGTTCTTTCTTTTCTCAGCTCACAGTATGTCTCCTCTAGACCATTTCTCTAAGTGACAATGCTGCTTTCAGCTACAAGACCTTGTTCTGAGTTCATACTTTCTAACCTTGGATAAAATGGTCTCTTAAGTAGGTGGTGACTATTCTGGCTCAAAGTTACCAACATCTAGCTCGCTTACATTTTTCTAAACTGTAGCTTCTGGCCAAGCATAGCCTTTGACTATAACAAAGGGTAACCTTTGACTATAACAAAGGGTAACCTTTGCAAAGCATAACCTTTGCCTACAACAAAGGGTAACATTTGCAAAGGGGAGACAAAGGAAAGGGAGGTAATTCATCACTCTATTCCTGAAAATGTCATCTAGAAGCAGTCAACCTACAAAGGCTTATATACCTTTCTCATAAACAACACTGCTTGACCCAGTTATGGAGGGAAGAAAAGACAGACACATGAAAAGTAAGTAAATTATTCCTTTGGACCTAGAAAAGATGTCCCTATATGGAAAATAACAAACTGACTTTTTGGAGACAGGATCTTGCTCTGTCACCCAAGCTAGAGAGCAATGGCATGATGACGGTTCAGTGCAGCCTCAAACTCCTGGGCTCAAGTGGTCCTTCTGCCTCAGCCTCCTGAGTAGCTAGGACTACAGGTGTGCACCACCACACCCATCTCATTTTTAAATTTTTTGTAGAGATGGAGGTCTTGCTATGTTGCCCAAGCTGGTCTTGAACTCCTGGCCTCCATTGATCCTCCTGCCTCAGCCTCCCAAAGTGCTGGGATTACAGGTCTGAGCCACCATGCCCAGCCACAAACTGACTTTTTGTTTAACAATTCAGTCTCCTGTGAAATGTCAAATGAACTCAGTGGCTAGTATTCATTGAATGTGGCACCCCAGATGAAATCAACCCTCAAAAAGTAAAACTGAGGACCGGTTCCCATTTACTACTATGTTACAGCCTCCTATGAGGTCAAGGCATAAACACCTCTCTAAAAAGTCCATTTCTGGCAGCAATATCTTCAGTTTCTATTTGAATCCTTCTCTTCCTGAGTTGAGTGAACTCACTCACTTCTGCCATTCTTATAATGTACTCAAATGATCATGCTATATATTCATTTACAGTGGAAATATATTCATATTTCCTGACCTTTTTTCATCTAATCGTTGCTTCTTACCCTTGCTACAACAGACAAAAACAGAAACCTATGTCCACCACAGGGTATAAAATTGAGCAGCAAGAGTGCTGTGGCCATCTACAGAAAGGTAAAAATGCAAAATGGAGGAGGGTGCAAGTTAAGACTGAATGTAAAAGGCAGTATGAAATTTACAAAGGGCAAAGGGCCTATGTAAGTCCAGGAAAGATCACAGAAAGGACAGAAGTGATGATGGCACTTGGGGGAGCTCTAGTGTAGTTTTTCTGACACTGAAAAGTCTGAACTGTGACTGCAATGTTTGTCCCACACATCAGATTTATAGAAAATCTGTATACCTGGTCCTTGCAGATGCGTTTCATGCTGAGAACTAACACTAATATTTCTTTCTGATTTCTTTTGTAGATGGTTTGTCTTTTCTACATGAAGTTTCTCATTATTGATTACCTCCTTCACAGAACCTTTCTCATTTTTATTTATTTCATCCCTTGTGAAATCTTTTTTATGTCTCGCTAACTTGCCCTCTGATCTGCAAATTATCTTGAATATCAGGTCCCCCTCTCAGATATTCACCTGATACCATGCCACAAGATTTGCGTTTATCAGAAAGTGTTTTGATGTCAGATGCTCATTCTCAGCCGAGGTTTGTCCACCTGATTAGAGAAGAAGAAATACAAATACCCACCTCTCAGCAATGCTAGAGGGAAGTATACCAGAAGTTAGCAAACATTTCTTGTAAACGACTAGATATTAAATATTTTAGGCTCTTCAGGCCATACAATTTCTGTTGCAAGTACTCAACCTTATCATTGTAATGTGAATGCAGACATAGACAAAACATAATGAATGAACATAACTGCATTTCAATAAAACTTCATTTATAGACACGGAAATTTGAATTTCAAAAAATTTTCATGTGTTACAAAATATTCTTCTTTTGATTTCTTTCAGCCACTAAAAATTCAACCATTCTTATTTCACAGGTCATCTACAAAAAGACCAGTGGTAGGCCAGATTTTGGCCTATGGGTCATAGTTTGCCTGAACTAATCAGCAAGTAAGATTAATATGTCCTATTATTACACAGCTTTTGTGTCCTTATAAAATGTTTTTCTTTAAAGACACAAGGTCTCACTCTGTCACCCAGGACTAAGTACAGTAGGGTGATCACAGCCCACTGAAGCCTTGAACTCCTGGGCTCAAGTAATCCTCCTGCCTTAGCCTCTTGAGTAGCTGGAACTACAGGCATGTAACACCACACCTGGCTAATGGTATGTTTTCAGAGATGGGGGTCTTACTATGTTGCCCATGCTGGTCTCAAACTCCTATCTTCAAGCAATCCTTCTGCTATAGCCTTCCAAGTAGCAGGGATTACAGATATGAGCCATCACACCTGAAATGCCTTTAGAATATTTAGGGAATAAAGTGAGAAAAGGAAAAGTCTTGAATCCCAAGAGAGAAGAGAAAGCTTTATCAGAGTTTAGAAGTCCAAAGAGAGTTCAAGATGAAAAGATAGCTAAGAAGATAGGAGAAATCAAAAAGGGAATGTCATGGGCTATGGGAATGAGCAGTAGTGTAAAAATACCAACAACAAATAAGGATGGGAACATGAAACAGAGGACTCAGATACAGTAGGGAAAGAATGGAGACATAATTGGGAGGCATAAAGTTAGGAGAGAATCTCTTAATTAAGTGAAAAACAACAAAAAATATCAAATAACTCTGTATAAAGTGTTATGGCATAAATGAGAAAAGTATTATATTATTCCTGCTGTCAGAAAGCCTGTAACTTCCTTGGGAAAGATAATATACATACTATAGTTAGAGAACATAGCACTGGATTTGGAGAATGCATATCTAACCCACCACCCAAAATAACCACTCATGAATCATAACGTCACTAAGTCTTTGCCAAAGACTAGCCAATGAAATCCAGCAGTATAAGGATTGTACATTACTGACTATGATTTATCCAAGGAATGGAGGGTGGGGTTCAACACACCAAAATCAATCAATGTAATGTATACCATATTAATAGAACACAGGAAAGAACCAAATTTATCAGTCACAGAATATCATTTCACAAACTAACACCCTTCCACGACAAGAACTCAACAAATTAGCAACTTGATAACTTGATAAAGAGCATTTACAAGAAAATCATAGCTAACACCATACTTACTGGTAAAAGACTGAATGCTTTCCCCATAAGATCAAGAATAAGACAAGAACGTCCACTCTTGCAACTTGTATCCAACATTGTGCTCAAGGTTCTAGCCAGAGTAATCAGGCAAGAAAAAAAGTAAAAGGCATTCAGATTAGAAAGGAAGAGTTTGTAAAACTCTATTTGCAGATGACATAATTTTGTATATAGAAAATACAAAGAAATTCACCAAAATTCAAAACTGTTGTGCTTCAAAGGACAGTATTAGGAAAGTGAAAAGACAATTCACAAAGTGGGATGAAATATTCGTAAACCATGTATCTGACACGGATTTAGTATCCAGATGTCAAAACTCTTAAAACACAAAAATAAAAGTAACCAATTTTAAAATATGCACAGTTTGAAAAGACATTTCTCCAAAGAAGATACATAAATGGCCAATAAGCACACTGAAAGACTCTCAATGTCATTAGTCACTGGAGAAATGCAAATAAAAACTACAGTGAGACAGCACTTCACATCACCAGGATGCCTACAGCCAAAAAGGTAGACAATATTAAGTGTTTGTGAGGATGTGAAGAATTAGGAACCCTTATACATTGCTGGAGGAAATGTAAATTGGTATAGCCACTTCGGAAAAAGTTTTGGCATTCCTCGAAATGTTATACAAAGAGTTACCATAAGACCCAACAAGTATCTATCTAGAATATGTACCCATGAGAAAACACATTTGCATTATAACTTGTGTACTACTATACTGATGCATGTTACAAAATGGATTAACCTTGAAAACATTATGTTAAGTGAAAGCCAGTGGCAAAAGGCCATATGTTGTATGACTGCATTAATACCAACTATCCCTAATGAGAAAATTTATGGAAACAAAAAGTAGATAGGTAGTTGCATAAAACCAAGAGTTGGGGTTGGGTATGGTGAATAATTCCTAATAGATAGAAGTTTCTAAAGATCTAAAAGTAGACTGTGGCATGCCTGCACAACTCTGTGAATATTCTAAATACCACTTAATTGTATACTTTAAATGGGTGAATTGTATGATTTGTGAATTATATCTCCACAAAGCTGTTTAAAAAAGGACATGAGAGCCTGCTTTGTACATCAAAATGAGTTATTTTAATGAATGAAAAACATTAAATCTACCAGTCTATAGAAAAAGAAAACGTGTGTTTGACATCGTTTAAGGTGGCTCTTACATCAACTCCTTACTTGGAAAACTGGTATTTAAATATCAAGAATTAAGCCTTTCTCCTGTCTTCCCAGCATTGACGATTCTGAAAAATCTTTGATACTATTGTACGTAACACCACTTTAGCTAAGTAAGTATATCTTCTTAGTTCCAAGTATCCTAGAGGGGAGGAAAATCATAACTGTAAGCTACCTTAAAATATTTCAGTATAAAATTATTTAAAATTTTTAATATATTAGTTTTCATGAAAAATAAAAATAAATTTTTCTACTTGTTCTATTGGTCAGTGGACAAGATAGTACTGCACCAAGTTTATCAATTTTGTAAAACTGGAGAAACTGGAAAAAAGTGATCACAAATAACTTGAAAGTATTTAGAAAAACTGTTCCACATACCCCAAGAGATAAAAGCATCCCAGTGTGTGAAATACAGAAGCAGAGTGTTGTGCACTACACTTTAAAGGGATGGGAAGCTACGAATAACACACCAGTCAGGAAGAATGTGATCGAGGATCCCAGTGTACTCCATGATGCTAGGCACAGAGAACACACACCTTTCATTTTGATGAAATGAAGGCAAAGGAAGAGACAAAGCTGGAGAAGATCCCTCTTGCTTAACTCACCTATCAGACCTGCTCTCCAGTCACTCCTGCTTAGGACTCCCTGTGGCTGAATGAAACAGGACTCTTTCCCTTGCTCCAGATGAGAGACCAAAGCTGGTTTGGAAGTGGGCGGCACTGCTTGAAAAGAAGAAAACATAACAGAATAATGAGCATAGTCATAGGGGTCAAACTCAAGCCCACAGCCGCAAGAACAAGCAAGGGAGGTGAGGAGGGTAATTCCTGGGTGAGCTATAGAAGAGGTACCCTAAAGAGGTACTGAGAGGGATCCTGGGAAGAAGAGTCAGGATGGTTCTTCCAAGGACGCCTGAAATACCCTGGAAGGCAGATTTCTATTTAAAGGGCAACAAGATTTTTTACCTTGTCAGAGGATGAAAATCTGCCACTATGGGAAAAAGACAAATGGCTCCTAGGAGTAACTCCCAGAGGGAGAAAAAGTGGCTGGGTTCTCTCAAGATAAATTGGAGGTTCAAAACTAGGCTAAGGGTATCACTATATAGCTCAAGCCCTACTGTACTCAGAATCACCTCTGAGGCAGGTAGGGAAGGAGGGCAGCTTTTACGACAGAAAAAGAAGGAAAGCCCTTTGCAGGTCAATAGACACCAGGGCTTTCTATACCTGGCAACCTCTGACATCACTATTTGGGGTCAGCTAATAATTATAAAAGAGCCCTTCAACCTGAGGGCCCAGGCAGAAACCAACAGCAGAGAGGTCTTACCTACAAAGGCCACAGCCTCATAGTTCTCCAGCATCACATCCCTGTACAAGGCCCTCTCGGCAGGCATCATGATGGCCCATTCCTTCGTAGTGAAGTACACAGCCACGTCCTCAAAAGCCACTGATTCCTGAAATGACAAGTTCCTACTTTCCCAGACCTCAGTACTTTGGTGATGGTCAAATCTGTCAATGAGACACCTGAGAAGGGCACCTATAATGATACGTATTCAGTATTGGGTCCTTCACATGCCTACAGAGTTTTTGTGTAAAATCTAGGTGTGGAGGAAGAAGATATAGAATTAAAGGTAGCCAGTCAGAGTTCTGGATACTTTCCCAGTAAGAACCAAGTACACCTCCACTATGAGCTTCTAAACATGTGACCTCCACACAGACACTGAACCTGCTGCATAGGATCTGGGTTTGGGCCTGAGCATAGAAGTGCGCATGTGGAAGGAGAACTGACCCCTGAACATAGCTGTCAGCTTAGCTCTAAGCCCCTCCCTAATTTGTGTATATCCCAGTGATTATTTCGGTTACTCATATTACTCCATTTCCCAATTCTACTTTCATTCTAATCCTTCTTTTTTGCCTGTCTCCTTGCCCACTACCCCAAGCACAAAGCTCTCCGATCAGTCAATGAACTCCCACCCGCAGCCTGTCTTCATACAGAGGTAGTGAGGTTAGAGAGGCATAGGAAAATACTGCTTACTTGAGAAAGCCTATGGTGGTGCATAAGGCTCAAGATAGGCCTAAAAAGGTGGCTATTTCAAGTTTTTAAGCCCTAGAGTGAAGCTCTGTATTTCAGAAATAGAGCTTTAGTGGAAATGGTCTTAACTTGGAGAATGAGATTAAGGGAACCTAAAATCTAAGGGATTTTAAAAACAGACACAGACGTATATGTTCACCAAATGTATGACAAAGTAACCAGAGCAATTCAGTGGATAAAAGATTTTTCAATACACAATCCTGAATCAATTGGATATGTGTATGGAGGGAAAAAGAACTTTTGACCCATGCCTCACACCTTTAATTTGAGATGAATCACACACCTAAGTATAAAGGTAAAACAATAAATCTTCTAGAAGAAAACACAGAAGAACATCTTCATGATGTCTGAGTAAGAAAAGATTTCTTATACAAAACAAACTGATATACTGGACTTCATTAAAAGTAAAATCTGTTTATCAAAAGATACCATTAGGAGAGTGAAAATGCAAGCCACTGACTGGGAGAAGTTACTTAATAACACATATATCTGACAAAGGACTTATAATAAATAAGAAACAATGCAACTTAGGAGGAAAAAGGGTACAGTGTAATAAAAAATATGAAAAAAAATCTGAACAGGGAGTTCACATAAGAGGATATGTCAATAAACCTATGAAATGGTGCTCAGCATCACTGCTTACTACAGATGAGGAAATTTTTAAAACCCCAATGAGATACCACAAACAAGTGACAAGTATTGGTAAGGATGTGGAGCAACTGTATACTGCTGATAGAAATATAAATTGGGGCTGGGCGCGGTGGCTCAAGCCTGTAATCCCAGCACTTTGGGAGGCCGAGGCGGGCGGATCACAAGGTCAGGAGATCGAGACCATCCTGGCTAACATGGTGAAACCCCGTCTCTACTAAAAAATACAAAAAAACTAGCCAGGCGAGGTGGCGGGCGCCTGTAGTCCCAGCTACTCGGGAGGCTGAGGCAAGAGAATGGCGTGAACCCGGGAGGCGGAGCTTGCAGTGAGCTGAGATCTGGCCAGTGCACTCCAGCTTGGGTGACAGAGCGAGACTCCGTCTCAAAAAAAAAAAAAAGTATATATATATATATATATATATGTATATATAAATTGGAAGAATCATTTCAGAAAATTGTTGGGCAGCATCTACTAAAACTAACCAAATGTATACTCTATGAGCTGGCAATTTTACTCAAAGAGACATACCCAAGAGAAATAAGCATCTATGTCCACAAAAAGACAAGAATGTTCACTGCATTCTTATTCATGGTAGCCCAAAATGGGAACAACCAAAAGTCCATCCACAATAGAATGAATAAAATGTGCTATTATCACAAAATGAAAAACTACTCAGTAGTGAAAAAGAACAAATCACCACTGTGTGCAGTCAGTGAAGTTCACAGACATAATGTTGAACAAAAGAAGGCAGATACAAAACAATGCATGTTTAATGATTCCACTTATACGAAGTTCAAGAACAAACAAAACTTTCCCATGGTGACAGAGGTCAGAATAGTGGTTAACTTTGGGATGAGTAGTGGATTGCTTGGGAGGCAGTATGAAACGGCCTTTTGGGGTGCTAATAATGTTCTATGTGTTTCTATGAGTGAGGTCATACAAGTGTACATAGTTCTAAAAAGTGAGCTATACTGTTAAGACTTGTGTTATATAAGTTAAACCTCAATGAGAAATGTGTGTATATATATATGCATATATAAAAGTATGTTATATATTTATGTAAATGTGTATATATAGATATTTCTATGTATGTATCTAATAAACATATATGTATATACACACAGGGATACGTACAGAGACAGAAAAAAGCAGCAGCTCACCTGGGGCCTGGTTGTTAAGGACACAGCTGTCATCATCTGACCTCTTTTATTCCTTTCTTGGGTAAAGATAAAAGTCTCAGATGCTGAAGGTGAAGAAAAAAACATTAATGGCGATAACTTTGTTGACCATAAGTCCTACATACAACCTCTGACCCATCCTGTTCTGAAGGCTATATAAATAACTGTTCATTAGTTATTGTTTATTATCAGTCTCACAAAGGCGAGATAGCAGGCACACAGAGAAATGCAAAAAGGAGGTAGAAACATCCAAGGAATGAGTGATTAAAAAGTGGACTGAGAAAACTGTAATTTCAGCTAATCCAGAGAAGATATCACAGGAAAGAAAACAGAAAAGGAAACTAAGGTAGACGGTGGACAGAATGTTATAGGCGGAAAAGAAAGTCGGAATTCTGAACAGTTAAGATCCCTGAAATCCATATAGTACAGATAAGAATGAGTTATATAAAAGAAATCCATTAAACACTGTAAGACCTCAGCATGTTTTTCCTCCTATGCTACTTAATATTAGAACAAGACCGTTTCTATGACTGAAGTAATAAAAGTTTAACAGACTTTGAAAATAGTTATTAGGAATATTCTGATGTCTCCCTACTACTATTTTTCCCCTAAATACAAGATATTCAGTTTTACAAAGGTGTTGGGAGTGGGTAATGAGAAAGAACACACTACCATATTAAAAGAATCCATCAACTTCATAATATGTCCCAAATACTCCAAGTTCCAAATGTTATAGTATAAGGAAACAAAACAATTTCATTTCTAAACTAGTTCCAACTCTCATTCTGGGTCATTTAATTAGTTCATCATTAGGAAGTAAGTCTTTTGCCTTTCAAGAGTGAATCATCGATATTTATGCATTAAAGGCAACACCTGAAATACAAAGAGCTGCCAAGAGGTGGATCAAAGATATTCAAAAAGCATATAAACACATAAAAGTGCATGTACTCATAGACCTTAAAAACAACTTCCATTCCAACTCCGTATCTGCAGTTTGCCATAAGTCTTAGGGTACTGCAACAGCATCAGACAAAAGACTATAAAGCCAGTGCACTGCCCCTCCCTCCAATGACTCTTCTTAGTGAATCCAGAAAGCCATTCAGGAAGGTAGAGGAAGCTGAAGGTGTCAAAGAAACAGCTGTCAGGAGACGACAGAAACAGCATCTTGGAAGTTAACAAGGAGTCCAGTAAGAAGAAATATTTATGAGTGTAAAGAGAAGTACTTTAAAAGAAAACACAATGTAAACCTACACAAGTAATGCTGCTAAATTCATGGATGGTTTCTGTCCAAGGAAGGGTAACAAAAGCAGTGATTCATACTGAGTAAATAGGTAACCCTTGTAGTTGTGGTGTCTAATTCTCTAAAATCATGATACTGTAATTGTATCGGCAATAAATGTCCCTTACAGTGGATACTTAATAGGATTAGCACATCAAACAAAAGGACTTAAGCAAAAAGGTCTGATGTGCACAGCTGACAATCTGTGAAAGGGAAATCATCTGGAAATAGAACTACAACAGAGACCACCCTACAAAACACAAAACACTCCCTATGGAAGTGTCTTCCTACAGGGAAAACTATGTGGAGGTGAAGCATAAATAACAAGCCACATTGGAGAACAAGTCACGCTCCCAACATAGTTGACTAATGGCAGGGACATCGAATGTTAACCTATGAACCTTGACAATTAAATTATGACAGTGGAGTAAAAGTTCAGAGAATGTAATGAAAAGAATATAATGAACAATGTTAAGAGGTCAAGAAATCTTTCGACATCTCCAATCCTGTACATAGAAACTATGTTAAACACTAGACACATATTAGGTGCATGATGGATACGACTAGTCCTTTTAGATTTAACATTCATATGAGCCAATCCAAATCTCAGGGCTCCATATTTTCCAAAATGGGACATCCTGAGGACGGGTAAGGAATACATTTTAGTATTCTCAAATTTTTGGTTGCCCTACAACAGTAACAAGTTTCAAGACTGGTGTACACTATGCCAGGCGAAAATAACTGATCACCAACTGATTTTCTGTGACCAACTGAAAACGGGGAAACTGACAAGCTGAGGGGTAGGGTTGGGGTTTCCGCATCCGGGGCAAAGACAAGGGGGCTGGAGGAATCGAGGGGCGTGTTCTGTTGCTAGAAGGTTCTGGAGTGTGGACAGTTAAAACTTTTTGTGGGCTTCGAAGTTAACATGTGAATGTGTGTCAGTATCTGACTCTGAGTGGGCCACGGGCTGCCCCGGGTACAGAGAAACGAGGGGGTGGGAGTCGCAGCCAGCGTTCCGGGCCTCTGCCAGCGCCCCGTCTCGACGCTACCGAGCCAAGCTCTGGGATCGGCATGCGGACCCCAGTACCAACAGTAGCCACGCCCGCCTCCCTCGTGGCCGTTTCCCGTCCTCCTCAGACCCGCTCACCGTGGGCTCCTGACGGCCTCTGCAGCTTTTCAGCGAGCAGAGATGGTGGGCGCCACTCGCCGATCCTCACAAACCGAAACCTCACGCGACACAAACAAAGGCGGTCCCGGAAGTGCGTCACCACACTGACTGGCCAAGCAACCCATACACTCTCTGGATTTCTCTCTAGGACTCCTGGAGGACCCCACATCTTGGTGCTTCCATCCTAATTCCCGCGAGGAAAAGGGCACGCTGGTGAGATAGGCTCTTGGCGTTCCTCTAGAGCCCAGTTCCGAGTCGAGGCACCTTGCTCGTGACACTGCATCATCCTGCCAACCTTGAATACTGGCTTCCAGTGCCTTTATTACTGTGCTGCAATAACTGCAACTACAAGTCTTACCCAGAATATGCAAGAAAATGTGAATGGTTATACGTTTTACTGATCTTGTTAAATTTAGCATTTGGATTGTTATAGCATAATCAAAGAATCACACATTATACAACCAGGACTTCTCTTGAATTGCTGTAATGATTGCACTCCTAGAATGTGATGTGTTTCAATGCTGCTGACGCCTCTCACTTCCATACATTACCACTAGCAGAGAGGATTAGCAATGGACCATGGGCAAAGTGAGAGTGGTCAATTTACCCAAGAAATATTCATCCCCTGTCCAGCACAGCTTAACACTGTCCCAGGAAAACAGCGTCACTGCATCAATCAGAGGTAAAAAAGGATACCTATCATGATGAGTAACCTGTTGAAAGCCCTTAGAGGATATAGGTGTGGCCACCCCAGAGAACTTCCTGACATGCTGTGCCAAAGCCTGTGGCGAGGGTAGAGTAACTGCCTTGATACTAGCAGTGAAAGGTGTGAAGAATAAGGGACATTTGCTCCCACCTCCATTGTCCTTGAGTGTTGTGTATCACATGACATCACTGTAGGAAGACAAATGAGCACAGGCTGACCTCACATCTGCTGCAGGGGTTTGCAGTCTACCCCTAATAGCCCAGAGCCCTGAATTCACCCTGTGCCTGACATAAGTGAAAGCCACCCAAAGTCACTGCTGGCACCGTTCTGGTAGCTCAGTTCCTTTTCTTTATTTTTCAGTGTTTTTAAAAGTGTGATTCTTTTTTAAAAATCAAGAAATTCACCTCAAGATGTAGAAAACTGAAAAGAGCATGGCCCCACCCTTACAACAACAAAAAACAGCCAGATAATCTAAAATTTTCTCTTGAACACATCAGAAAGCTAAGATCTGGGGACAAACAACTTAATCTAAAATCTGATGTAAGAGAGGCACTTTCAAGGAGAGATGGTTGTAAGCACGTTTTACATAGGACAGATGCCATTGGATGCCATGTAAGCTGTTAAGAAGAAATCAGCTAAAATGTATAGTGAGTTGCTGAGGTCCAAGTATTGGCTAGCCTGAGAATATAGAGACTACAGAACTCCTGTGAACCATAGACACAAGCAGAATTTCCACCCTCTTGTATATTCTTCTCTATGGACATCATCAAATGTGTGCACACACTCATACACACATACAATTGACAGTAAGGCAAGAAGAATCTTATGAAAACCTCCCCCCTAGAAAAGACCTGAATCCGCATCCAGGTCCTTCTGCCGTATTTCCCCTACAGAACAAAAGCCCTAAGCCTCTGAGGATGAAGAAGCAAATCCTGTCACCCTTAGGGACTGGTTGAGATCCAGTGGAACTGAGGGGAGGAAAGAGAACAAAAAGCTCTCTATTCATGAAGTAGGGGTAGAATTACATCCTGGGTCCAGACCATAGAGGTCTCCTACAGCTGGGGATAGGGCAACATCACTTAATAGACCCCACCCTTAAGTCTCAGAGACACAGTGCCTACCTAAGATTAAAGCTGAATCACAACAGAAAATGCCATCCCGCCTACCATCATCAAAATATCAAATGCTGAGTCACTAAGAACAGCAGTCTACTGCTAGAAGAAGGATAAGAACATGGAGAAAGACCCCTCTCTGAGGCACAGGAATGAAGGGAAGGTCTCAAGGTGAGAGTGGTGCAAACACTAAGAAAATCTCCTTTAGCAAACCATCCCACACACTAAACTCAAGGTAATACTGGAATAATTCGAAGCCTGTGGATAACCATAGCAACAAAAACACCTAAACATAGTTTAACTCCTGATTAGATCAACTCGAGCCTCCACAATAAAGATCTACCAAAAGAAAAAGTATGCCTGTTTCATTTTTGCCTTAGTCGCTACATGTATTTGTGTGTATGTATGTGTATGTGCATATATGAGTGTATACTATATGTGTATAGTATGTGTATATAAATATATATACATACATGAATATTTGAATGCAGCCAGAGAAAAAAGACACATTACGTACAGAGAAACACAAATAAGAATTACAGCCAATTTTGCATCAGAAACCATGCAAGCCGGAGATAATGTAGTAACATCTTTAAAGTACTGATGGTAGGTCGGAGAAAGGTCAGGAACTCGTCAACCCAGAATGTTATATCCCGCAAAAATGTTTTTCAATAATGCAGGAGAAATAAAGATTTTTTCAGATAAACAAAACAAAATTCATTGCCACCAGATCTGTACCGTAAGAAATGTTAACAGGTGTTCTTCAGGCAGAATGAATATGATACCAGACAAAAACGTGGACGTACACAAATAAATAATGACATCTAGAAATGTAAAAACGTGGACGTACACAAATAAATAATGACATCTAGAAATGTCAAGAAATGAAAATAAATATAAAATTAACTTTCTTCTTATTTTAAAAATTACTCTAAAAGATAAGTCACTGTCAAAAGAAAAATAATATCAAGGTACTATGTTAATACCATATGTAAAAGTAAGACATGACAAAAAATAGCACAAATGTTGGGAGAGAAGGTTTGGCAGTTTGTGTTGCAAAACCCATACACTACATGAGAAGTGACATAATATTATTTGGAAATAGACTCTAATTATAGATATATATTGTAAGTTCTGAAAATATGCATTAAATTTTTCAGTAGAAATAATCAATTATGGGGATAACACGGAATCACAGAAAATCCTCAATTTGAAAGATTTAAAAGAGAGGAAAAAAAAGAACAAATAGAACAAATATAAAACAATTAGCAAATGATAGATTTTAATTCAGTCATATCAATAATTATATTAAAAGTAAGTGCTCTAAAGGCACTAATTAAAAGACAGAGGCCGGGCACAGTGGCTCACGCCTGTAATCCTGGCACTTTGGGAGGCTGAGGTGGGCAGATCACGAGGTCAGGGGTTCAAAACCAGCCTGGCCAACATGGTGAAACCCCGTCTCTACTGAAAATACAAAAATTAGCTGGGCATGATGGCACCTTCCTGTAATCCCAGGTACTCAGGAGGCTGAGGCAGGAGAATTACTTGAACCAGGACCAGGAGGCGGAGGTTGCACCACTGCACTCCAGCCTGGATGATAGAGCAAGACTCTGTCTCAAAAAAAAAAAAAAAAAAGAGAAAGAATATAAGATTTGATTTTTTTAAAAATGCAAGAATCAACTGCATGCTGCATACAAGAAACATGCTTTAAATATAAACACATAGAAAATGTTAATTAAAAAGATGCATGAGGTTCTAGGTAAGATATAATTAGCCTCTTCTACCTAGTTGTTTCTACTAAACGCAGATCTAAAACTTGGGTAGAATGCATACAGTAGGTATTTGACTCTGAAAGGTAAATAGGAGCAAGCTGTTTGAGGAGGAACAGAAGTGAAAATACCACAAGATCGACACTGAGCTTACCATTTTTTCTTCTCATATTCCCTAGCCTGAACTGTATATAGCCCAAATTCTGGAAGTGTGCATCAGCAGAGACAGAAGTAAGGGAGAAGCCCTCGAGTTCTATAATAGCTCAAGGAGTGGAAAGTAGTCATCTGATGCTCTGGAAGAGGATAGAAATCCTCTGATTTCTTTGCTTTGTACTTCCATGCCCCAGTCCCAAGTAATCTGTGCTGGGGATAGAAGCAAGACTAATGGGTGTTGTCCAAAACCTAAAACTCAGAGAGAGTAAGAACCTTTCTCTCTGATCAGAGGAGCTGTGATCTCAAGAGGGTGAGAGAAACTCAAGCTGCTTTTTTTGTTTCTCTGTCCTCTCACTGCTTAGTGTGACCATAAGGGAGTAGCATACAGTTTCAATTGCAAAAAGTTTGTAACAGAGAGGGCTAGATAAAACCTCAGCTTTCTACCTGGAGGATCAGAAAAGAGGGGCAAGGGCCGGGCAAGGTGGCTCATACCTATAATCTCAGCACTTTTGGAGGCTGAGGAAGGCAGATCACTGAAGGCCAGGAGTTTGAGACGAGCGTGGCCAACATGGCAAAACCCCATCTCTACCAAAAATACAAAAATTAGCTGGGTGTGGTGGCGGACCCCTATAATCCCAGCTACTTGAGAGGCTGAGGCATGAGAATCACTTGAGTCCAGGAGGTGGAGGTTGCAGTGAGCAAAGATCGTGCCACTGCACTCTGGCCTGGGCAATGAAGTGAGACTCTGTCTCAAAAAAAAAAAAAAGAAAGAAAAGAAAAAAAAGAAGGAAGGAAGGAGGGAAGGAGGGAAGGAGGGAAGGAGGGAAGGAAGGAAGGAAGGAAGGAAGGAAGGAAGGAAGGAAGGAAGGAAGGAAGGAAGGAAGGAAGGAAGGAGGAAGGAGGAAGGAGGAAGGAGGAAGGAAGAAGAAAGAAAGAAAGGAAGGAAGGAAGGAAGGAAGGAAGGAAGGAAGGAAGGAAGGAAGGAAGGAAGGAAGGAAGGAAGGAAGGACGGAAGGACGGAAGGACGGAAGGAAGGAAGGAAGGAAGGAAGGAAGGAAGGAGAGAGAAAAGCACGAATAGACCAGAAACTACTAGCGAAATTTCAGAGAAAGTTGAGGTCAGTATGACAATTTGTTAAAGTTATTTATAAACTCCTGGGTTTACTTGTGAGCTACACATGCGTGGATGTGACCCCAAACAACATATGTAATATGTAATACATCACCTCCCAAACCCCAGAATGGCTCCTCGGTAGCCTGCACAGGGGACAGATATGGATAGTATTACAAAAAGTTTTGAAAAATGAACTGATATTAGGATAAAAAAAAAAATCAAACAAAAATGGCCAGATTTTGCACCCTGAGCCCAACAGGGTTGAATTACTGCTTTTTAAAAAATTAGCACTATACTTAAAATTTAAACATACTTACGGGTCTCATAATACAGCATTCAAAATGCTTAGGATACAATGCAAAACTACTTGGCATACAAAAAATATACCCAGAAAAAATATTGTTTCATCGAAGAAAACAATCAACAGATGCTAATGTTAAGATGACACAAATGTTAGAATTATCTCAAAATGATTTTAAAGCACCTATTACAAAAATATTCAAACAATTAAGAGTGGGCACTCTTGAAATGAATGGAAAGACAGAAAATCTCACCAAAGAAATAGAAAACAAAAGAACCAAATGAAAAATTTAGAACAAAAAAAAAAAAAAAAACAAGAAACAAGAAACTCAGTGTATGAGCTCAACGGCAGAATGGAGAGGACAGAGGAAAATAACAGTGAACTTGCAGACATTCATAGAAATTATCTAATCTGAAAAACAGAGGAAAAAGATGAAAAATGCAAGGTGCCCTAGGGGCCTATGAGGACAATATCGAAAGGTCTAACATTCACATCGCCAGAGTCTCAGAAGGGGAAGAGAAAGAGTGTGGTGTAGAATGAATATCTGCAGAAACGAAGGCTGAAAACTTTCCAAATTTGGTGGAAAAACATAAACCTACAGATTCAAACTTGGTGAATTCCAAATAGTATAAATATAAACCCAGGCCTAAATACAGCAATAATCAAACTACAGAATAAAAACTATTTAAAAGCTGAGCGCAGTGTCTCATGCCTGTAATGCCAGCACTTTGGGAGGCCAAGGTAGGAGGATTGCTGAAGTCCAGGTGTTTGAGACCAGCCTGGGCAACATAGCATGATCCTGTCTCTACAGAAAAAATTTAAAAATTAGCTGGGAGTGGTAGCATATGCCTGTGTTCCCAGCTATTCAGGAGGCTGAGGTGGGAGAATTGCTTGAACCCAGGAGGTCAAGGCAGTGAACCATGATCTCACCACTGCACTCCAGCCTGACCAACAAAGTGAGACTCCATCTCAAAAAAAAGACATGTATTTAAGAAAAAGAAAAAGCTTGGAAGCAGTCAGAAAAAAAATGCATTATCTATAGGGGAACAATGATTCACATTACTCTAATTTTAAATGGAACAATATATTTTAAAGTGCTACAAGAAAAGAATTTAAGCGGAACAATTTTTTGTTTTGTTTTTTTTTTTGAGACAAGGTCTCACTCTGTCACCCAGAGTGGAGTGCAGTGGCACGATCTTGGCTCACTGCATCCTCCGCCTCTCAGGTTGAAGTGATCCTTCCACCTCAGCCTCCCGAGTAGCTGAGACTACAGGCATGCACCACCACCCCTGGTTAATTTTTGTATTTTTTGTAGAGACAGGGTTTCACCATGTTGGCTGGGTTGGTTTGAACTCCTCACCTCAAGTGATCCACCCTCCTCAGCCTCCCAAAGTGTTGGGATTACAGGTGTGAACCACCATGCCTGGCCATAAATGGAACAATATTTTTAAAGTGCTAAAAGAACTGTCCAACCCAAAATTCTATGTTCAGTGAAAACATCCTTCAGTCAGAAAAATGCAATGCATTATTTATAGAGGAATGTTGATTCACATTACTCTAATTTTAAATGGAACAATATTTTTAAAGTGCAAAAAGAAAAGAATTGTAAACCCAAAATTTTATGTTAAGTAAAAATATCCAAGGGCCAGGTACAATGGCCCACGCCTGTAATCCCAGCATTTTGGGAGGCCAAGGCCGGTGGATCACGTGAGGTCAGGAGTTCAAGACCAGCCTCACCAACATGACAAAATCCTATCTCTACTAAAAATACAAAAGTTAGCCGGGCATGGTGGCAGGTGCTTATAATCCCAGCTACTTGCGAGGCTGAGGCAGGAAAATCGCTTGAACCCAGGAGGTGGAGTTTGCAGTGAGCGGAGATCGTACCACTGCACTCCAGCCTGGGCGACAAAGCAGGACTCTGTCTCAAAAAAAGAAAAGAGAAAAGAAAAGAAAAGATCCTTCAGGATATTTTTCAATGTTTTACTTTTTCAGGGAGGTCTTACTCTGACAAATATTTAAAAATAGCAAACCCAGGCTGGGCATGGTGGCTCACACCTGTAATCCCAACACTTTGTGGGGCTGAGGCAGGCCGATCTCCTGAGGTCAGGAGTTTGAGAACAGCCTGGCCAACATGGTGAAACCCTGTCTCTACTAAAACTACAAAAATTAGCCAGGTATGGTGGCGGGCATCTGTAATCCCAGCTACTCAGGAGGCTGAGGCAGGAGAATTTCTTGAACCTGGGAAGTGGAGGTTCCAGTGAGCTGAGATCACACCACTGCACTCCAGCCTGGGCAACAGAGTGAGACTCCATCTCAAAAAAAAAAAAAAAAAAAAAAAAAAAAAAAAAAAAAGCAAACCCATCCCCAGCACTCACAACTCCTTTCCTTTAAGCATATATGATTTATTCCTTTTGCTTATAGCCTTTTCCTCCTGACAACAATATGAACTCAAACACAGTCAATTCACTGTTCTGTCCTCAGCATCTGGCACTTAATAGGCACTTGTGAAATACTGTGTCAAAATAGGCACTTGTAAAATACAGAAATATAGTGTAGGGTGACCACATACATAGTAGTCTGTAGACTATGTATTGTGGTCTCCCCATAGATACAGCATGGTCTGTCACCCCAAATTTGGTTTGGATGTCTAGACTTAAGACATCATGCTCACACCAAGGGGGTAGAAAAAGATTTACTACTCCCATCATGAGTAATGGCAGGCTGCCAAGCTGGTCTGAATGGCTAGAGAGAGCAGGAGAAAGCTCTTGTTTGGGTTTTATGGTGTTTGGAAGGAGGAGTTGAAGTGAGGGTTTCTCCATATGGGACAGGTAAGGAAAGCAGCACCTGAGGGTTTTTATCAGCTTGCCCAGATATGAAGCAGGTGGAGAAGGAGGAGTGATGGGGCTTGAAAGCCGTCAGCAATCAAACATCAAAAATGGAGCTAGACTCCTTCTTTCACTATGTAGCATGCAGTGTGGTCTTAGCATTTCCTCGTTATCTGGCTATTGGGGTAGACTAGTGCCTAGTAAACTCACATATACTCACCAACTATCACTGTATCTACTCACCCCAGTGCAGGGAAGCCTGAAGGCTATGGCAAAATCTGAGGCTAGAACATTTGAAGGCTCATTAAACATTTCCAAAAATAAATGGGATCACCTCTCTCCATACTCCTTTTGTCTATATGTACTGCCAAAGCGAAAACTAAACATTACCACTTCCTTGCTAAAACACCCTCAGTGCCTAATTCAGTTTCTCCAATCCCTCACCCAAGGATTTAGGACTCCACGGTATGCCCCAAATCATCTCCAACCTGGCCTCCCTTACCTCCCTGCCCACACATTTCACTGCAGCCACACTTAAATTTCATCTGTGCCATAAATATGTTCCTGCCTGTGCCTGTTCTCTCTGCAATGCCTGCCTGCCCTTCCTTTCTTTCTTTCCATATCCCCATTGCCAAATGTTCAGATGTCACTTTCTCCATGAATCTTTACTAAGACCTACAACTAAAATAACTTTCTTCCCCTAAATACATCTGTTAATAACTCAACCTACCCATCCCACTTACAGAAATTCTTCTCACATTTCCAGGTATTACAGACATTTGGTGCTTCTAAGAGACTCTTAGTTGTCCCTCAAAATGTTTTTCCCTTGTTGACAGAGATAAAACAACAACAAGAATAAGATGCTTGTATTTAACTGGTCAGATGAATGTTCAGAATAAAGGCATTTCCCAGATGCCTTTGCATCTAGACTTGGCCACAAAATGTGAAAACCAATGAGCATGTGAGTCAGGACTCAGCAATAGTAAGCTATCTTGGGCCACACACCCCTGTTCAAAATCTGCCTTTGGCTTTCCTTCATACTTATAGCAGAATCCAAAGTGATTACCATAGCCAAGTGGGTCCTATATGACCTGACCCCTGGCTCTGTCTTTGATGTCATTTCCTCCTATAATAGTTTCCTGGGGCTGCCATAACAAAATACCACAGGCTGGGTGGCTTAAACAACAGAAATTTATTTTCTCACAGTTCTGGAGACTGGAAGTCCAAGATCAAGGTGCTGGCAGGGTGGGTTTCCTCTGAGCCCTCTCTCCTTGGCGTGCAGATGGCTGCTCTCTTGATGTCTCTTCACATGGCCATCCCTCTGTGCATGTGCACCCCTGGTGTCTTTCTATGTTTCCTAATCCCCGCTTCTTTTTACTTGTTTTTTTTTTTTTTTTTTTTTTTTTTTGAGACAGAGTCTCTCTCTGTCACCTAGGCTCGAGTGCAGAGGTGTGATCTCAGCTCACGCAACCTTTGCTTCCTGGACTCAAGCAATTCTCCTGCCTCAGCCTTCTGAGTAGCTGGGATTACAGGTGTCCACCACCACGCCCAGCTAATGTTTGTATTTTTAATAGAGATGGGGTTTCACTATGTTGGCCAGGCCAGTCTCGAACTCCTGACTTCAGTTGATCCACCTGCTTTGGCCTCCCAAAGTGCTGGGATTATAGGCATGAGCTACCATGCCCTAATCTCCTCTTCTTATAAGGACAACAGTCAGATTGGATTAGGGCACACTCTAATGGCCTCATTTTAATTGTATTACCATTTAAAGGCCCTGTGTCCAAATACAGTCACATTCTGTGGTACCAGGGGTTTGGGCTTCTATATATGAATTTTTGGAGGACACAATTCAGTCCACCTCCCATACTGTGAACCCATCCCACTCTTAAGCATTGCCGTCTCAATGTCTCTCTCTCTCTCTCTCTACTTACACACTGCAAGCATGCTCCCTCCTGCCTCAGGCCCTTCCTATTTGCTATTCCCCCTACCTAGAATGCTATGCTCCCACTCATCAGCATATCTTGCGCCCTCATCAGAGTTTGTCTTTGACTGCCCTATCCCTCTCTATCCCCTTTCCCTGTTTTGTTGTCCTTCATAGCACTTACTATTACTTGGCATAACAATTTATACATTGTGGGGTTCTCCTTGTGTTAAAAATATACCTGGGATTTGTTTTAATTGGTTATAGTAATTAACAGACAAAGAAACAACTGCCTTTGAAAGAAGAATTTATCACATACAGCTCCCAAGAGAAGGGGCATGCCACACCATGCAGAGCCATATGGGGAAGTACCAGGCCAGTAGGCAGACATGTGAAGAAAATAATAGGAAAGGCCTTTATTATGTAGTGGCAGGAAGCTGTTAGGTGGGAATGTCCTCTACTGGGCAGGAAGTGAGACACAGATACTGGGGTCTATGGTTAGAGGTTTATAGTATGATTTCACATGCCTGTGAAAGCCTTACTGCAGGAAATATAAACAACTTTGACCTTTAGTTTGACCCTGTGATCAATGAATGCCAAATTATCAATCATATAATCTATAAATGTTGGTTAGAACCTCTTGCATTTTGATGTTTTGCCAATATATTCAAATATTAGTTTAATAAAGGATTAGATTCCCATATAACTGGTTTAGTTTGCCCTTCATGTATTTACATGTCCTAAGGGCACCTCTTGCTGCCACCACTGTGTTTCCAGGTTTCATCCTGTCCTCTCAGGCCAAGTGCACTTCTATGCATCTATCTCATCCTACCTGGGACTTCTCAAAGGTCATCCTGCTGGTGAATACAAATGGATACATCTTTGTCTTTGGACACAGATTCAATGAAATGCCTCCGTTGACTTACCTCAAAACTCAAGTGAACAGAAGTTTGAAGGAACCCAAGCTCACCTGATTCCTGGCTTTAAAAGACACAACTGTCAACCTCTGGCTTAATTCCTTTCATTGAGAAAAGTATGATTCTCATGAGCTAAAGGCAGTATGTCAGTAAGACTGGACTGATCACAACTCCTGAACAGAACCTCTACCCCAGGCTCTATTTTAACATTTGACATTGTATATTGGTGGCATGACTCTATGCTCACAAAAGGGAGATAACAGGCACCTATCAGAATGCTGAGGTGAAGCACAGATAAATCTAGGTAGAAACCTGAGAATACTGTAAGTTCCATGGATCCAGGCCCATAATCACAAGATCATAGGATCACAGGAGAGGAGACTGGAGAAATCAATGGATAGAGGATTTATAAGCCAAGAAAAAAAAACGGAGCCCCAAACTGAAATCCAAGAAGGGGGTCATGTGAACCCCAATTTGTAGCCAGTTGTTCAGAAGGATAAGTGACAACCTACTATTGTGATTGGCACATGAAGTGGGAGGCAGTAGTGTGTGACTTAATATGTGGGAACTAACCCTACTCCAAGTAGTGTCGAATTGAATCAAATCATAGGACACCCAGTTGGTGTTTGCTGGAAAACTGATCGTTGGTGGAGTGAAACCCCTACACATTTTGGTGATCAGAGGTGAAGTGTTGTATTAAGTGGTATGAGACTGGGAAAAACACTTTGTTTTTTTCTGTCTCTCACAGAACTAAAGCTTCCAAGAGAAGCATCAGAAGAGTGGAAGGTTGGGACCAGCAAACCACAAGTCCTAGGGCCCAAACTAGGGTCAAGTGGAAAAGAAGGGTATAATAGTGAAATGGCCCTCCTCTCCACTTCTGCAGCTCTAGTGATGTTGTTCCTACTCATTGTCACACTCAAATGGTTGCAGGATGAACATGGTCCTCTGGAAATGGAGTGAGTCCTTGGTAAGGCAAAGTGGCTGTCTCAGATTCTGCTTATTGGAGAAATTTCCCTTTTCTTGGCCCTCCAAGTTCACATCTGAAAGGAACATGAGGAAGGATACTCATTGAGAGGGTTGAAGGGGATACTGTTCTGACTTAACAAACCATTTCCTTTTGGCATGATATTGGGGACTCAGTTGACTGCATAAAACAGAGTGCTTTTACTTATAATAGAAACATCTGAATTATAGGTATAACCATAAAGCAAATTTATTGGTTCACTTAACAACAACAAAAAAACTCTACAGGTAGTTCGGCTTTCAAATGTGGTCTGATCCAACAGTTCATGTTGTCATTAGTGCCAGTGGTGCTACAGCTCTATTTCTCTGCAATTCTCTTGACTCTATTTTCTTCCCTCTTGTCCTCATAGTGACAAGAAAGTTAGCTACCTCTTGCTTCTGGAGCTATATGTAGGAGGCTCCACATATAGTTATGCAGTTTTTCCAGGAAGAACGTAGGGGCAGAAGTTTAAACTGTTCTGTTTGGCAAGCTGTGGTGCAAGCTGTCTGCACCCATAGGTAGAGTCAACTTTGCTTAGTACAGAGACTCCAAACTTGAACCTATGGGGCTGCACCTGCCCAGAGGAGTACCTATTTCTAAGTTCTCCACCTAGATCAAGCACCTTTTTCAGTCCCACAGGGGCTGTACTTTAATCTATTTTTCCACAGGGAAGCTTTCTTTTTAATTTGCACAAAGGCACTATATAGACTAGTAGTGGCCATGGCTATATGCTATTGAATTTAAATCCAGGGGCAAAGAGAGGAAATCTTTCCCTTAAACTATTTTTTAAAGTACTGAGCTTCACTCTGGGGAAACCCTGGTCACATGCCCATCCCTAACCAATAAACGTAACAAAAGAAATGGGACTATTTGAATTGATTCAAGCCAGTCAGGGCTTAACTACTGGTAGCTGGTAGTGTAGTTAAACCCGTCTTATATGGCTTTGAAATGTGGCTACCTATTAAAAAGAATAAAAGTGAGACTGAATGCTGGAGAAGCAACCAATCAAATCCACTGCATCACCTAGTATTGATTGCAGGGAAGTGAAAGGGCTTCTGTTTGCTATTGAGCACTACCAAAGATTTTGTTAAGATTTTTTTAAAATGTGGCCTTTCTGTTTCTGTAGTTTTGGTCTTTAAGAAATAGGATTAGGGGTTTGTCCCTATCCTCCTATATCTCCATTAAATCATTTCTGTTTCAGCAGTGACTTCAGAGAAGTTTTAAAAATTAAACTGGCAAGAAAAGGCAGAGTCCCATACCTCCAGATGCTACCTCAGTTACCGGTGCTTTAGGACAAGAGCAGTATTGCATCAGTAAGGCAGAGGGTGAGCAGCAGTAGCTGTTTAGGAGAAATTATGTTGATTTTCTATTCCCACTTTTGTGGTTCCTCTTTAATATCTTCTAGTGCTTTCACTCACTTTGACTAAGAGAGAAAATTAACTTTCCAAGTAGGCAGAGTGACTGACTTTACAAATGATTTGAGCACACACTATAGACAAAAACTCTTCCTCTTAATAAATTTGTGTTCCATCCCCTGGTGTTCCCTTTATGCTGAAATGTATTCATTCGTTGTCACAGGCTTTTGCTTGTTTGCTTGTTTTTTCTAGATCCAATCCTAAATTCAGAGGTAGCAGGTTTTTAAAGGCTCCAAGACATGACTAACACACTTCCAGATGGTGTTGGTCTATACAAGGGTTTCTCCACAGCGGCACTATTGGCATTTGGGGCCAGACAATTCTTTTTTGTGATGTGACAAGAAAAAAAAGTCACATAGGTAGGGTAGGGAATCTGGAAGTTACCTCAGAAAGATGGGAAATTATCCATTAGAGAATCTAGAATTCAGAGTATATTTTCATCAAGTTTGAAAGGTGTATCATGATGATAGAGACAGGAGACAGCAAAATGCTGCCCAGGTCATTGTGCACATGGGGCTTGCCTAAACATGCCCATGGTGAAAAATTCCATCCCTCGACACATGCACAATATGGGAAACAAATCAAAGTGGAGTGGCTCAGACTAACGGCCCACATGCACTGACAGAATGGGGTGGAGCCACCAGGAATTTGTGCCTTATTTAGCGGGGAGGAGCCTGGCCTCTTCAATTCATGTGTGGTGGCCTGTTATTCAGTCTGTGAGGTGGAAAACCTGCATGCAGGACCCCTCTTTTTGTTGAGAATTTTTCTTTTCTCTTAATAAAATCTGCCCTTCTCACTTTTAAATGTGTCTGCACATCTAATAGTTCGTGAGACAAGAACCTGGATTTTAGCTGAACTAAGGAGCAAAAATTCTGCATCACTTTGGTGGCTCATCCAGGGACATGAGGAAAGGTGAGTAAAATGAAGACTCAAAAATCTGTTTTCATTTCTGAGCTTTCTCATCCTCGGACATCTGCTGAAGGTAGAGGAAACCGCAGTCTCCCTGCCTTCCACTGACACTCGCAGGTGGTTGGGAATGTCGGCCTTGTCCAACCCAGTCTTTTCTATGGTATTTTCCTTACTCTTGGGGGGGGACCGTAATGTCACCTATCTTTTCTTTTACAATATTGGGGGTGTTCCACCTCCACCTTAATGATCACAGGTATGTGCACAGGATGGACAGGTGAGTGGCAGCTCCCCAACCCTGCTCCCCTCCCAGTTGGGACTGGGGCACATGGCCCAAGGGCCCCATGCGGCTGGCTGGCCAGCATTCCCTACCATTCACCCACAGTGTCTTCCCCTCCCCCAGCCAAGGTGTCCAGCTCAGTCCAACAGCAATAAAATGTTTCTCTCCCTGTTGGAGAAACCCATTGTCATAAGAATAAGAGGATTTTCCCCCAGATATCTTTCCCACCCTGCCCTTAAGCTGTTTTTTTTTTCTTTTCTCTACCCTGTTGGCAGTTAACACAGCCCTGCACTTAAGCTGTTTTTTATCTTTCCTTTACCCCATCAGGAGTTAACTTTTATGCAAGAGGCTTTTTTTTTTTTCCTTTTAGAAGACATTTCACTAGGCCAGGACCCAAATTCACAAGACATCATTTTCTCTCCCTTTTTGGAGGAGGGCTCAATTTCACAGCTTCACCTTAGTATTTGGCTTATGCTAACCAAATACAATATACAAATATGTAACCCCCAAGACATATCTTTGTTGCAAACTCAATTCCAAGCTTATACACTTGAAGGCTACTGACAGCATGGGAACAGGGTGTACGTAGGCAAGAGTGGATAATCCCACCACCTAGACCCCTGTTACCATGGGTGAAAGCCGCACTGACACCCATGGGCAGCACCCTTTCGTGGTCAGTGGAACTTAGGGATATAAGGATGGAATAAGTAAAGAGGATCCTTGTTCCTTCTCTTCCTCACATACCCCAGGCATTTGCTAGGAAGAGAAAGGAACCAGGAACACCTGCTTCCCTCTTTCTAGACAAGAAGCCATTCATCTTCAGTCTAGTTGGCTTGGAATGGAGTTTGCGGGATGGGGACCCAGAAGCCTGCCATGCCGGCAAAGGGTAAAAGTTTTTTTTTAATCAGTCAGGCCTTTGGCCTCTCTCTTCCTGTGCAAACCAATAAAAGGAATGCTAAGGATCACTGTTTATATTCTCTGTAAAGTTCTGATTAATGAAAAAGGATTTATGCGGTTGATCTTAAGCTGTAACCAACCTGGTGTGCTTTGCATGCCTTAATTGAGACTTTTTGGTTTGACCTGTGAAATTACTTTCAATAAAGATCAAAAGCCAGAAATATTGGCTGCTTGGTATGGCTAAAGTCGGGCAATAAGGGATTTAAAAGGATTTTATTAAAGAACACTCAGCTAAATTAAAAGTGGATATCCAAGGCCGGGCAAGATGGCTTATAACTGTAATCCCAACACTTTGGGAGGCCAAGGTGGGCAGATCACCTGAGGTCAGGAGTTCGAGACCATCCTGGCCAACATGGTGAAACCCTCTCTACTGAAAATACAAAAATTAGCTGGGTGTGGTGGCAAGTGCCTGTAATCCCAGCTGCTCCAAAGGCTGAGGCAGGAGAATTACTTGAACCTGGGAGGCAGAGGTTGCAGTGAGCCAAGATCATACCACTGCACTCCAGCCTGGGCAACAAGAGGAAAACTCCATCTCAAAAAAACAAAAGTGGCTATCCAAGTTCTAGGTATATTTAAAAGGCCTTTATGTTTTTCTCTTCTTGGATCTTGTTTTGCTGGAAAAAGATTTTTTTTTCTGTCAACTGAATTATTTTTCTCCATTTTGCCTTGCCACCCTTAATGCATGCATGAGAGACCCTAAGATAATTTCTAAAAGCCTGAACTCCTTGGGAAAAATGGAAAAGGCAACACAAATTCCATTTTGGGAGAAACCTCTGCTTTCCTCATGGAACCCCAGGAATTAAAAGCAGATCCCTCTCAAAATCTATTTTTGTCTTCTAGCCATACCTGTTTATTGGGCCCTGGAAACAGCATGATTTCCTGGCCATGCTCTTAAAGGGCCCATGCAGAGGCCAATAATCCAATTAGGAGATTGGTAAACAAAAAAATCTTATAGCTACTGATCTTCTTCTGTCTATGTAGTTATATATGTGTTGTGTGTGATGTCTATTAAAAAGAGCTCTAATTAATTGGCATAAAGAAAAATAAGTGCTTAGATCAAATATATTTTGAAGGAAAAATAAGAGCTGTAATGCCTCCTGGTTCACGTGACTTTAATCTTTGAGAAATAAAAACAGTCTTAAAGATTATTGGTAAAATATAAATGTCTTCAAAATGTAAATATGTGATCTAAATTATGCAGTTCAGATACTAGGTTTGCTAAATGTTTTAAAGTTATGAAGTCCTTCTTTGGCTTTTGAGAACTGTTCCACTTGACTGCTTTACAGCTTGGTAAGGCCTGGGGACATATAGAATTAACCACTCCTCTATGCTGAAAAGAGTCAAGCCTGACCTGCCACTAGAACAGAAGTAAAACAACTTACCAGGCTTTACATTAAAGTTAAGAATTGCTAAGAGTTATCATTATAATGTGTAATTGAGACTCCTGAAAATAGATTTACATGCAAGGTGTGTAAGAACAGTAAAATGTATTTTTAGTAAAAGATTATAAGAAGGCATGGAAATGTAAATTTTTGCCTAGGGTTAAAGGATTGTTTTAAATTAGATAAGATAAAGCTAAAGGTTTAAACAAGTTATGAAAGGTTTCTAAAAGCTAATCTTGCAAAAGAAATACTGTGTGTGAACATTAAATTCAACAGGGTATTATATGGTTTTCTGTAAAATTGAGAATTGAAATAAAAGTACAACAAGATTTTCTTAAGGCACTAATCTGCTCTTTAGCAAAATGTGTAACAGGTTATAAAAGGTTTATAAGAATCTTCCCTCATGGTCAAACTGGTCAAGATTTGATAGAATGGCCTTTAAGATTTCATTTTTTAAATTGGGGTTGATAATGCAAGGGTGAAATTTGGTTTTCTCTCTCTTGAACAGGATTTTCATGTAATAGTAAAGGCTAATTAAAGGTTTTAGCTTTTTCAAATTTTTGAGTTATCATTTTGGCAAAATTAATTACTTATAGTAACCTGGAATTCTATTTTTTTTTTTTTTTTTTTTTTTGTGAGATGGAGTCTTGCTCTGTCACCCAGGCTGGAATGCAGTGGCACCATCTCAGTTCACTGCAATCTCCGCCTCCTGGGTTCAAGTAATTCTTGTGCCTTGGTCTCCTGAGTAGCTGGGATTACAGGCACCTGCCATCATGTCCAGCTAGTTTTGTTTTTTTCTTTTCTTTTTTTTTTTGATACGGAGTCTCGCTCTGTTGCCCAGGCTTGAGTGCAGTGGCCGGATCTTGGCTCACTGCACTGCAAGCTCCGCCTCCCAGGTTTATGCCATTCTCCTGCCTCAGCCTCCCGAGTAGCTGGGACTACAGGCGCCCGCCACCTCACCCAGCTAGTTTTTTGTATTTTTTAGTAGAGATGGGGTTTCACTGTGTTAGCCAGGATGGTCTCAATCTCCTGACCTCGTGATCCGCCCGTCTCGGCCTCCCAAAGTGCTGGGATTACAGGCTTGAGCTACTGCGCCCAGCCAGTTTTTGTATTTTTAGTAGAGACAGAGTTTCATCATGTTGGCCATGCTGGTTTCAAACACCTGACCTCAGGTGATCCACCTGCCTCGACCTCCCAAAGTCCTGGTATTACAGGCGTGAGCCACCATGCAGGGCCTGGAATTCTATTTCATAACATCAAGTGTTTTAAACATCTAACATATGTGACAGGCTTCCCAAAATCAAATTTCAGCTTCAAGGTTCTTTCCCTATCCCTTGCTGTTGGATGCTACAGAGGGCCCCTGAAGCATCCAGAAGAGAGGTAAACAGGATTATTTGACATGTTTATGTACATGGAATTGTCAAAATGATGTTTAATCTTCATATTATATTTTAGTGAATATTAATATTATATGCTCCAAAATTGTATGGGATGTCTACAATTCTAATGTCTGAGTATATGCTGTCAATCATAATTAAGGTTATTATGTTATTGTAAACCACAGAGATAACCAAATTTTGTCAATCATGTTTTTAACTATAACTACCCTGGACATTTTGTCATTCATAGACAATTGTCTTGTTTTGATCCTCTTCAAAGGATAGTTTATAACCAGCCATAAGGCTTTGACAGGTGCTCTCAAATGCAGGTTTCTGATAACCTTGGAGATTGTGACATTGGAATGAAGGAAAACATGCAGGACGCATGAAGGGCTGAAATGTTAATTAATATCAAACAGAACAAGAGTTAACAGAACATACTGAACTAAAAGAAAACTGAAGTCATCTTTTTTTAAAGTTTTTGCTCGAAATGTTGCTTATCCTTGTTTTGTTTTCAGAGTCAAGGAAACTTATTTTGAGCCATTTATAGCCTTTAATAATTGAGTATGGTATACTCATGTGATCAAAATTTGGAGCATATTTGTTTCTCTCCTACTTGCTTCTCCAGAATTTGGAAACTAGTTGTGAGTATTCTTAATTTATAGCAATATAGTTTTTTGCATCAGTGCAATAAGAATCACTTTCTTTTGCAACAGGACACCATTGCAGAAACTGGTTGCTTTACCAAGGCTTTGATTGGAAGGGTATGCTTCCCTTTTAGAAATCAAGCTTGACTTAAAGAGCCGATAAAAGCCCCTTGGGAAAACTGACCTCATACCTTGTCTACACAGTCCCCATACAGGTTTCCTAACCTGCAGTGAGTAAGGAATGTCACTTTCTACAAGGCCCAGGAACCCCATATTCTTGGGACCTCAAGAAGAGAGGAATTCACCCAACTCATAGGTATGTGAGGGTACAAACCCATGGCTGGGCTCAGCATTAAAAATCCTAAGATTCCTTGCAGAACAGAATTCCATCAAAGCCAATGTTAAAAGCCTATGTAAAAATAATTATTCTTGCTGCACTTTATGCAAATAATCAGGCCAAATACAAGACTAAAGTTTAATTTGCAAACAACTCCATCCTATTGTGATTTATTTTTAACAAAAATGAGAACTGGAGAGAGAAACTATGTTTCAAGATGTATACATTTGTCTTTAGATTCTAGACTCATTAGTTGTTTTTAAGTTTTTTGCACACATTTTAAACTAACGCTGATTATTCCTGTGAACCAACCAGCAATCTCCGGCTGCAGCTCAGGAGAAGCAAAAGGGATGAGTAATGTAAAAATCTGAATCAATATTCTAGTTCTGGGCAATTACCCTGCAAATCCTGCCAGATGATTAGAGTAAGTAAGGTGCTCATAACCCGGAGGTATCTTTTTTGGGAAAATAAGACCAAGGTAGCTAACCAAAGCCAAGCCCCATACACCCAAATCTTAGCAGGCATAACTATAGCTACCAGTTATCTGGGTGTGTCCACAGTTTTAGGATTTTTTTTTTAGCTGTCCTTACCATCTCCCCTTTGTTTCATTTTTATTATGTCTTCTAATAACCTAGTTTGTCTCTTCTCACCTTCAGGCCATTGAACTCCAAACGTTCATGCAATCGGAGCCTCAAACAATGGCTACCTTTTACCAGGGACCCTTAGATAGGCCTCAGGGAGATCTCACTGCTGTTTTCCCAAAACAGTGCCCCCATCAGCAGGAAGCACTTAAGATTGATCACTATCCTTATCCTTATTCTAAGAATAGATGTACTTATCCTAAGTTAGATGTACTTCTTTAGAGGGGGAATGATAGAGTCAGGAGACAGCCAAATGCTGCCCAGGTCATTGTGTACAGAGGGATTGCCTAAACATGCCCATGACGAAAAATTTCATCCCTTAACACATACACAGTTAAGAGAAATAAATCAATGTGGAGTGGCTCAGACTAAGGGCCTGCCTGCACACTGGGAGAATGGGGTGGAGCCACCAGGAATTCACGCACGGGTAGAAGACTGGGCTCTTCAGCTCATGTGTGGTGGCCTGGTAATTCAATTTAGTGAAGAGAAAACCTGCATGCAGGACCCCTCTTTTTGTTGAGAGTTTTCCTTTTCACTTAATAAATTCTGCCCTCCTCATTTTTCAGTGTGTCCCTGTGCCTAATTTTTCCTGGTCATGAGACAAGAACCCGGATTTTTGCTCAACTGAGGAAAAAATCCTGCATTAATGGTATGATTTAAAGCATCAGTTAGTTAGTATGCATGAAATTAACCTTAGGTCATGAGAGCCACCTATTTATTTAATTTTTATTTTTATTTTTTGAGATGGAGTTTCGCTCTTGTTGCCCAGGCTGGAGTGCAATAGCACAATCTTGGCTCACTGCAACCTCCACCTCCCAGGTTCAAGCAATTCTCCTGCCTCAGCCTCCTGAGTAGCTGGGATTACGGGCATGCACCACCAAACCTGGCTAATTTTTAGTAAAGATGTGGTTTCTCCATGTTGGTCAGGCTGGTCTTGAACTCCCAACCTCAGGTGATCCACCTGCCTGGGCCTCCCAAAGTGATGGGATTATAGGTGTAAGCCACCACACCCAGCAAGAGCCATCTATTTAGATGCTCAATTTCCAAGCAACTGAGATAAAACTGAGAAGCTTATGAGACTACTAAGCAAGAGGAAAAGGTGACACTGAGGAGTTGTATGAGAAAACAATGATTTCAAACACAAGACGGTATTAGTGTGGCTAATTTGCAAATAACAGAAAACTCTAACTCGTTTGATAGAAGATGTTTATTGGCTCACACAGCTGAAAAGTTCTGAGGTAGGTCTGCTTCAGGTAAGGTTTGGTCTAGTGGCTCAAAAGATGTCACCAAGAACCTAGTTTCTCTCTGTTTAGTCACTGTCTTCTTTGGTATTGGCTTTAATCCTCAGTCTCCATATGGTAGCATCTGGAAGCTTGAGATCTCCCCTTTTAATAGAAAAAAAAAAAGTTGCTATAATTCTAGGCCTCACATTTTCCTATGTGCCACAAAGAGGACAGATAAAATCTCCTCTGGTAGCTCTCAATGAAGAAAAGCCTCTCTTTTCCACAAAACCCAGTATCTCCTCATATCACAATGGCTCTGTGGCCAAGGGGATGGGATAAGCTGATTGACACAGCCAAACAGGGTCCACTCATGAAGATGGTGGTGGTGCTAAACCACATAGCTGAGAAAGGATACCTTCCCAAAGAATACCTGGGTAACTCTTCCCAGAGGGAAGGGGAAGAGATGATGGAAACCAATAAAAGATGACCACTTCTAAAAATGTTGTTTTATAAACTCTGATTTCAAGTAGTTAGTTAATTCTATAATTCCTAACTTTCCTGTGTAGACTCTACATGTTCCTCATGTTTGTTTTCTCTCTG